>NC_079213.1:4790144-4995144 GCF_029633865.1 Lampris incognitus
TAAAATGTCATCTGTAGGGGGCGTCCGGGTAGCGTAGTGGTCTACTCTTTTGCCTACCAACACGGGGATCGCCGGTTCGAATCCTCACGTTACCTCCGGCTTGGTCGGGCGTCGCTACAGACACAATTGGCCGTGTCTGCGGGTGGGAAGTTGGATGTGGGTATGTGTCCTGGTCACAGCACTAGCGCCTCCTCTGGTTGGGAGGGGCGCCTGTTTGGGGGGAGGGGGAACTATGGGCAATAGCGTGATCCTCCCACGCACTACGTCCCCCTGGCGAAACCCCCCCCTCTTTTTCTCCCAAATTATATCCGGCCAATCACCCCACTCTTCCGAGCCATCCCAGTTGCTGCTCCACCCCCTCTGCCGATCCGGGGAGGGCTGCAGGGCATGCGTCCTCCCATACATGCGGAGTCGCCCGCGCTTCTTTTCCCCTGACAGTGAGGAGTTTCACCAGGCATGTGGTAGTCTGCAGCACTCCCCGGATCGGCAGAGGGGGTGGAGCAGCGACCGGGACGGCTCGGAAGAGTGGAGTGATCGGCCGGGTACAACTGAGAAGAAATAAAGTGGGGGGGGGGGGGCAAAGAAATAAAGAAAGAAGATCGGCTGGGAACGGCTGAGGTAAGACCCCGTTTACACTTGGTTTTAAAATGCGTTTTTTGCGGTCGGATCACAAGTGGACGGCGCCAAATACAAGTGTAAACCACCACCAAAACGTTTTGTGAACCGGTTACTCAGACCACTTGCCGAGGTGGTCTGGGACGCATTTGACCACATGTCTTTTGTAGTGTAAACGCTGATGCGTCCTGATGCGTCCCCGACAAGGACGGAACAGGACATTTCTTCCGATTCACGAAATCTGATCCCACGTGGTCAGCAGGGCGCATTTGGCGACGCGTGACAGACACCGGTGTAAACGGCGATGTGTCTCGCGGTCCACTTGCGATCCGACCGCCCCGGACGCGTTTTTAAGACCAGGTGTAAACGGGGTCGGAGAGACAAACTGAAAACCTGAATTCCGTCTTCTGTACGCTGCAGCAGGCACAGCCGGTACGTGACGTGCATGATGAGCAACGTGGGAAGCGACGTGAGACGACACCGTGACGGTCCGCGGCGGTGTAGCGGTCTAAGGATCGGCCTTGCGTCGATGCAGTTGCCCACTGGGGACCCGGGTTCGCGCCCCGGTCTCGTCAGATCCGACTATGGCCGGACTCGATGAAGCAGCGGTAATGGGCAGCGCTGTCTCCGGGAGGGGGCGGAGTCGGCTTGCATGCGTGTGTCCCGGAAGTGGCGAGGCGTCTCCTTGAGACCGCCGGCCGGAGAGACGCGGCACGAGGGTGGTGGGTGTTTGGACTAAAATAGGGAGCGACTGGCCACTAAGTTGGGCGAAAAAAATCAGAAATAAATTTATGAAAAGAAAAGCAAAGGGCGTTCGGAACCGGGTCCGGCTTTAAAGGCGACCCACCGGGCCGAACTGGCAGCAGGAGACTTTTAACACGCACATCTGCTCACATCTGGCAGGAAAACACATCCGCTTACTGGTGAGCGACCCCTGCACATCCCGTCACGTGGCTCTGACGTAGGCAGGGTTAAAGACAGTGGTGGCTTGTGCAGAAAACAACACAGTCTTAATCCCCTCTGGCACCACGTGCGTTCAATTATTACTGACTCCATGTGTGTTTGCAGGAGTATCTATGTGTGTGTGTGTGTGTGTGTGTGTGTGTGTGTGTGTGTGTGTGTGTGTGTGTGTGTGTGTGTGTGTGTGTGTGTGTGTCTCTCTCTCTCTCTCTCTCTCGTATTCACACCACGAACGACGTAATTCCCGTTGTATAACAGAGCTCCGGCAGGGGGGACTGGTCAGTGGACTGGTCAGTGGACTGGTCAGTGGACTGGTTGTTGTAGTTGTTGTAACAAACACACAAAGAAAGCTGCGGGCAGGAAAAAGCCCACCTGCAGGTTGAAGAGATTTGTCTTCTTCGTGAAAAACCCACAAAACAAAAGTGTTCTTTAATTTAACATGAGCGTTTTGTTTTTTGTTTTGTTTTGTCTTTTGTACTTTTTCATTTGTATTAATGTGCCTTTAAATAACTAACTAAACAACTAACTAAATAAATAACTAACCAAATAACTACCTAAATAACTAGCTAAATAACTAACCAAATAAATAACAAAATAAATAAATAACAGTAAATAACTAACTAACTAAATACATAAATAACAAAATAAATAAATAAATAAATAACAGTAAATACCTAAATAAATAAATAACCAAATAAATAAATAAATAGCTAAACAACAGTAAATAACAGTAAATAAATAAATAACAGTAAATAACAAACCAAATAAATAAATAAATAAATAGCTAAATAACAGTCAGTAAATAAATAAATAACAGTAAATAACTAACTAGATAAATAAATAAATAAATAAATAACAGTAAATAACAGTAAATAAATAAATAACGGTAAATAGTTAGCTAAATAAATAAATAACTATAAATAAATAACTAAACAACTAAATAAATAAACAACAGTAAATAAATAACTAAATAAATAAATAACAGTAAATAAATAGCTAAATAACAATAAATAAATAACGAAGTAACTAACTAAATAAATAACGAAGTAACTAACTAAATAAATAACTAAATAACGAAGTAACTAAATGACTAAATGACAGTAAATAACGAAGTAAGTAACTAAGTAACTAACTGACTGCTCTGCCAGCAGCCGGGCTGCGCTGCGCTGCGTTGCCAGCGGGAGCTAGAAGGCGCGTCACGGTAACGAGCGTGTTAATTTAACCGGTTGTGTTGTTGAGGCATCTCGCTGTTTCTATTTCGTATTTCAGGTTATTCTATCTTTACTTTTTACATTCCATTTTACTAAGGTTCGGTGTCTTTACTGAATGTATCGTTCCTGCATTACGATAAGATGTAAATATGGTATAGCAAGATAAATATACTTAGACTCCCACGTGTCTCTGTGCAGCTTCAGACGAATAAATACATAAAGAATATAATAAATAAAATAGAAGCTCAGCGGCGCGTGAGGAGCTGGAGCTGTGAAGCACAGTTATAACGGACACTTTCTATACGGGGACGTTTGATTGGCTGACGTCAGATTTTAAAACGTCACAGTAAAACTGGACACAACCTTAACTATTCATCCCGTGCAGTGTTTAGAACTCTCTCATCCCCGCCGCGTGCAGCCAAATAACACAACTTCCTGTCGCGAGAAGAACTGAAAACACACACACACACACACACACACACACACACACACACACACACACACACACACACACCCCGTGGCCCGCCACTATATATAGTATATACACACACACACACACACACACACACACACACAATCTATATATACACAGAGAGAGCGAGGCCTCACTCTCTCTGTGTATATATAGATGTGTGTGTGTGTTTGTATGTATATGTATAGATGTGTGTGTATATATATATGTATAGATGTGTGTGTGTATATATATAGATGTGTGTGTGTATATATGTATAGATGTGTGTGTGTGTGTATATATAGGTGTGTGTGTGTGTATATATATAGATGTGTGTGTGTATATATATGTATAGATGTGTGTGTGTATATATATATAGATGTGTGTGTATACACAGAGAGAGACACACACACACACACACACACACACACACACACACAGATAGATAGATAGATAGATGAGTGTGTGTCCGCGCGCGCGCGCACATGTTCTCCCACGCTCGTGTCTCTGGTCTCGCTCCAGCGGTAAATCGTTTAAGAGGATCAACTCTATTCGCGCGTTGCTCTCGACGCGCGCGCAGCGCTCCGTCATCACCGCCGCCGCAACACACCGCGCACGTGGCACGTGCGTGGAACCCGCGAGGGACTTCCGACCAAAGTACGTGTGTTCACTCGTGCGTGACAGCCATACAGGCACGGACAAGAGAGGGGGGAGAGGGGGGGGAGGGGGGATGGAGAGAGAGAGAGAGAGAGAGAGAGAGATGGAGAGAGGGGGGGAGAGAAAGGGGGGGGATGGAGAGAGCAAGAGAGAGCGAAAGAGAGGGGGGGAGAGAGAGCGAGAGAGAGGGGGGGGGAGAGAGAGGAGGGGGGGGGAGATGGAGAGGGGGGAGAGAGAGAGATGGAGAGAGAGAGATGGAGAGAGAGGGGGGGAGAGAGGGGGGATGAAGAGAGAGAGAGAGAGATGGAGAGAGGGGGGGAGAGAGGGGGGGAGAGAGGGGGGAGATGGAGAGAGCAAGAGAGCGAAAGAGAGGGGGGGAGAGAGAGTGAGACAGAGGGGGGGAGAGAGAGAGATGGAGAGGGGGGGGATGGAAAGAGCAAGAGGGGGGGAGAGAGAGAGATGGAAAGAGCGAGAGAGGGGGGGTGGAAAGAGCGAGAGAGGGGGGGAGAGAGCGAGAGAGAGAGAAAGGGGGGGGACAGAGAGAGATGGAGAGAGCGAGGGGGGGACAGAGAGAGATGGAGAGAGCGAGAGGGGGGGGACAGAGAGAGATAGAGAGAGCGAGAGAGAGAGATGGAGAGAGAGGGGGGGGGACAGAGAGAGATGGAGAGAGCGAGGGGGGGACAGAGAGAGATGGAGAGAGCGAGAGGGGGGGGAGAGAGAGAGATGGAGAGAGCGAGAGAGAGAGATGGAGAGAGAGGGGGGGACAGAGAGAGATGGAGAGAGCGAGAGGGGGGGGAGAGAGAGAGATGGAGAGAGCGAGAGAGAGAGAGATGGAGAGAGAGGGGGGGGACAGAGAGAGATAGAGAGAGCGAGAGGGGGGGGGAGAGAGGGAGAGAGAGAGAGAGATATTACGCAACTGCTTGACGGGCCAGGCGGTGGGCGGGGCTAGCGACGAATTCGGTGCTGGTCTTCATTAAACCGCCCTACCCCATAAAACACACCATTTAAACACAAAACACACCATTTAAACACAAAATACACCATTTAAACACAAAATACACACAAAATACACCATTTAAACACAAAACAGACTATTTAAACATAAAATATACCATTTATTTCATGTTCCTCTCCACGTATCCGGCATGACGCAGCAGGACCCAACCACACCGTCTGAGCCGCATCTGACCAGCGTGGTGTGTGTGTGTGTGTGTGTGTGTGTGTGTGTGTGTGTGTGTGTGTGTGTGGGGTGTGTGTGTGTGTGTGTGTGTGTTCTTGTTCAGCTAAACGTGTGAGGACCAAATGGAGGCCCAGATGGAGTTTTAAACCACCACAGTGAGGACGTTTTTACAAAGTGGGGACATTTTGGCCGCCCCTCGCGTGTTTAAGGGGCGGGACTCGGGTCAGGGTTAACTGGGGTTGAGGTTCGGGTTGTAGTTCTGATGGTTAAACTATAGAGCCAGAGTCTAGAAAATGAGTGTAGTCAAAGAGGGTCCTCAAAAATATAGACAAAACTGTGTCCACCAGTAAAAGGGTTTTGGGTCAGCACATGAGGGCTCTGAGCCTCGCCCCCCCACCCCACCCCCACCCTCACGCCCCACCCACGCCCCACCAGTCTAAAGGATTCTGCTCGAGCAGACACCCCCTCGGAGAATACCATCTCCTGCTTCATTAAGGCGCTCCTGCTGGCTCCTTTTGTGTCGGGACTTAATTACCCCGTCGGCGGGGCGCCTCCTGCGGGGCCCGGACTCCCCCTTGGGTCCAGATGGGGCCCGGCTGCGGCGCGTCCGGCTGGCAGAGGACACGCTTTGACTGGAGAGGAATGGAAAAAGTAGATATCTGCCGACGCCCCCCCGTGTCGAACGGGACCCCCGCGAGCTCCCACGAAACCCGCGTGGGTGAAGTTCCTGTGCAGGAGTCCGGGATTAGCCCGGGCTCGCTGGTCCTGGTGGTCCGGCCCCTGGATAAACGCCAGCCCTTTTGAGGAGGGATTAAGAAAAGTACATATTGGATCCCGCGTCCTTCAAGAAGATGCGCCTCCTTTTGGAGGTGAGACGAGTTATGTGTAAAGCTCCTCTTAGAGGCTCGGATGAGCGGGAGGCCACCTGTCAGTCCTGTTTTGATTTGTTGACGCTAATCCGACGCCCACCGCCCACCTGGAGGCCGTCTGAATACTGACCTCAGATCTGCTGAAATGCCCCCTTTCTCTTGAGGTGTCCAGCAACACAGTCGACACAAAACTGACTCCAGGCCAGAGGCTTTCACATACAGAGCTGGATGTGTGTGTGTGTGTGTGTGTAGGGGGGGGGGGTCAGAGGTCAGAAGAGGGTTGTCGGGGTCATCTTTGTTGTTGTCTCTGATCCGCCAATCCTCGCAGATGGAGGCCACGGTACAATAAGCCGTTTATCTGACAGGTGAAGTCTGGGATATGTTGGTCTCTGTTCTTGGAGACGCCAACTTGGGTCGTTTACTCGACCAAATCCGAAATGTGCACCCGAGTCTCGAACTCCTGGAGGTTTTCAGACGCCGTGAGGCCGAAACAACGCTGATCGGCTGCGTTGGTTGAACGGGACGCAGTCAAAGCCAACATTCCAACACAAACGTGTGTTACGTCATTACGTCACTCAGGGGATACGAGAACAAAGCTCCGTTTTAGAAATGTCACTGGTGTTGAGTAAATTCCTGTCTAGTATGGACGCGGTCTCCACAGAGAGACATCCGGAGGCGCAAAAAGGCGGTACGCGACACGTAGCGAATTCGGGGGCAGCCGGGAACCGCCGCTGCCGGGACGCGAACCCGGGTCTTCCGCACCACCGGCGACTACACTAACCAGTCAACTAAAGGGTCCGACCCGTTAACCAAGGGCCAGCGAGTCTAGTCATTCGTGGTCGTTACACTACCCCCCTCCGTGGTCTATTCGATTGCCTACCAACACCGGGATCGCAGGTTCGAATCCCCGTGTTGCCTCCGGTTTGATCAGGCTGTGTCTGCGGGTGGGAAGCCGGATGTGGGTCTGTGTCCTGGTCGCTGCACTAGCGCCTCCTCTGGTCGGTCAGGGCGCCTGTTCGGAAAGGGAGAACTGGGGGAATAGCGTGATCCTCCCACGCACTATGTCCCCCCTGGAGAAACTCCTCACTGTCAGGTGAAAAGAAGCGACTCCACATGTATGGGAGGAGGCATGTGGTTGTCTGCAGCCCTCCCCGGATCAGCAGAGGGGGTGGAGCAGAGACCGGGACGGCTCGGAAGAGTGGGGTAACTGGCCAAGTACAATTGACCTTTCGCAAAGTACCGCCCCAGAACGGTGCTGGTCCAATCCTCCCTTAGCAACGGTCCGTCAAGCTTTCAAACACACAGCAAAATGCTGTAACGGTGGGCCTATGGGATCTGCAGACCGGATACTAGATATGTGAAAGTTTGGAGGGGGTGTCATGTTCTTTCCCTTCCCCAAACCCAGAACGCAAGAAGCACAATGTGGGCAATAGATTGGGCAGTATAGCAGACCCCATGGCCAGCTTAATCCATCCAGAATCAACACAAATATCTGTCTGCTCCAAGCTAAGCTAGCTACTAGCTATTATTGCTAGCTAATACAGCTAACGTATTGTTACTGCTACTTTTACCCACACAATGCGCTGATTTCTTCCTTCATGTTTTGGTGTTTTCCGGCTACTTCCTGGATCAGTGTTTCTCAACCCAGTCCTCAAGGAACCCCTACCCTGCAGATTTTCATTGTAACCCTGCATAGGTAGGCCTGCTTGTACTTACTCGACCAATCATCTCGCAGCACTTAATTAGGCAAGGTGTGCAACGTCTGACAGAATTCATTGCTGATTGGTTGAATAACTACAAACAGGTACCTATTCAGGGTTGCAAAGAAAATATGCAGGATAGGGGGTCCTTGAGGACTGGGTTGAGAAACACTGTCCTGGATAGCTCTGAAATGCTTGACGGGCATAGCAACAGTAACTACGGGGGGCGGGACTTTGCGAAAGGTCAATTGGGGAGAAGAAAACAAAACAAAAACAAAAATGTAATTAAATCTTCCACACATGAGAAGGGAAGATGGATATTTAACAACTATTCAGCAGTGGTTCTGTTTATATCGTTCCGACTAATCTCACTGGCTGTTGCACGGAGCTTTAATTGTATTTTATATATATATACACGACTCCCCCCGTGCTGTGCTGACAATACTGACGTTTGACGACAGGGGGGGGTGGTTGATGTTGCATACCCCTGGTCAAACAGGTAATTGCGCCCCCTGGATAACTCCTTAAAATGCAACGTTTCGTCATTTTGTGGAAATTCACCCACTGCCGCCATTTCATTTTACAATTACGTATGTTTGAGCGCCCCTGGTGGCCGTTTCTAGAGCAGCAATTCTTTCCTTCAGGTTTAAGCGGCTATCTTCTGATCAATCTACTGACTCTCCACAAAAAATAAATAAATAACAGGAGACTGAATTCTGAGATATAGCCAAAAAAAACAAAAGTTGGGTCCAATAAGTCAGCACGTATAACAGAGGCGGGTTTTCTGGATGAAATGACAGCCACAGACTCGAAACTCCGTCCGTTTTGTTGTTTTGGTCAATCAACAACAAAGACATCCGCCTCTGCAGGGGCAAAGGTGGCCTAGTATGTACACTCCTGCGACGTGCTTTACGACAGAGAGATAAGCCAAAATTAATCATTGATTCGAACCAGACACAACATCCACCCCCCCCTCCCCAAAATAATGAAGCCCTCAAATGAAGCCCTCAAGCCCTTCAAACCCTCAAGGGAGGGTTTGAAGTAGGCCTAAAAAACTGAAAACAAAACTCGGGCTGCGTGTCGGAGGGGGTCGTAAACCTTTACTTTCCTGCTTCTGACCTGAAACCTGGTGTTATGGGTCTAAGACGAACCTGTGACTGATACAGAACCGCCTGTCCTCAGGATAAAGCCAACGACAAACGAGACGCATCACGCGTCCGCTTGGAGGGAGAACTCTAAGGCGTTTTCTTATTTCCACATGACCATCAGGTATACTGGTCTCCAGTCTTATGCTGGCCTCTACAGGTAACTGACTGTGGGCGGGGTCGATTAGTCACATTGGGTCCAGCCATCCCTGAGGTGAAGACCTGTTCTGATTTGAAGACGTGTACGTTTGAATGTCCATTTAGTATTTACAGGTCTATAAAATACTGTAGCGTATTCAGGGGGCAGCCGGGAAGCGAACCCGGGGGGGGGGGTCACAGCGCTAACCGGTCAACTAAAGGGTCCGCCCTGTTAGCAAAGGGCTAGCGAGAGTATACAGAATACACTTTGTCATTTGTACATACAATGAAATGTACTCTCTGCGTTTAACCCATCCTAGCTGTGTAGTTAGCAGCAGTGGGCAGCCGCCGTGCAGCGCCCGGGGAATGCTTTACCCTTTCCGGGTACTGACAGCTGGCTAGGCTGTGCCCGGGGATCTGAATTCAGAGTTCCTTTCTCCTATCTCAATGTGTTGGCTGGACTGGACACCATGCATGGGAAGTACCATACAGGCATGCAGGAGGACCAGATCTGTCAGTAGGGACGACGTCGTCCTTAGCCAAAGGGCCCTTGCTGAGGTAAGGCGCTACCCCTCTGCAGCCTGCGGTTGCAGTTTAGCTAGCGTCTTACCCAGGACGTAGTCATCTGTGGTCTAGTCATCCGTGGTCGTTACACTACCCCCCTCCTTCGGGAAGCGCGTCCCCCCGCTTCAGCATACCAGCTCCCTCTCGTCTCTGGGGCGAACGCGGTCCCCATGGCCTCCCGGTCTCAACCCTCCCACTTCTGACGCCGATGCAGCGAATTCAGGGGCAGCCGGGAAGCGAACCTGGCTCACCCGGACCACGGGCAACTGCGCTGCCGGTCAATTAGTTAACTGGCTAGCGCAGTTGCCCGTGGTCCGGGCGAGCCAGGTTCGCCTCCCGGCGGCGGCGGCGGTCCCCGGCTGCCCCTGAATTCGCTACAATACACTATGAGTGTGACGGCAGTTTTCTGTTGATTTAAGATGCTGAATCAAACAATCCTGTTCGCCAAACTGGATGAATAATCGTGACCGCAGCATCACGCAGAAACAGCCGTGACTGTCATTTCAGACATTATCGTACTTGCCTGCCTTCAGCTCCCTCCGAATTGTCTACGTCATAAGGCGCCATCCAAGTCAGAGAACCCCATGTGACGTAGGCGGCACACGTGGCGTCCAGCGCGACAGATAAAATATGAGGCGAGTGGAAAGACGACACGCCGGAGTTAGCCAACTAAACCTATGGGGCGTCCGGGTAGCGTAGCGGTCTATTCTGTTGCCCACCAACACGGGGATCGCCGGTTCGAATCCCCGTATTCCCTCCGGCTTGGTCGGGCGTCCCTACAGACACAACTGGCCGTGTCTGCGGGTGGGAAGCCGGATGTGGGTATGTGTCCTGGTCGTTGCACTAGCGCCTTCTCTGGTCGGTTGGGGCGCCTGTTCGGGGTGGGGGGGTGGGGGAATAGCATCCCTGTCCTCCACATCTACACCTCTTTATACACGTCAGGAGACACGGAGACAAATAAAAGCGAGTGTTCATTTACTTTTGAATGTGCATGAGTCACGTCAGTCTCAGCAAGTCTCCCTCCCTCCCTCCCTCTCCCGCTCTCTCTCCTTCCCTCTCCTGCTCTCTCTCCCTCCCGCTCTCTCTCCCTCTCGCTCTCCCTCCCTCTCTCCTTCCCTCTCTTTCCCTCTCTCCCTCCCTCTCCTTCCCTCTCTTTCCCTCTCTCCCTCCCTCTCTCTCTCTCCCTCCCTTTCTCTCTCTCTCTCCCTCCCTCTCTCTCTCCCTCCCTTTCTCTCTCTCTCTCTCCCTCCCTCTCTCTCCCTCCTTCCCTCTCTCTCTCCCTCCCGCGCTCTCTCTCTCTCTCCTTCCCTCTCCCTCCCGCTCTCCCTCCCTCTCTCTCTCTCCCTCCCTCCCTCTCCCTCTCTCCCTCCCTTTCTCTCTCTCCCTCTCTCTCTCTCTCCTTCCCTCTCTCCCTCCCTTTCTCTCTCTCTCTCCTTCCCTCTCTCCCTCCCTTTCTCTCTCTCCTTCCCGCTCTCCCTCCCTCTCTCTCTCTACCTCTCTCCTTCCCTCTCTCCCTCCTTCCCTCCCTCTCTCTCTCTCTCTCATAACTGCTATGACGTCATCCCTCAGTCAAAGGCGTCGGTTGGAAACGCCTGAGCAGACCAGAAGCAAACCCTACTGTCCATTTCATGTTTGCTTTTGATTTAAAAAAAAAACAAAAAATTTTTTTTCTGTCGTTGGTGAAGGCGCCTGAGTTATGACTCAGAGTTTAACGTGCGGCAGTATTTTGTTCGGGAAAGTTTTTTATTCTAACTACAAATCTGACCTCCTCCCAGCGGTGACTAGACCTCTCCGGATGACGTCGGTGAGGATGTTTCCATCCAACGGCCAAATTAAATAACGAATAAATGACCGCTGCCAAAACAGAAAAGCCACGGGTGTGCAGGTGTGTTTCGGTCAGCTCTGCTGAGGTGAATAAAGGCCCAGCGGGCAGATGGACCGCTTCACATCAAGAACCGCCCATCACCTCATTCACTTTCATTCACCTTCCTCGTTTGCCAGACGCGTTTCCACAGCAACTGATCCCTTCTCCGGATAATCAAGTGGAGAGTTTGTCCGACATCAGCTACAACACAAACTCTGGTGTAAATGTGGGGGATTTTATTGGACCTGTGCCGTTTCCATCAACCCCTTTTAAATTCAGAACAATATTCGTGTGAGTCTTTTTTAACGGAAACGTGGCAAGTGATGGATGTGTTTCTGATGGTTTCATACAGTATGACATGACATGACATGACATGACATGACATTACGTTACATTATATTCTATCCACCCTCAAACACAAAGACGCTGGTTGAGATGTGTGTGTGGTTTTGTGGGTCGGGGGTTTAAACTACCGGTCCTACAGCATTACCGTCTCCCACCGCACCAGAGAAACCTCTACACCAGGTTTCACAGCCACCAACCGTCGTTAGCCTCCACACTGACCAATAATAACGACACATCATCTGAACATGCAAGATGTTAACACCCCCACCCACACACACACACACACACACACACACTTCCCTACTGAAGGTCAGGTCAATGAGATGGGGAGGGGGCTGACCTGATTGAGGACTAGGAGGGGTGGGGTGGAGGGACATCTGAGAGAACCTTAATCAATACACAGAGAGAGAGAGACAGAGAAAGAGAGAGAGATGGAGAGAGAGAGAGAGAGAGAGAGACAGAGAGAGAGACACATGGAGAGAGAGACACATGGAGACAGAGACAGACAGACAGAGAGAGAGACATGGAGAGAGCGACAGGGAGAGACACAGAGAGAGACACACAGACACAGAGAGACACAGAGAGAGAGACAGACAGACAGACACACACACACACACACACACACACACACACACACACACAAAGAGAGAGAGAGACATGGAGAGAAAGTGAGAGAGAGAGAGACAGAGGGAGACAGACAGACAGACAGACAGAGAGAGAGACATGGAGAGAGCGACAGGGAGAGACACAGAGAGAGACACACAGACACAGAGAGACACAGAGAGAGAGACAGACAGAGACAGACAGACAGACAGACACACACACACACACACACACACACACAAAGAGAGAGAGAGACATGGAGAGAAAGTGAGAGAGAGAGAGACAGAGGGAGACAGACAGACAGACAGACAGACAGACAGACAGACAGACAGACAGACAGACAGACAGACAGACAGAGAGACACATGGAGAGAGACACACACACAAAGAGAGAGAGAGACATGGAGAGAGCGAGAGAGAGAGACAGGGAGAGACACACACAGAGACAGAGAGAGACACACAAAGAGAGAGATACAGAGACACACACACACACACACACACACACACACACACACAGAGAGAGACAGAGAGACCGGCCTCTGCACTACGCCAGAGCTCCACCTCCACGGGACCCCTGACCCACCTCTCTGCAGTATGTTCTACCTCCACAACCTCTCCAGGGGCAACAACACCAACAACCACCTCAGACCCCCACCCACACAAACAACTATGCTGCGACAGCCGCCAGAGCGGGGACACCTCCACCCATCCACTGAAACCAAACCCCACCCAGATAAGAGACGTGATGTCAGCCGGTAGTTTCACAGCTAGCTAGTGCAGGTAGCTTCTCGTTACTCAGTAACTAAGCTCATTAAGTCATGTCTTTGATTCGTAAAGCCGATATCTTTAAGTAGTACACTTTTCTATTAAGACAAAAAGGAAACTATCCTTCTCCACCAGTTCCTGGACCATTCGGGGCTTGTCCTCTTCGTCCTCCTGCGGTACGAAGAGGAGCACAAAGATCACGTCTCGCGAGCTAAGTCAGACACACAGTTGGATTACACCCCCCCCCCAAACCCCCCCCCACCTTCCACCTAGAAGAAGACTTGAGGATCTCCAAGGACAAATTTCCTTTTTCCAAATTTTAGGATCAATCTTAATATGTGGTGATCTTAATGCCCGAACTGGTCGAGAGCCAGACTTGTCTGTCATGGCTTAAATCCCAGTTGAGATTCAATAGTAGAAAAACTCCCAACAAGTGGAAGGGGCATTGAAAGACAACCAATGTGCCCTTGACTACCCCATCACTAGGAGAGAACTACAACACACTCAGAACCCTCAAAATGACAAAGCCTGCCGTATGGACAGTATGAGAGACGAGCTGTTGGACACAGTCATCTCCAACTTCTGCTTGCTTTGCTAACGCTCTGCAACCTGCTGCTCCCGACCGGACGTCCCGTTATTTGGAACAAAGGTCTAATTTCTCCCATAAGGAGACAAACACAACCCCGGTAATTACAGAGGGGTCTGTGTTAATGGTAACCTCGGTAGACTCGTCTGTAGCATCCTAAACTCTAGAGTCCTGTCATATCTCGCTGATCACAATTAGCGCTGGGCAATATATCGATATCGCGACACGAGACTAGATATCCTCTGGGATTTTGGATATCTTAATATGACCTAACTGTTGTCTTTTCCTGGTTGTCCAGTGGTGGTCGATCCCTCTTCACATAGGTGGCCTCTTTGACTTCCTGTTCACACCAGCGTTCCTCCCTATCAAGGATTTACCCATCCTCATCCTTGAAAGAGTGGCCACCGACCTGTAGGCGGTGTAGACTGGTGTAGAGTCCTGGCCTGACGTGTTAGCTCTTCTGTGCTGTGCCATCCTCTTGGCCAGCGTCTGTTTGCCGTTTGGTTTCCCCGCTGCACAAGTCATGGCAATCTTCCCATCCCTGAACCGGGGGGGGGGGGGGAGTATATCTGTCACCATTTTACAATGTTGTGATTACAATTATTCCCCCAATCCTCTGTGAATAGCACACATGGCCTTTGTAACTCCAGTTTATGGCCACTGTGTTGTTTATAAGGGTGGGGAGACCTGCAGTCAGCTGAGACTGGAGGTCACTTAGCTGGGCGATGAAACATCTCTCTCGATAGACGTTGTGTCCAGATGAACTGATTCAACTTGGTGTTTTTTCCTGACCTGGATTATTGAGCATGCATAAAGAGAAAGGGATGAAGCTCCTCATGTATGCAGATGACCTCCCTGGTAATGCCGTCTCCAACAGAACACGGTTTACAGCAGAAACTTGTCACCGCGAGAAACTTGCTGTCAAAACTGGGCACTAGACATCAACCCCCACAAAACTAAGATTATGATATTCCAAAAAAAAAGACCAGATCACCGAAATCCCAACAGTTTCACTACAGGAAGAGCCACACTTTAACATACAATGGACAACAACTACTGGGGCATCTGGCAGGTTTGGAAGTGTTGGTCCCTCTGAACCAGTGGCAGAACTCTTGGGGACACAACCCCCATTGAAAAATGCCACCTACAGCTCTGTAAGGAAATCCTCAAGGTCCACAGAAAAAGCCCAAAGCCCGCACAGCAGAGCAGAGTTGGGGGGAACGCCCTCTTTTCTCTCCGCGGGATCAAAAGAGCGATCCAGTTCCAGGTTCACTTGGCACAAGCTGATCCTGAACCCGGCCATCACACGGCCTTCATGAGTAACCGCCTCTGCCCGGACACAGATCCTTTGAGAATCATCGCTCAAAAACCAAGACCTCCATCAGCTCTCCAAAACATAGTTAACATAGATAGTTGGATCCTCCCACGCACTTCGTCCCCCTGGTGAAACTCCTCACTGTCGGGTGAAAAGAAGCGGCTGGTGACTCCACATGTATGGGAGGAGGCATGTGGTAGTCTGCAGCCCTCCCCGGATCAGCAGAGGGGGTGGAGCAGAGACCGGGACGGCTCGGCAGAGTGGAGTGATTGGCCAAATACAATTGGGGAGATACAATTTATATCCTCTTTTATATGATATATTATTGATTGTTCTGCTTTCGTAACAATGGTTGTTTACCATTCGTGCCAATACGGCATATTGGTGGGGGGGGGTGCGGGTCAGAGATATATTTATTTATTTATTTATTTATATATAAACAATGTTTGGAGTCACACCATTTAATGGTCGTCATCTTGTCTCACGACATATTGACTGATGAGTTTTCAGTGTAGGTAAATTCTACTTTTAATGATCAGTCCTTGTTTTGCTGCTGATCAGCTGTGTGCTTTAATCGAAACCACTTCTATTGTGACTGATGTCATATTAGTTCCATTACATCTGCCTCTCTTGTTTATTGAGGTATGTATGAAACGTGCTTCATCAGTAAAGTTTGATTGATGAGATCCTCCCAGAAAAACACTTCAGCACAGCACCTACATTTGCTGGAGCTGGTCTGGACTCGGTTTAAAGGCCAGGTTGAAACCAGTTTTCTGACTTCATTCGGGTTTGGAGGTGAACTGGTGGAGGTACAACTAGAAAACGAAATTAAGTGCTTTCATTCAGCTTCTGGTGACTCAAATGGAGAAACCCCACTTTGATCGAACAAGTTAACCAAACCAAGTCAGCATGAAACATCTCCCCAGGCTCCAACCTGAGATACTACTATATATCCATCCATCCATCCATCCATCCACCCATCCATCCATCATCCAAACTGCTCATCCTGCTCATAAATAGCATTATTATTATCATAATCACAGGGAATTTTACATTATATATATATATAGATATATATAGATAGATATATAGATATATATAGATATAGATATAGATATAGATAGATATATAGATAGATATAGATAGATAGATATAGATATATAGATATATAAAATATATATAGATAGATCGATCAATCGATCGATCGATAGATATACGTAGGTATAGATATATATATATAAACTCTGTTTACATGTAAGGATCCATCTGAGGTTCATCACATTGAACTGTCTGGTCATGTAGAGTACCACATAAAACCAGAACTAGTTGGTGTGAAACACAAACATGTCACGCCTCACGTTGAGATACATTTTAGGTCATATATCCTCACAATCCTTAATCTAGACAACACGGTGTGTCACGACAGGCCCATAAATGAATTTCCGTGGACGGATGATAAACAATAACACCGAATTACTGGCCAGGCCAACATATTGCCCCACTACCGCCCCTTATCCCGGCTCATCCTGCCCCCATCCACCCCCCCCTCCCCCAGCACTCTTTCTGTAAGCCGTCCCCTGAAAAATGAGGGGTAATCCTCAATTTCATTAGCGTCTCCATTGTCTCCCGTCCGGCATCACGGCCCATATGGGCCCACGTGGAGGTTTAACCTGCTAAGCCTTCGCCGTCTCCGCCGTGTCATCGTGTAACGTGCACGTGAGCGCGCACGTGTGTGTGTGTGTGTGTATTTGCTTTTTTGGGGGGGCCTTGGCAGGCCCCCAAAGAGCAGCTCTCGATGCCAAAGATCAGGCAGATGGTGATTAAGAGGAGTCGGGGAATCCAGGCTGCTACTCATGTGTGTGTGTGTGTGTTGGTTCGAGTGCTCAGCCAGTCATTCATTCATAGCCGGCTGCCATTCACAGCCAGCCAGTAACGGCTTTGTCTGCAACTCTAATTATGTTTTTGTCAATGATCCGGTCAGATGATTCCTGTGGGTTTCAAACCCCCGCTTGACCCGCCTGGGTTCGACCGGTGCCCACTGGCCCCGGTCACACCAGCAACCGGCAGAGCAAAAAACGCCTTGATGCCTGCTCAATAATCCAGGTAAGAAAACCACAGGAAGGGGAATCAGTTCGTCCGGACACAAGGTTTACTGACCGAAACGTCTCATCATCATCATCATCTAAGAGACCTCTCCAGTCTGGCCTGACTGCAGGTACCCCACCCTTATAAACTGTACAGTGGCATAACCGCCGGAACCAGTGACCATCACTGTATAGTTTATAAGGGTGGGGACACCTGCAGTCAGGTGAGACTGAAGAGGTCAATTAGATGATGATGAGACGTTTCTGTCAGTAAACCTTGTGTCCGGATGAACTGATTCAACCCAGAGAGCAAAACTGCTGTGGCCCGGACCCGTGGCCCGGACCCGTGGCCCGGACCCGTCCCACACCCCACTTTCACCTTTCTTTCATCCGGCCCACATACCGCGTGGAACGACGAAACTTGGGCGGTCCGCTCCTGTTTGCCAGAACTGGGCCAGAACCAAGCCATAGCGATGCCGTGTGTGCCACATATTGGCCAAAGGTGGCCATATTTGTTTTGTGATATTTGGGCCATATTCACCATTTACCACACGGGGCACTTCAGGGTCACATCCAGATCACATGTTGCCCAGAGCGCCGCATCTTTGCCAAAAAAGGCCCACGTTTGATTTGGCGTATTTGGGCCATGTTTGTTATTATACATGTGGGCCACTTCAGGCTCACATCCATTTTGTCAGGGCCAGAAGAAGACCACCAGTGCCGCATCATTGCCTGAAGTGGCCCACATCCGGATGCTGTCTGGGTCTGTTTCCCCCCCTTTTTCTCCCCAGTTGTATCCGGCCAATTACCCCCCTCTCTCCCGAGCCGTCCCGGTCTCTGCTCCACCCCCTCTGCCGATCCGGGGAGGGCTGCAGACCTACCACATGCCTCCTCCCATACAGGTGGAGTCACCAGCCGCTTCTTTTCACCCGACAGTGAGGAGTTTCCCCAGGGGGACGTAGCGCGCGGGAGGATCACGCGTTTACTTCCACCGATCACGTTCAAATTCCTTCATGTCGGTAAATAAATGCCGGCGTGACCGGGGCCTTACAACAGAATCGGGACTCGCTCGTCTAAACTTGACACCGAAATGCTCATTTTCAGTCTATAACTCAAAACTCTTCCAATATACTATATGTAAATATATAGTCACGTAAACCACAGACTGGCCCTTTAAGTGTTGATAATCCCCCAACATACTGTCCGAGGTCTTCAGAGTTCCCCACTTTACACCCGGCCCGGCACAAGTTCTGCTGCAGCGCCAAGTAAAACAACACTTTACCTGATCCTGAGGTCCCGAAGTGACAAAACGACTCTGAATACATCAGCAGTGTTGGGCTGCAGTGAAGGAAGCATCTGCCGAACCCTTCCTCCACCCCTCTTCCTCCACCCCTCTTCCTCCACAGAGGAAACGGGGAACAACACATCTGAGAGACAGCACTTCTCGTGTGTTCTGCCACTACGCAGGCCTGTTTACGGGCGTAAATGTAAAACTACTTAGGGGGGAAAAAAAACACAACACAACCAGCATTTAAAAAAGCAACTAAAAGCATCGGAGGCAACAGAGGTCAAGTCGAACTGAACTTGGACAAGCCTCCATCACACACTTCAGTCCTGCAGGCTTTATGAACACATGCTGGTCTCCAACATCAGAAACAGAATAGCTCCAATGTAAGAGACCCCCCCCCCCACCCCGTCCAGATGAGGAACATTTCCACAGAAAAGAAAGGAGGGAGAAATCTCAAGAGGACGAGATCCATCACTGAAATGGAGACTTTGCAATGAACTTCCCATTATTAACCAGTACCGGTCTGTATTCTTATTCTTATTATTATTCTTATTACCCGGGCTTTTGCAATCTCACGTTACTTTTCTGACGCCTGAGCTTCGGTTTAACCCCCCTGTTGTCTCACGGGTCAAACACCGACAGAAGGGAGGGTACCCTTCTGTCGTCTCACGGGTCAGAATGGTCCGTAACAGTGTTTAACAGCAGAGAAGAGACTCCAAACGACCTTTTTTCGACCTGGAATGCGATGACTTTTTCCTACAGTGACCGCCCACGCTACAAAAAGTGACAGTGTTTTTGTTCATATTCCCATGAAAGCTGTACGCCTCTAGGGTGCCGAGATTGGCTTAGGGTCGTGTTTGACCCTAAGACACGTGTGGGTCATGTGTGACCCTATAAAAACGAGGGGTGCCCACTGATTAAATGCAGTGTTTCTGCTGTGAAGAGGGAAAACCCAGATGGTCACAAAGTTTAGAGACACACAAACACACACACACACAAGTCACCTGACCTACACGTCTTTGGACTGTGGGAGGAAACCCACGCAGACACGGGGAGAACATGCAGACTCCACACAGAGGACGACCCCCAAGGTTGGACTACCCCGGGGCTCGAACCCAGGACCTTCTTCTGGTGCTAACCACTGCTCCACCGTGCCGCCCCGTGTGATCCCCTATGTGATGGCCTGTCCGGGGTGTCCCCCGCCTGCCGCCCAGTGACTGCTGGGATAGGCTCCAGCACCCCCTCCACCCTGAGAGCAGGGGAAGCGGTTCGGATAACGGACGGATGGATGATTTAGAGGCTTTGATGAGGGCGGGTCATAAGTGGCCTTCAAGACGAGGGCGGTGTCCAGGGTGTGTGGACAACACAGGGGTTAAAGGTGGAGGTCTGCAGCAGCAGCAGAGCCACACTACTGGACCTCCTTCACATGGACTCCGTCCCTGCCCGTCAGACCGCCGGTGCGTCCCGCAGGTACAGACCCGTCGCGCCTGCAGATGCGCGCTGCACGTGAGCTTTAAAGTGCAACCCGCTGTCAGTCAAACGGCGGGCGACGTCACAGGCGGAGGTCGTTTGGAACTGGGTTGTGTTAAAAGGTGTTGAGAGACGAGACACACCTGAGGCTCACCGGCGGGCTGCAGCAACACACAACCCGGTTCCAGCCCCCCCCCCACTTCCACACAACGACCTCGCCTTCCGAACCCACCACCACCACCACCCACCCACCCACCCACGCAGCCCCGCGTCCGCCATCAGGTGATGCCACACACACACACCCCGCGTCTCCTAGTCCGGGACGATCTCTCTCTCTCTCTCTCTCTCTCTCGCGGTCTCTCTCTCTCCCTCCCACGCGGCTTCCTCATGGATTCAGTTTGGGAAGAAATTCCTGCAAGCGCGAAAAGTTCCCAAACTTCCTCCGACTCGTTCTAGAACCGTTTAAAAAGCGCTGTTGGACTCACCAGCATCGGGCTGATCCCACGCTGTCCCGCCGAAGTGTCGGACCCGGACGGGTGTCGGCTCGGTTGGGTTTCCTAGGCGTCTGTGTGTGCGTGTGTGTCTGTGCGGGGGTTTGCGGGACGCGGCCGTTCGGTGTTTCCATGGGCAGGACGCGACGCTGCGCGTTTGAAGCGGCCAACCAGCGCAGAGGGGCGGAGCCACGCCGAGGGGCGGAGCCACGCCGAGGGGCGGAGCCACGCCGAGGGGAGGAGCCACGCCGAGGGGCGGGGCCACGCCGGGTCTCTCGCTTCCATTCAGGGCCGTTCAATTCAGTGACGCTTTCTTGGCAAGACTGCAGTCATTACAGCGATCTCCAAAGCGAAACACGTCAGCAGAGTACTAAACTAAACACAACTAAACTAAACACAACAAAACTAAACACAACTAAACTAAACACAACAAAACTAAACAAAACTAAACCAAACACAACTAAACTAAACACAACTAAACACAACTAAACACAACAAAACTAAACACAACAAAACTAAACTAAACACAACTAAACACAACTAAACACAACTAAACTAAACACAACAAAACTAAACACAACTAAACTAAACTAAACACAACTAAACACAACAAAACCAAACTAAACACAACTAAACTAAACACAACTAAACACAACACAACCAAACTAAACACAACTAAACTAAACTAAACTAAACTAAACACAACAAAACTAAACACAACTAAACTAAACACAACAAAACTAAACACAACTAAACACAACTAAACTAAACTAAACACAACTAAACTAAACACAACTAAACAAAACTAAACACAACTAAACAAAACTAAACACAACTAAACTAAACACAACTAAACTAAACTAAACACAACTAAACTAAACACAACTAAACACAACTAAACAAAACTAAACACAACAAAACAAAAACACAACAAAAACAAAACAAAACAAAAAAAGGAAAAAGGAATAGATAGAAGTGGCAGAAACATAGAACAGCACCTGAACAGCACCTGACAGTAACTGACAGTGTGTTGGTCCCTCACTGACCCTTCGGCTTTGGCGTTCTGACACATATTGTGCTGCAAGCTGTGACCTTTGACCCTCTCCTAAAATAAGTGGCCGTTGCTCTTTCTCATCCGGGGGTAGAACATTTGGAATCTGGTTTTCCAGTTTCTCCTGGTGTTTTTCTCTTATGTTCTGGAATGTCTCACTATTTAGCAGGAAGTGCATCTCTGTCTCCACCTCACCTGCCGTACACTGACCACATAGTCTTTGCTCTTGTGGCAGCCAGGATGTGTTGTGTGTCTGCCCTTTTCAGTGGCTAGACTGTGGTCGGTGAGTCTGTACTTGGTCAGGATGTGTCTGTGCTGACTGTCTCTGACAGTGGACAGACAGTCAGCCAGTTTGTCTTCTCGTTTCAGGGCCCCATAACATCTCATTTGTGTTGTCGTTTGGTTTCTGTGTTCCACATATGAGTTGTTGCACTGTGTGATGATGTGGTTTCCTCTGGTCTGTGGTTGGTCAGCAGCGCTGGTCTGAAACTCATCTGTGTCAGTGGTTACGGGGTCAGTTAGTTTCACAACCAGCTGACTGAGGGGGCTCTTTCTTACCCCCCCCCCCTGGATGTGGACTGCTTTAAACTGCAGTGTGTGGTGGGGACTTGATTTAAGGAGCGTCCAGAATTTAAGTGATCTTGTTTGGATATTTGTTATCAATGGGAAACGGCCTCATTCTGCCCTGCACACTGCTGTTGTGTTTCCCTTTGTGTGTTTTTTGTACGTGTTTTTCTTTCTTTCTCTGTCTGTCTGTCTCTGTCTCTTTATGCCTCTCTGTCTGTCTGTCTTCATTCTACTACTACTTTCCATCTCTTCCTGTCCTCTGCATCTTCCTCTGTCACACCAGCCACCTGCATGTCCTCCCTCACCACATCCATAAACCTCCTCTTTGACCTTCCTCTTCTCCTCTTCCCTGGCAGCTCCATATTCAGCATCCTTCTCCCAGTATAACCAGCATCTCTCCTCCACACATGTCCAAACCATCTCAATCTTGTCTCTCTTGCTTTGTCTCCAAACCGTCCAACCTGAGCTGTCCCTCTAATATACTCGTTCCTAATCCTGTCCTTCTTCATCACTCCCAATGAAAATCTCAGCATCTTCAACTCTGCCACCTCCAGCTCCACCTCCAGCTCCACCTCCTGTCTTTTCATCAGCACCACTGTCTCCAAACCATACAACATAGCTGGTCTCACTACCATCTTGTAAACCTTCCCTTTAACTCTTGCTGCTACCCTTCTGTCACAAATCACTCCTGACACTCTTCTCCACCCACTCCACCCTGCCTACACTCTCTTCTCCACCTCTCTCCTGCACTCCCCGTTACTTTGGACAGTTGACCTCAAGCATTTCAACTCATGCCTTCGTCACCTCCTCTCCTTGCATCCTCACCACTCCACTGTCCTCCCTCTCATTCCCACATAGGTATCCCGTCTTGCTCCTACTGACTTTCATTCCTCTTCTCTCCAGTGCATACCTCCACCTCTGTCTGTCTTAATTATTAGCCTTAATTGTTCCATTTTCTTCTTCTTTGGTGTCCACGATGCGGCCGTGTGTGTGCGTCCGTGTCGGGGAACGTAGACTCCATGCCTGTATAGACCCCTCGACTGAGTGTGCACTCACCTGTCCTGTTTTTAAACCACCTTCCAGAGCAGCTGTCTAGATATCACTACCACTAACTATGCAAACGGCTCAGATTGTGCCCTCGATCAAGACGGGGTGCAATTAAAGTGCAAACAGGAAGGGAAAACCCAGGTAATACTGAGGGGTTTGCTTCTCCGCATGGCCCCGGGTAGCCCTTATTCCTCTGGTAGGCGTGTCGGTCCTGCAGCCTCCCCGTCGTATCAACACGATGCTCTCCTAAGGAACACACTCGCCATTTGATGCCGAACGTGTCCCCATCAACCTGTTAAAAAAAAAAGGGTTTAGCCTCATCAGGGCAGTTTAAAAAGTCCAGTTTTGTACTTTTGTTGGGAGGATTTGGACGTTAGCCGTAAGAACTTTGTTCTGCAGATTTAACTTTGCTAGATGTGAAAGTTGGGGGGGGGGATTGTCACGGTATCCCAACGCTGACACACCAGACAGAAAAACCAACACCACCATGTCACAAAACAATACATTTTCTTAAACACCAGACCAGGACAAGGTTCATATCCCCCTCAGAACATCCATTGTGCCTTTATATCCTGTTTATGACGGCCTTATATTTACTGTAGGGAATTCAGGGGGCAGCCGGGACACGAACCTGGGCAACTGCACTAACCAGTCGACTAAAGGGTCTGACCCGTTAGCCAAGGGCTAGCGAGTCTAGTCATCCATGGTCGTTACTATATATATATATATATATATATATATATATATATATATATATAAAATCCAGTAAGTCAAGTAAATTCTTTATGAGACAGTACAAGCCTGTTTCATGTTTTGACAAGTGATGATTGCTTATGGCATGAAACAGACATGTACTGTATCTATATCTACATATATAGATATATATATCTATATATATCCATCTATCCATCTGTTATTTTAACCACTTATCCTGCTCTCAGGGTCGCGGGGATGCTGGAGCCTGTTCCAGCAGTATATATATATATATATATATATATATATATATACTTCCTCTTTACCTCTGCCATCCACACAGGCCCTGAGGGGTGAGGCCTAAATCTACTTCTACATTAGACATTGTTGTCTAGTTGAGCAGGTTGAAGAATTATTACTGCAGAATTTGTCACATTAATCACTGATATCGACTCACATTGGCATTTTGCACGCCTACTAAAATCCTCTCATTTTGAACAAGACGTTAGAAGCCAGGCTTGTGATGTGATGTGTCTTACTGGGGGGGCCTCTTAAAATACAGCCCCCATCCTCCAATTATCTCATAAGGAAAGCATTCGGGACCAGCAGTCATGATTATCCCTATCTGTGACAGATGACAGATGACAGGCCGCGGCCTGCTGATGTTATCTGCATGTACAAAAAACCTGGGAAGTACAATCTCTTACCGGCGTGTTAAAATCCCACTTTCCAGGTTGGAAAAACCACGACGTTGTGTTATTTTTCCGCCTAAATCCCGAGGTGTAAACTTCTCTGTATGACAGAAGTACTCTTGAGCAAGGCACTCCACCCTAAACCTGAACATGCAAATGAAAAACCTCATTCTTCGCCCTAATGGAATAATAAGACGTCATTAGTACAGCCGTTTAGTACGCAACTATTTGCACATTAGTAGTACAGTACAGTGGCATTTGTGTATTATTCAGAAGCTTGAATAAAGAAGCATCAGTTCTCTAGTAAAACTGCAGAGTAGAAGTGAAGGTGTACATTTCCTGCTAGGTTGCCAGGTGAAGTAGTGTTGTGTACCCAGAGTGGGTTCGGATTCTCTGGAAACTTGTCTTGTGTTTAAACGCCAACGGTGTGACGGTTTGAGCCGCAGCCCAAATCTCAACTCCCCTAGACTCGTCTGCCATCTAGTGGTGAGAACGAGCCACAACGCGCAAGTTTAATTGTCCACGGTTCACAAGTACTGGAGAGGAGGGGAAACCCCGCATTCTTGAATCATAACCTGAAAAACTGCGGTCCTACTAGAAATATAGAAATACTACTTAAGCAAATGGAAAATAATTCCTCATACAAACCTTTCTACGATCTCCTGTAAAACAAGCACAGAAGGAAGCAGATACCCAATATCCTCAACGACCTTCTAATGTTTACTGATGGACTTTGTAAGAGAGGAGACTCCTGATTTAGATCTCATCTAACCTGGTACTACAGAAACCCCCAAATCTTCTTCTCCACCCCCACAAAAGGAATCGAAAATATATTTACGTAGATTCTAGAAATAATATAAATACACGTGGAAAACAAATGACAGGATCAAACTTTACTCAAAAGCAGCTGAGCCCATCATCAAATATACATACATACTTACATACACACATACAGTGCATCCAGAAAGTAGTCACACCCCTTCAATTTCCCCACATTTTGTTATGTTACAGCCTTATTCCAAAATGGATTAAATTCCTTTTTTTTCTCATCAATCTACACACAACACCCCATAATGACAAAGTGAAAAAGGTTTTGTAGAAATTTTGGCAAATTTATTAAAAATAAAAAACTGAAATATTGCATGTACATAAGTATTCACACCCTTTGCTATGACACTCACAATTGAGCTCAGGTTCATCCTGTGTCCACTGATCATCCTTGAGATGTTTCTACATCTTGATTGGAGTCCACCTGTGGTAAATTCAGTGGATCGGACATGATTTGGAAAGGCACACACCTGTCTATATAAGGTCCCACTGTTGACAGTGCATATCAGAGCAGAAACCAAGCCATGAAGTCAAAGGAATTGTCTGTGGACCTCCGAGACAGGATTGTATTGAGGCACAGATCTGGGGAAGGGTACTAAAAAAATTCTACAGCTTTGAAGGTCCCGAAGAGCACAGTGGTCTCCATCATTCGTAAATGGAAGAAGTTTGGATCCACCAGGACTCTTCCTAGAGCTGGCCGCCCAGCCAAACTGAGCAACCGGGGGAGAAGGGCCTCGGTCAGGGAGGTGACCAAGAACCCGATGGTCACTCTGACAGAGCTCCAGCGTTCCTCTGTGGAGATGGGAGAACCTTCCAGAAGGACAACCATCTCTGCAGCACTCCACCAATCAGGCCTTTAAGGTAGAGTGGCCAGACGGAAGCCTCTGCTCAGTAAAAGGCACATGACAGCCCGCTTGGAGTTTGCCAGAAAGCACCTAAAGGACTCTCAGACCATGAGAAACAAGATTCTCTGGTCTGATGAAACCAAGATTGAACTCTTTGGCCTGAATGCCAAACGTCACATCTGGAGGAAACCAGGCACCTCTCATCACCTTGCTAATACCATCCCTACAGTGAAGCATGGTGGTGGCAGCATCATGCTGTGGGGATGTTCTTCAGCGGCAGGAACTGGGAGACTAGTCGGGATCGAGGGAAAGATGAATGGAGCAAAGTACAGAGAGATCCTTGATGAAAACCTGCTCCAGAGTGCTCAGGACCTCAGACTGGGGCGAAGGTTTACCTTTCAACACGACAACGACCCTAAGCACACAGCCAAGACAACGAAGGAGTGGCTTCGGGACAAGTCTGTGAATGTCCTTGAGTGGCCCAGCCAGAGCCCAGACTTGAACCCCATTGAACATCTCTGGAAAGACCTGAAAATAGCTGTGATGCGACGCTCCCCATCTAACCTTACAGAGCTGGAGAGGATCTGCAGAGAAGAACGGGAGAAATAGCCCAAATATAGGTGTGCCAAGCTTGTAGCTTCATACCCAAGAAGACTTGAGGCTGTAATCGCTGCCAAGGGTGCCTCAACCAAGTACTGAGTAAAGGGTGTGAATACTTATGTACATGCAATATTTCAGTTTTTTATTTTTAATAAATTTGCTAAAATTTCTACAAAACCTTTTTCGCTTTGTCATTATGGGGTATTGTATGTAGATTGATGAGGGAAAAAAAGGAATTTTATCAATTTTGGAATAAGGCTGTAACATAACAAAATGTGGGGAAAGTGAAGGGGTGTGAATACTTTCCAGATGATTGTACACACATACACACATACATACATACATAAGAAAGAAAGCCACTTTATTTTGTCATTGTAGGTTACTATGTAATTTGTATAGGAGCAGTGGGCAGCTGCAGCGCACAGGGACCAACTCCAGTTCTTCTTTCCATTGCCTTGCTCAGGGGCACAGGCAGGAGTATTAACCCTAACATGCATGTCCTTTGGATGGTGGGAGGCAACTGGAGCACGCGGAGGAAACTCACGCATACACGGGGAGAACATGCACACTCCACACAGAAACGACCTGGGACAGCCTGGGGTTCGAACCCAGGACCTTCTTGCTGTGAGGCTATGGTGCTAACCACTGGGTCACCGTGCTGCCCATACATACATACATACATACATACATACATACATACATACATACATACATACATACATACGTACATACATGGACTTAGTTTGACTACCAAGGGGTCTTCAGCCTTCAGTCATTCTGCCCCCCGCCTATGGAACTCTCTCCCACAAGACATTTGCAATACTGACTCTCTTTCGATCTTCAAATCCCATCTCAAAACGCACGTTTTCAAACTGGCATATTCAGTCCACGCTTCACTGAGTTCTGTGCAGATGGTGACTTTATACTTATCTGTTGAATTCATTTTTGATTGTCTACCCTGCTTTGTTTTGATTTTATGCTGTCTGATACAGTGCTGCTGTCACGGGGAGAGCAGGAACAGATGCAGACAGCGGGACAGGCTGGGATACAGCAAGGCTTTAATGAACAAAGGTACTTTCAGAAACTGAAGAAACCGGTACAAAATGACAAGGAAGGCATGAAGCACCGGGCCAACATGAGCTAACAAGGCTGTCGTGTCTCTATAATCCGCCAAATGGGCCAGGACAACCAGGGAGAAGATTGTAGCAAATTCAGGGGGCAGCCGGGAACCGCCGCAGCCAGGACGCGAACCTGGGCTGCCTGCACCACAGCCGACCGCGCTAACCAGTCAACTGAAGGGTCCAACCCGTTAGCCAATGGCTAGCGAGTCTAGTCGTCCGTGGGCGTTACACAACCCCCCCTCCTTCGGGAAGCACGTCCTCGCGCTTCAGCATATTGTAGCGAATTCGTGGGGTAGCTCGGTAACTGCCACAGCCGGGACGCGAACCCCAAATCCGTGAACGTAACCTGGTTAACGTTGTCGCTTGCGGAGTGGGAGATACGGGTTCGCGTCCCGGCTGTAGCGGTTCCCGAGCTACCCCCCAAATTCGCTACATTGGTGTCAGAAGTGGGATGGTGAGACCGTAAGGCCATCGGATTCGTGAAGGAGCTGAGATGCTTAAGCGCGGGGACGCGCTTCCCGAAGGAGGGAGGTAGTGTAACGTGCATGGATAAGTAGACCCGTTGGCCCTTGGCTAACGGGCCGGACCCTTTAGTCGACTGGTTAACGTTGTCGCCCGCGGTGCAGGAGATACGGGTTCGCGTCCCGGCTGTGGCGGTTCCCGGACTGCCCCCCGAATTCGCTACAATATCAACTCCCTCTGAGCGCTCAAGCTTCCGATGGCCTCGCGGTCTCACCACCCCACTTCTGACACCGATGTAGCGAATTCAGGGGGCAGCCGGGAACCGCGGCAGCCGGGACGCGAACCCAGACCCGCTCGTGTCTCGGTAATACAATATTGGTAAGCAAGTTCACAAAGCTGCCTTGGAATTCACCTTGGAATCGAACCCTTTCTCCTCAAATACAAATCCTACACTGTGACAAAGACCTACACAGAGTTTAACAGACAAACATGGATCGATCGACTGATTGATTGGGTTTTGGCTTACAGGAGACATGACACACCGATTTGTGCATAACTCACATAACTCTTAACAAACTTCATTATCATGCAAAGTATGTGGCCGCGTCCTTTGAGCTTTGTAGATAAAAAAAAAAAAGCCTGCCACATAAAATCCACCTTTTCTCCAACAAATCCCAAGCCTTTCATAATCATCAAATGAGCAGAAACCTAATTCTGCTAATCGTACAAAGAACAAAAGAATACGAAATTAATTTAGTTTTTCATCTTCTTCCAGACCACACAACAGGAGAAGATAACAGGTGGAAATGAATGGCAGAAATAAAATTCCATCTTGCTCGACTGTGAAGCAGAACAGACGCCGAGTAACCGTTTATTCACCGGACAAGTTTAGCGGAACCACCTTAATGAGGGTTTTCAGGGGGACACGTAAGTTGACGCGCACAAACACCTACTTGAGTAAAAGTACCGATACTCAAGTCCGAGTACATCAGTTTCTTGGTGAAAACCCACTTGAGAGATTACTTCGAGTTAATTTTGTTCTTTTCATGTCTGCAAAAAATAAAAGTTTGTAGCTCTAAAAATATTGTAGCGAAGTCGCTACCCCGTCAGAATTGTGCCCTCCTGTTTTACCCATCAGGCACTGCGTGCAGATTGTCAGTTGTTATTAAATGTTTTGTAAGTGTTTTATGTGTTTGTATGTGTTTATGTGATTACTATTTGTTGTGGTGTAATTGTAGTTGTCATTCTGTTGTGTTGTGTAACCTTGGTACTGAAACCCTGAACAACTTTGTTGTTCGAGTAGAGGACTCCCATGTATTGTGTCACGCTTTAGCGTGAGTTCATTAAAGGGGCTGCAAAGTTACCTTTGTTGTTACTTCTACGTTCGCCACGCTGTTGTCAGAAGTGGGATTGCAGCCAATTCCCACAAATCGAAGATGGCAACGTCAAGAATAAACTTCGATGTAGAGCTCCGTGAGATTGAGGACTTCGAGTGTCTGGAAAAAGAGCTTTCCCGGGGAGAGAGCATCGCCGCTCGGAAGAAGATGTCCCGCAGAGGGGGGGCCGACGGAGCCAACGCCCCCCGTCCTTCAGGACCCGACACGGCCGGCCGGTTCAGCGATTCGGAGGCGGCAACTGCCGCCGAGAAGTCGCGGCCCACTCTGATTTGAACGCCGCCGACGTCACCGCCGGCCACCACCCACCCACTACCAACAGCCGTCATTCCGCCGCCGGCCGCCGCCATTACGTCACCGGTCACCGTCACCACTTCGCTGACCAACGTCACTACAACCCCAGCACCCCCTGCTAATGTGACGCTGCCATCCCCAAGCATCTTCAAGCTCCCACGGTATGCGGGCATCAGGGCGCTGGAGCCATACCTAGCTCAAGTGAAACTGGTAGCAAGTCACAACCAGTGGAGCACCCAAGACACTGCTGCTCATGTTGCCCTGGCGCTCGAAGGGAATGCGCTGCAGGTATTGCTCGACCTTATGCCATCAGAACAGCAGGATTACGAGACACTGGCCGCTGCTTTAGAACGACGCTTTGGTCAACGGGTCTCTACTGACAGCATGCGAGACCGACTGGCTCGCCGGCGCCGCCAAGAGGGCGAGACCCTGGGAACCTATGCTGCAGACGTGCACTTGTTTGCACATCGTGGCTGTGGAGAAGCGGGGCACAAGGCCCGTGACTGCCCTGCCCCTGCACCACGACACCGTAGCGCTCTCCAGTCGGAAAACTAGAATGGGGTGGCACCGCGGGGAGACTGCTACCCAGCCAACCGACCATATCCCCCATTAAGAACTCTTCCCAGATCGGCAGAGTGGGCCACGCACACGGTCTCTATCTTTGTTGTTCCATTGGTGGACACTGCTGCTGGGCCCCTGTGGACACAGGGTCCACCATCTCCATTGTGCGTCCAGGGGTGCTGCCAGAGACAGAGTGGAGGCCCACCACCTGTAAAATCAGAACTGTGACTGGGGAACTAACCAGCATGCTGGGGAAGAGAGCACTGCAGGTGCGGGCAGGGAAAGTTGCAGCCACCCACGAGTTTTGGTTGGCTGAAATACAAGACCCTTGCATCATCAGGCTGGACTTGCTGACTCGCTGGGGGGCTCTGGTCGATGTGTCGAGTAATGCCATTCACCTCGGCACAGAGACCCTGGCCCTCCGGCGCCGTCCAGAGAGGAAGATGGGATGTATCCACATCCAGCCAACTCCACCTGTCACCATGCCCCCACCTCCACTGCCAACTGAGGGGATGACGACACTGCCCGCCCCACCAACAATGACGACGACCCTCATTGAGGCTACCATTCCTCAGACACTCTCGCCGTACACTGTTGCCGCCAACCAGGATCTGTATCAGCGGAGCAGTGAAGGGCTGGACCAGCAGAGTTAACAGCTGAAAGACCTGCTCCAACAGTTCGCTGAGATTTTTGCTGCACGCGAAGAGGAGTGCGCCCAGACCAACCTGGTGCAGCACACAATCGACACTGTTACAACCCCGCCCATTAGACTGCGACCCAACTGGTTAGCGCTTGCCAAGCGTGAAGCTGCAGAGCGGATGATTCTAGAGATGGCTGCGGCCGGGGTGATAGAGCCATCCAACAGCCCTTGGGCCGCCCCTGCCATCCTGGTCAAAAAGAAAGGTGACACCTGGAGGTTCTGTGTGGACTTTTGTCAGCTGAACAATGCAACTCGCAAGGACTCCTATCCCTTGCCCCGCATTGACGATGCTCAGGACCACATCGCAGGATCACAGTGGTTCAGCTCACTTTACCTACGGAGCAGTTACTGGCAGGTGGAGCTGGCACCAGAAGCCAGGCCCAAGACGGCCTTCACCATTGGTCAGGGACTCTGGCAGTTTCGTGTGATGCCCTTTGGTCTCTGCAATGCCCCCGCCACGTTCGAGAGACTAATGGAGAGGGTGCTGGCTCACATTGCCCGCAACCGGTGCGTGGTTTACCTCGATGACCTTCTGGTTCATGCCGCTGACTTCAAGCTGGCCCTAGAGAACCTCCGTCAGGTCTTCCAAGCCATTCGGGGGGCGGGCCTGCGCCTGCACCCCAAGAAATGCAACCTCCTTCGACGTGAGACCAAGTTTTTGGGCCATGTGGTGGGGACAGAGGGCGTGGCCCCTGATCCTACTAAGGTGGAGGCGGTCGAGAAATGGCCAGTTCCGCGAAACGTCAGCGAGGTGCGCAGCTTCACGGGGCTCGTCTCCTACTACCGACGTTTTGTCCGAAACTTTGCCTCCATTGCCAGTCCACTACACCGTCTCACCGAGAAGGGACGGGAGTTCCACTGGGACAACAACTGTGCAGCCGCCTTTGCCCGGCTCCGCACCGCCTTGATCACTGCACCCCTCCTAGCCCTTCCTGATCCTAAGTGCCGCTTCATCGTGGACACAGACGCCAGCAATATGGGGCTGGGGGCCGTCATGTCTCAGGAGGTTGCTGGGGGAGAGAGAGTGGTGGCTTACTACAGTTGTGTCTTGAGCCGCCCTGAACGCAGTTACTGTGTTACATGACATGAGCTGCTGGCGGTGGTCGCGGCGTTCAATCATTTTCGCCCCTATCTCTATGGCCAGACCTTTCTCCTGCGGACGAATCATGCGGCCCTGATCTGGCTGCTCAATTTTAAGGAGCCCGAAGGCCAGGTGGCTAGGTGGATTGAGGAGCTGCAGAGCTACGACTTCGAGACCCAGCACCGAGCTGGGCGCCTGCACAGCAATGCAGATGCCCTCTCCCGTCATCCCTACAAGGATTGCAGACATTGTGAACGCCAAGAGGAGCGAGACAGAGCAATCCTTCAAGTGTCCACCACGCGGCAGGTTGAGCCAGAGGAGGAGTGGTTGATGGCAATGGACAAGCAGGAGTGGCAAACAGCGCAGGATAGTGATCCCACCCTGGCCAGGTTGGGACAGTGGGTCGACGCCAAGGCACGCCCCCACTGGCAAGCTGTCTCTGCCATGTCGGTGGAGACCAAGGCCTACTTTTCCCAGTGGGCCACCTTGGCCTGGCGTGATGGACTGTTGTACCGGGTCTGGCAAGCGCCAGGCCGGGGAAGAAGTGTGTGGCAGTTACTGGTGCCCAAGGACTGGCGCCAACGAGTGCTACGGGCGGCCCACGGCTCGGTGGGGGCAGGTCACTATGGGGTGGCAAAGACGCTGAACAAACTGCGCCAACGGTTCTACTGGGCCGGATGCAGGCACTGAACTTTTTGTGCACTGTTGTGATGCCTGCACCGCCAAGAAAGGACCAACCAGATGCTCCCATGCCCCTCTACAACAATATCAGGTGGGGGGGCCCCATGGAACGGGTCTGTGTGGACTTTCTTGGCCCATTTCCAACCACATACAACGGAAACCGGTAGAGCGACGGACTGGTGGAGAGGTTCAATCGAACGCTCACAACACAACTCGCTATTGTCACCTCACGGCACCAGCGAGACTGGGACTGTCATCTACCCCTGGTCCTGTGGGCGTACCGGTCGGCAGTACAAGAAAGTACTGGGTGTACACCGGCCGCGCTCATGTTCGGGAGAGAACTGCGGACCCCTGTGGACTTAGCCTTTGGCACGCCCCCGGGCACTGACCTTCCCAAGATACCCGGTTTCGAGTACCTGCGGGACCTCCAACAATGTCTGGCTGAGGTACATGGGTTTGCTCGGCAGCATCAGGAACAGGCAGGTGCAAAACAAAAGCGAGCGTATGACGCTCGTTGTCAGGGCCGCTCCTTCACCCCAGGAGCAAAGGTGTGGGTCTTCAACCCAACCCGGAAGAGAGGAGTCTCCCCCAAGCTCGCCAGCCAGTGGATGGGGCCCTGTGAGGTGTTGGAGCAGCTTTCGGATGTTGTGTACCGGGTGAAACTGTGTGTCCGGGGGTGGGTGGTAGTTCTGCACCGGGACCGTTTGGCACCTTACCGCCCCTTGGCTGAAGAACCTGTAGATCAGTTTAGCCCACCCGGGACGGTCCCTCCTACACCCACAGGCCCTACCAACCGGACAGACAGTGGGGAACAGGGACCCGTGCCCCCGCGGCGGCGGAGACAGCTTCCCCTTCGCTATAGGGACTTTTTTGCCGGCTGAGGACAGGCGACACGCTGGAGGGGGTAATGTAGCGAAGTCGCTACCACGTCAGAATTGTGCCGTCCTGTTTTACCCATCAGGCACTGTGTGCAGATTGTCAGTTGTTATTAAATGTTTTATGTGGTTTTATGTGTTTATGTGATTACTATTTGTTGTGGTGTAATTGCAGTTGTCATTCTGTTGTGTTGTGTAACCTTGGTACTGAAACCCTGAACAACTTTGCTGTTCGAGTAATGACCGCCATGTATTGCGTCACATTTCTCGTAAGTTCTTGTTTCTGAGTGAGTTCAATAAAGGGGCTGCAAAGTTACCTTTGTTGTTACTTCTACATTCGTCACAATGTAGATTTGATTGACGTAGACCATATCATTAGAAACAAACACGCTGTATGAACAAAACTTTATTGAGGCAATGTAAATCTCCAAAAACACACAATATTGCTAACATTTAAGACTAATTCTTCATTCATCTCTTTTATTCTGTAACGGTTAGTATAAAAATAGCAAATCACAATACTATTTCATAAATCAGCTTAAAAGCAAAAAATACTATGATCTTTACAATACTCCAAAAAGTACCATTGCCGGGGAAAATGTACTCAAGTAGCTCACTGTAATGAGAGTAGTCATTAATTACTTTCCACCTCTGGGAACTTCAGAAGTATACTAACTGCCCAGACAATGCCAGTACAGTCTGTTGTTTAACGTGTATCTAGACCAGCGGTTCTCCATCAGGTCCTCAGGTACCACCAGCCTGTTGTCCCAGTTAGGTTTTACGCCTGGAACAACAGGTGAACTGCCTGGCACAATAGAAAACCAGTGGCACTGGTACCCGAGGACCTGACAGGACCACCGAACCGAGACGCCGAACGCGCCTGTTGCTTCCCGCGCATGCGCAGTTTGAATCGTCCCAACTGCCGCTTCCGTCTGCAGGCTTTGGTGGAGACTTGAGCCACTGGTCCTGCAGACGCTGGGCCTGGCCGCCGCCTCAGGACTCCACATGTGATTATCAAGAATGGTCAAATTGACAGAGGGTTACCCTTCTGCTGTCTCACGGGTCAAAATGGTCCATAACAGTGTTTTAACAGTAGAGAAAAGACTCTGAATGATATTTTTCAACCTGAAATTTGACTTTTCCTACAGTGACCCCAACATTAGAAAAAGTGACACTGTTTTTGTTCACATTTCCATGAAAGCTGTACACCACTAGGGTACTAAGATTGTCTTAGGGTCACGTTCGACCCCAAGACATGTTCGACCCTATAAAAACGAGGGGCGTCCACTGATTAAATGCAGTCTTTCTGCACCGTGAAGAGGGAAAACCCCAGATAGTCACACAGTTGGTGATGAATGACAGGTTGTTTCTTTGTGCAAAATAGATTTGGGGTTTAAAATGAAACGAAGTTGCTTTAATTTAGAGGTTTAATGAAGGCGGGCCATGGATGACCCTGAAGACAAGGGCAGTACACACAATGTGTGGACAACACAAGGGTTAAAATTGCACCAACATCATTCTGACGTTGGAATCATATTTAAAATGTTCATTAGTTGGTAAGTTATGTATGAACATATATAGATGTATATACATATAGTTATGTCAGCCCCCGAGGTCGGCTACCACCGCAGAGAATCTACGTCTGTGGGAAATACCGTACTACGTACATACGCAGGTACTCTCCAGCTCCTTATTATGACTGTGGCAACTACCAGGTTGGGGAGCAGACTCTATCTGACTTGGCTGCAGTGTTTTAATGATAGAAATTTGGCAAGTAATTTGTGATTTCTTTCGGATAACCCGGGAGAATGTTTACAGAAACAACAGACTGGAGCGAGATTAGGAACATAAATGATTACAAACTACTTGAAGTGCAGTAATGCTAGTCATGAACCCCGGTAATCCTGAAGTAATCAAAGATAATCAGGTTACATTACGGTGCTGGGAGTAAGCCAACAAATTATGCTGCTAATTACAACCGCAAGCTAATCAGTAAACTGAAGGAAGGTATTTAAAGGAATCTTACCCAACACCCGGTGGATAGTTTCTATAAATGAAGTCAATGGATTTCATATATTTGTATTATTGTCCTGCCAGGAGCTTGTCTGTGTTCTAGTCTTTGCCCTGGTTATTTTGTATTTTTGGGGGTTGCATTGTCACAATGTAAAGCTTTTTTCTTTTCTTTTTTTTGTGGACCCCAGGAAGGATAGCTGCTGCAATGCGGTAGCTAATGGGGACACTAATAAACGGAACAAGAGGGAACCGTTGTCCACATGACGACGTCCTGTTGACCAGAGAGACCAGGACCCCGGGGGGGCCGTGAGGAGACAGGAGGTGTAAGGACGTTATGTTCAGTTGGCGCCCCACTGAGATCTTCTGTCTGCTGGCAGCTGGGGCCCCCGGCCGGGTCTGCTCCATGTGCTGCGAGGAGCGCCGTCATATCTGATGAGCGTCCAGAGTTCACACACAGCCACCGAAGCCCAGCCACCGAACCCCAGCTACCGAACCCCAGCCACCGAACCCCAGCCACCCCGAGTGACCGGGCACAACTGGCAGCACCGGTTGCATGTCATGAATACAAATCTTCATACTGATTATATCGTTTTGTGGTCTTCACTAGTGCCCCTCATCGGTTGTACAGCCGTTGGCCTGGCCCAAAGGAGTGAATATATTAAGGGAATTTTAATAAAATCTTAAAATTTCCTATGTCCTCTGGCGTTTTGTAACACCGGAGAAGGCTGCTGAGCTGTGTGTGGATATGTGCTGATGAACGGGGCATGAAAACATTTCAGGTGGAACCTGTTTAAAAAAAAAAAAAAACTTGGGAGACAGACGTTACTACAGCATTTACCCACAATGAACCTATTCACCAAAATCCCCCCCTTTTGTGACCTGTTAACCTCCCTTTTGCTGTAAGCAAGATGAGCCCCTTTTTATGCAATGACTCATTAACGCTAGCGTTAACCATGCCGTCTGCAAATCAGTAAAATATTTCACTACTTAACAATGACAGCTGTACCATTTGGTTCCTTATATAGGCCTAATTTAGATGGTATAAAAAGCAATATATCATAAAGTAAGCCGGTGCATATTTGTCATCTCATCCCTGCAGGAGATGATTTGAACATGCACTGTGCATGTTACTATGAGGAAATCTAGGACGGCTCAATGTGTTCAGTCTTGATGAGAACGTAGACCTACCTGAAGCCTATCTCGACAGTCTGCAGCCTAAAATACTGTACCATCACAATGGTCTACTGTCAAATACTGATTGAGAGCTCGTGGCAGGACAAATGTCGAAATTGTGTTTAAATTGCATATTGCCGTCGCTGCCCGATCTGAGTCGACCGTAGACGCGAGTCGCACACGCGTGAAAACAGAGACGGGGTCAGGGTCACACCAAAACGGTCGTCGCACAGCAAATCTTTTCTTTTCGGGAAGTGAAAAGTTCCCATTAGGTTTGGCCGCATTCGTGTGTGGGTCTGCCTGAGAGGCCGCGAGACCGGCAGGCAAGATGTCTTTTTATATTAGGTAGATTTTTTTCACTGCATATTAACCCCCCCCCCCCCCCCGCCCCCATATTTCCCAATATTTCCCTATATTTCCCATTCAACTGACTTGGGCACATGCAAAAGTCTTACACTGTTTTCCTGTGTGTGTGTATCTGCCCACTGCTACTCTCCATATACTACCGGGCCTGTCAGCCTGATTGTGCAGTTATGAGTGTATGATGAAGGACCTTTCCCGGCTGCAGGGATTCAAAACCTCTGAAAAACCAGGTTTACACTGTAATTGAGCGCCGACTCCTCAGCTGGTTGGACACCAAGTCCGACCCCCCCGGAGAAGAAGATACGCCTGGCTGGGATCTGCCCTCTACTGACACCTCTTCTAGTTTGATTTTGAATCGGCGACTCATAATTTATACTTTTCTTAAATCCCTGTGGGGCAATTCTTCCTCTGCATTTAACCCACCCTAGCTGTGCGGCTAGGAGCAGTGGGCAGCCCCCCTGTGCAGCTCGTCTCGCCATGCCTCGGTCAGGGGCACAGACAGGAGTAACATGCATGTCTTCCTGATGGTGGTGGTGGTCAGGGGGGACCGGAGCACCCGGAGAAAACCCACCGCAGACACGGGGAGAGCGTGCAGAGGACGACCTGGGATGACCCCCAAGGTTGGACAACCCCGGGGGTTCGAATCCAGGACCTTCCTGCTGTGAGGCGGCACGGTGCACAAATCGCCATAGTGTTGTGTTATGCGGGTCCTGCAGAGGAACGGCTCCTGCGGCGTGCAGGCCTCAGGGTGACATGTGCTCATGTACGCCGCCATGCTTCCTTGCACCGTTTGACATCTACGTTAACGTTACTCGCAGGCCTGAACGGAATGAAACACTCCGTTCCTCCGCAGTGTCCTTTGCAGATAAACAGATAAAAGAGGAGCGCTTCAAGCCCCGGAGGCTGAATAACGGCACGTTAAGCGTCTGGCTTGGGTCCGACACTGAACTCCGTTTACGGTTCTACATCCTTGTGCACCACTGCCTGCACAGCGGCCGGGTTTAATTCAATTATTCAGCACGTTTCCTCGTTTCTGTCCCCGTCTTATTATCCAGGCACCTCGGTTTATAACGTAAAGCACGCGGCACCGCATTTCAATATCGGTAATGTGCTACGTCATTAGAGTCGACTGATCGATTATTAATAGATGAACCGATTGATAATTATCAATAGACGGATTATCAACGGACGTACGGATTTAACGGATTAAAAATAGGTTAAAATGGTTGTAATAGATTATTAATATATGGCTAGCTTAAGATGGATCGATTGTTAATAAAGTGGTTGATTGATTGATTGATTGATTACGATGGCGGGCCTGTACTTAAGCAGGACCAGCAAGCTGCGCGCGGCAAGTGACGGGGAGCTCGCGTCGCTGTCGGCGCGAGCTCCCGGTCCGCCCGAGGCCTGTCGGAAGTACGGCAGGACACTTTTTTTTAAAAAAAAAAACCGTTTAGATAAGTCCAGTTAGGGCCCGGTTAGCCCAGGAAGGGGGTCTTAGTCCAGTTGGGTCCCGGTTAGCCCAGGAGGAGTCTTAGTCCAGTTGGGTCCCGGTTAGCCCAGGAGTCTCGGTGAGTCGCTACCGTCTCCGGCCGACGCTCGGTCCGCCTAAACTCAAACTAGCCGCCGCGTCACGGCCCAAGGCAGAGAAGGCCTAGCTAATGCTAAACTAAGCTAAGCTAGCATTAGCCGCCGCCGGCTAACGCTAAGCTAAGCTAGCGTTAGCCGGCGGCGAAGCTGGCGCCCGAACGGACCGCCGACAAAACAAAAGCTCTCGCCGGCGACGTCCCGCTTCCACCCGGCGCGACGCACATCTAAAGTCTACCGGAGCCACCACAGTTCGGTCAGGTTTAAACAGAAATGACGCCCCCCCCCCGCCCGCCCAAAAAAAAAAAAGACGGGCCCACCGCCGGTCCGGGCTCAGCGAGGCTGATTGACAGGGCCGCTAGGCGGACGCGGCTAGCTGCGCGGACGGCTCGGGTAGCCCAGAATTCGACTCGTCCAAACGCGGCCGGGGTGAGCCGGAGGGGGGGTGCCGTCGCCCGGCTGCTCCGCGAGGAAAACAAACGGAACGGACCGAACCGACCGCGGCTGAGGAGCGACGCGCTTTCGCCACAGCCCGGCGTCAACTCCTCAAAATGGGGTCTGCTAGCGCTCCGTCTCCGCCATTTTGTGACAGGTTTTTCATTGAGCAAAGGGGTACGTGTAATGGTTGAATGTAACCCCATCAAGAAGATATCCGCTTGGCAGTTACGGGGGGGAAGGGATCGGGAGTAATTTCCAACCATCCCCAGAGATTTAAAAATAATAATAATAATAAATAAAATCATTTGACGCCTTGAGCTGCAGCCAGGCGCATGTTATGCGGTCTGCACCACACAGATGTTAAAAAAAATAAAAATAAAAAAAAATCATCAAATTTCAGTATGTTTAGAGACAATCTGAGCCACCATTAACATGTGTATTACTTGAGGCTACGCCAAATACTTCAGTGCACAAATACAAGTTATTTGTCCGTGGCCCACAGTCTGTTTTCATATGCGACGGCACACAAGACGCGTGAAATTGACTTGTTTACCGCAGAAGTGACACTGGGGTTGCCAGACTGGGTCCGTGTCAGCGTGGTGTGGGACGGCACGGGGGTCCGCCTAAAGCCGGACCTGAACTCCTCTCCACGATTCGCCGACTCAACTTGGGTCGGCCTCATAACTCAGGACGTGCGGTAGAAGTTAGGACACGCACCCCCGTAAACACTAATGAAAAGTTGACCCCCCCTCCACCAGCACATTACACACGCTAAACTTAAAACGCTCCATGCATCAGAATTATTAAATGATCCGATTTGATAAAGCACCCACACCCTCCACCCGCGCGGGGTGGTGTAGGTGTAGAGGGGGGTGTGCAATTTTACCGACTCACCACGTCGGGCCCAAATCGCGAAATTGCGGACGAGCCCTAAAAACGAAAACACCGTCTATCTATTGTTCCGACGAAGCGCTCTGGCCGGCTGCGGCGCCGCCGCTGGCCGCGGGGGGGCGCTGCGTGCAACGGCAGGTCGGGCCCGCGGCCTTTAGATCTTTTTGTCTTGAGAACTGGATCTCCCCCCCCCCCGCCCTCCTCCTCCCCACCACCACCACCACCACCTCCGCCGCCGCTCCACAGTGTGCGCGATAGCTCGGAGCCGCGTCCGTAACACACTGTCAAACCACTCCGAACGGCTGCGATCGCGACCAGGAGGCGTTAATTGAACCGTGCGCGGCCATGGCGGTTCTAATTGGCCGCTGAATCCGGCTCGTAGCTCTCGGCTGCCCGCTCGCAACTTAGTCCAGCCGGGCTCGATTCGCTCGGCGTGTGTGTGTGTGTGTGTGTATGTGTGTGTGTGCATCGGTCTCTACTAGCGAGCTGGCGCTCTTCTCGCTATCGGCGATTTCTTTTAACTTTTCCCAACACTCAGCCCGGCGGATGACGGCGCGCCGGCGGAGCATGGCACCCTTGGCGTCTTAGGAAGCGAGCGAGAGGGGTTTCGACCGTTTTGCACGCGACGACGATGGCCAATTCGACGGGGAAAAACCTCCCGGATCAGCGGAGGAAAGGACAGGCTTTCCTGGACGAGCTGCGGCAATTTCACCAGAGCAGAGGGTGAGAACGGGGGAGAGAGAGAGAGAGACGGGGGGGGGGGAGTCGGCTGGCGGGCGTCTCGAAATATAACTTTAAATCCTCTCCGCACATGCCTGCAAATTACACACAAAACCCGCTATTTACACCCATCCGCGTTGATGTCTCTTCCCCCCCTCCCCCCTCATGCTGTGTGTGTCCCCCTCTCTTCCAGGTCGCCGTTCAAGAAGATTCCTATCGTGGGTGGGAAAGAGCTGGACCTGAACGCTCTCTACATCCGAGTCGTCTCTCTGGGAGGCTTCGCTAAGGTGAGTGGAACTGAGAAGTGTGCCGTTCTCACCGCCCCGGCTCTCGGCGTGTCAGGGGGGGGAGAGACCGGGCTCGGCGTCGGCCTTGCAAAAAGCTTGAATCGGGAGTCCGGGGACGCGGCGGCGGGGAGAGTCGCTCCAAATTAGCGGGCACCTCCGACCATCGATTATCGGAGCACCGGCGCACGGCGCTCCCCCCCCCTCCCGCCGGGGGCGGCGGCGCACGGCGTTTCTCGCCCGTCTTGACCGGGTAGTTTGGCGAGGAAGCTCGCTTCTCGCCATAGCCATCTTTGGCTTCGTGGCTGATCGCAAAACGTAGGCCTCACAAGGCCCGTATAAGTGGGTAGGAGCGAGTGTCGAAAACGGGGGCCCCCCCGGACCCGGAGCCGGAGCCGGACCCGGGTCGCCGCATCCCCTTGAAGCGTGTGGCTGATGGAGACTCCCGTACTTGTCCGGAGTTGGACCTCATGCCTGTGCACGCCGGGCACGCTAACGAGAGCCGTTAGCGTGCTAGCCCCACAGCTAAGCTAGGCTGCCCGGGAGCGATCGGAGCCCGGAGAAAGCCCGCTACTACCAGCGGCTGTGTGTGTGTCGGTTGTAAAATATGCTGGGTGGCGAACATAATGTCGGTTTGTACCAGCTGGCCAGGTACCGTTTCAAACGCGGACGGGTTTTTTTTGTTGGGGGGGGGGTCCAAAGCTGCTCGGTTCGACTTATCCATCTCAAATCTTTGCATTGCCTTGCTGATGGAGGGGAGGTGGATCTGACCAGATGGTTTATAGAGTAACGACCGTGGTGTTTTTTGCCCGGCTTCCCGTCTCATCCTATTTCTTTCTATTTCAGGTCTCGGACAAAAACCAGTGGTCTGAACTCGGAGAGGAGTTTCACTTTCCAAGGAGTTGCTCCAACGCAGCGTTTGCTCTAAAGCAGTACTACCTGAGGTAGGTGGAAGGGCCATGTGGGGAGTGTTTACAAATGTTAAGATGCAGCCAGCAGGATGAGGCCGTCCAGCAGCAGCAGCAGCAGCAGCAGCTCCTCACCGTCTCGGCTGGCTTCCCTTCTTCTAGGAAGTACCAGGAACTTTATTTTTTCCTTCTTTTCTTTTTTTTGGACAGGGAATGTGATGGCTGTGTGGTGTAGTTTTTGCCACTGTAAGGAGGATTACTCACAGAAATAATACCAGGAGCTGTCTTTTGTCCAATAATCCTCCAGAAATGTGTCTGCTCTATGGTGTTAGGTCTGGGACACAGTTTTGTAGGACGCACCGGTGGTGGGATGCGTTTTTCTTCTTCCCGCAGCGGCATCAAACCATAGATTGATGGTGGTTGTTTCTTTTGAGAACGCTGTAGCCTGAGGCTTTCTGGGTTCCACTTCACATCGCTGATTAAACAGATCTTGTTCCTCTCCAAAGAGCCTAGCATGCAACCTCATCCTCCACACAATCAGCTGCTCTTGATGCGAGTCTGGTGGAAATGCAGCACTCCCCCCCCCCCCAACAGCTGGCATTTGTGTTTCACCCTGAATGTGGCTGCCTGCTCCACACTACTTTTCTCCGTGAAACGATTTTCTCCCATCACTGGCACCTGCCTGAAGAGGGGGGGGGGTAACATCTCTGGCAGGAAACTGCTTGGAACCCCTACTGAACGGTTGGCGTGCAACTGCAAAACAGTCTGACAGAAGTTTTCATATTAGATAATGGTAATCTTTGCTTCCTAAAATTTGTGTAAAGAAGTTTGGATGAATAAGCTCACTGGTGAGTGTCGGCTAGTTTGATGACTTGTCTACAGGGAACTGATGCCATGCAGCCTGTTAACTTGCATAACGGATTTGTTCTTGAATCATCAATGAAGTTGTCCCTTTAGCGCTGTCAGCTTTGCTTTAGGTTTGCAAGATATCCTCATAGCCTCTGTGATGAAAGTGACAAGTCACTGGAAACTTGGTACCAAGTTTTTGTTTTTTGTAGGAATAATTTGTCGGTTATTTTTAAGTCGGGTTGTAGTTTAATTAGAAAAATTACGTATATATAGAATGTTGACAGGTTGGAATCTGCTGATGTTTAATGTTAGAGTTGGCGTTCACAGTGCAATCCATCCATCTGTCCTTGTGGTGTCAGATTCTCAGATTTATTGGAGAACTTGTCTTCCTGAGGAGAGAAACAAAGGGTAAACTTTAGAATAAAAGAAGTGTTGCTTTTGTCAAACTTATTTGTTTGGAGCACATCTCAGGAGCATATCTCAGGAGCACATTGGTTGAGCATCTAAAAAATGCTTGGAAGGACAGAAGTAGGTCATCTCATGTCATGTTGTCACCCTGTTTCCGAATGTGGTTAAGAAGAAGCTGATATTGGGTTATTTAATTGTTAAATCCTGAAAAGAAAAACAGGAAAAGTAGATTATGATATTGACGCCAGCTGGTACTTTTGTACTGCACGACGGACCTTGTTTTTTTTGTGTGGTGACATCATAGGTGCGGTTCAGGAACGTATCTTCTTGCCTTTTTCCACCTTTGTTGTGGCGACCGGCCATGATAAAGAAGGAGAGCATGGTATGGTGTGCTGAGGATGCTGTTATCATATGAGAGAGTTTTGTTAAGGCCACAGAGGACAGACGGCTAAGAATACCCACATGCAGAATCTCTCACTTGATGCACGCTAGCGGTCAAAGCGACTTAGTCCAACAGTTTGTCTAAATGAGCTCGGTGTTGTGTCTGTTAGGGGCAGCAGACGGCTCAGCACTCGACCTCTTCGAATGAGGCTGACGGCAGAGAGACATCGTTTACTCTCTGACTTTTTGCTGATAGAGTAGCATTAATATACAATTACTCAGTGATTTTACTTTTGTTTTTGTACCCCGATGAGCTTGCCTGTGCAACTTCTGTATAAACAAAGGGGGAAAAAAATCTATAGGCTGTGACACTGCATAGAATTGGTCTAATTATGGTTGAAAGTCAATATTCCGTCTGTTTCTCAAATGGAGAGCAGGTATAATTTCAGTATAGGAATATTGTTATGGTACTTTGGTTTCTTGTCCTTTGGTAGCTGCATTCTTCACCATGCCGAGTGCAGGTAGGCTTCACTAGGGCTAATACAACCTGATAGCAAGGTCAGCATGGTTTTAATACAACTCCTCTATAAACTTGAGAGGTTTTTTTTTTTAAGTTTGTCCTCTAAATCTAATGGGCTTGTTGAATTCTGTCTTTTGGCATTTTGGTCACATTTATGTCCTGAATTAAAAAAAAAAAAGAAAGTAGGAATTTACAAGTCCGGTGTCTGGCTCAAGGACACAATAACAAAACTCACATTTCTGCAACGGGCATCAAACTTGTGACCTTTGTTACAGGACAGCCTCTCTCAACTGTTGAATCCCCCTGACCACCCCCTTAATAATGAATATGATAGGCATGATGCACTGACCAGATGCCAGGTTCTTAAACGAGGTCCTGTGTTGAACAGGTTCACCGCCAGCCCTCGCTTGTGACATTCTCATAGCAGCACAGCGCTGGAACAGTTCTTCTGAACAGACGTGGCAGGAAAAGATGTCATTTTAAGTCAGTCCTGCTACAATTACAGAAGCTCCACAGTTTTTTACTTCTGCTTGTGTTGTAGATGCCCCCCCCCACAGACACACACACACACACACACACACACTGTCTGTAGATGTCTGTTAGATTATTGTTGCTTGTAGCTGTCCTGTGGATGGACTTATTTGAATCATGATCTCCTCCATGGTCTCTCTACCGGTGGTTTCGTATGATTTGAACCCGGGCTGGCCTTACTCTTGTCATCTCTTGCAGGGAAAGTAGTACTTGGCAGTGGTGAACCCTGTCCAGTTCAGCCGGCCGCGTGATGTGATTGACTGGAGAGTTGAACGGAAGGTGTTTTCATGTGACTTGCACTGCAGCTGCAGATAATGCCCGTGGCATTGTGACAGCTTTTTTGTCTTTGTTAGTGTTAACGTCAGGGACTGCCCTTAAACTGGAAGATCCAGGTGCTGTTCCCGAGGGTCAGCAAGCAATCCGCCCTGTTTGAGTGTCTCTGAATTGTGTTAAGTCGCGTGTGTCCGTACATCACATTAGTACAATCAGCTTTGTTTAGGAAATGCTGCATGTTATTAATAGAGGTGCAACCAAGTGGCCAATCCTGCATTTTTAAGCCTTTTAGTTTATTCTCCCACAGCCCATCATGAGAAAATGATGACTTCCGGGAACCACTTGCACGGTCTTCTGTGCTGCTCGCACAAACATTCAACCTCTCCAGGTTGTTTTATTTTTGTGTGCAGATTTCTGAATTGCCGACACAGCGTCCAGTGTGGTTTGTGTAAAGTTCAGTAATTCAGATTTTACCTTTTGCCCTCACTGAAAGTTGGAGACCGCTTTTGATAGACGTGCAGTCGATCTTAGTTTCTGTCTGGATGAGTTGTATGCTTATCTGAAGTATCTGTGCAGAAGAGCCCGCTTTATCTCTCCAGTGTCAGCCTTGTTACCATTCTTCCTGCCTCATTCAAATTGCTCACTCACGTTCTCGGATGCCTTGACAGTTACCGGTTGGAGATTATTACCAGGCTGTGTTGTGTGCAAACCAGTAGTTAAGCCTTTATTATGCAGCATAATAAAAAGGACAGCTGCTGAGTTCAGAGAGAGGGAGAGAGAGAGGGAGGACTTGAACTGATAAAATCTAAAAGCTCCTTGAGACATTTGTATTTTGGAGGATTGTGTGTCATTTAACTTGGGCGGTAGAAGATGACAGTCACTCACCACTGATGTCCTAATCCTTATCAAAGTCTCCTTACTTACCAGCAGACAGACCAGCCTTTTACTTTTAAATGGACCGTGTTTCTGGTACTAGTTGGTAGAGGAAGAACCACTTTGTCCGGAGGCTCATGTACTTGATCAATATATTCTTCTGCACTGCATTCTCTTACAGGGGGCTTCTCTAAGGGTATGAGCTGACCAGACTGCTGACAGTACTGGCTGTGTTGTGACCCGGTGAACATTTGTGATATGCTTTGGCTATACAATACCTCGTGCAGTTAGCTGCCCTGTGTGGTTGGCACACACAGACTGATGTAAGCGGGGAATAGTGCTGCATCTACCTCTCCCCTTAGCTCTTGTTTAATTTCTGCACCCACCGCCGTGACCTTACGTCACCATTCCTGTGGTCCCGGGTGTCATCGGGGACACTTTGCTTTGATCTCATGACCTCCATTTTATTATTTGATACTTGGTAATGTTGGTGAGCTAGAACTGGACCCTAACCTGCCCAATGCCATCAGCTTAAACGTCTAAAATATGAACTTTTGGCCTTATAACTTGGAATGTTGGTAATTTTTGTGTATTATATATTGCGTAATTTCTGTGCTGGGGGGGGGCTGCTGGTAAATAGCATTTTAAATTCTGTCAGTAAAACTGTGTTCGCTCTGACCCATACTGTTGGATTGTTGGTCCTGTGATTAACAAAGAAAACCTCCTTCACCTCGTTTTTTTATACCGCCAGCACCCGTTAAGTCACAACTAAATGTTTCTTGAGGATTTGGCTGTAATTTGTTTGTATATCCGTGTCCAGTAGAGGGCAACAGATTCCCACACAATAAAACGCAGAAAGGGCAGTTTAGGCGGACAGACGGACTGGTCCAGTTCAGATGGGAGTATCTGTGCTTGTTTGATCCGGAGGACCTTAAATAACACCGGTTTACCGACGTCACTGAACTGAAATCAATTCACGCTGAAATCAGCCACTGGCGGACACACATCCCGGTTACTTATCGCCTCGACACGGCCGTTCCCACGGCAGTTGCAAGCACACATTTTTTGCCAGGAAAAAAAAAAAACCCCGCTTGAATTAAAATGTGTAGGGCAAATAGATGTCAACATGAGTAATGGTGTCACGTGTCCTCAAACAGTTGACGAAAAGAAGGAAGATGCAAAAAAGGGCCGTTTCAGTTGCTTGTTGTGTGCCTGATGCTGGGGGGGTGGGTGGAGGGGGGGGGCATTGATCTTCCTCCCATCATGTATAAAAAAGGGAAGTGCAGAGACACGAGCAGCTGCAGTCGACTCCCCCCCCTCCCTTCCTCCCCCCCCCCAACCTCGCCTCCCCTCCAGCACTTTCTGCTCGTGCCCAGACAGTGTTTGATGACGCTGCGTTGTGAAGTGTAGGTGTAGGGGGTCTCTCTCTCTCTCGCTCGCTCGCTCGCTCGCTCTCTCGCTCGCTCGCTCTCTAAATGGAGGCTGGGTGTATTTATAGTCCAGTGTGTCACGCGCAGCCAGCGGACTGGGGGATTACCTTGGCCATGGTGAACAAGCGGGGCCTCATTGAGGAACAGGCACTCGCTGGGTGACTCACGCCGGCACGGGCTGTTCTCCGCACGCCCAGGCAGGGTTTACCACACGGTCACTGCCGAGGTATTTGCCGCTGACTGTGTTGTGTGGTCGTGTTTGTGTTTGTAGGTTTTCGTGGAATGTTTCTCCACGTTATTATGGTTGGATTCTAAAAAAAATAAAATGAAAACAAAAACCAAGCCCTGAAGCCGAGCCCTCCCTTGTGTAGTTCGCGTCAGCATCTCACCGTTGGTTTGATTTTATCGTTGGACGTTTGTTTAACCAGTTTACCCACAAATCCAAAGACCTGCTCTGCCCTACGAAGGCAAACGTCAGTCACTAATGTGTGTTTGTTTTTAAAAGGTACGGGATGAGGGTTTAGATTTCAGTCGGCCCTGTCACCATTACATGATACATCTACTTGTGCGCCAGCAGTACATTTGCAGTCATTCTCAATATTACCATTTTTCAGCTTTGACTGCTATCTAGTATCGGATATCATAAAGAGATTTAATTCAGAGTGCACCGGTCACACATGGATGAAGCCTTTTTTAGGCATTAAACGAAGGATTGGATAAGATGGGAGGAAACGGAGGTGTGTTTGTCGATGGCTCTGTCATACAAGATAGTTTGCCTCAAGCTATTAAATATTGTTGAATGTGTAGAATAGCTTAAAGAATTGGATGTAAATCAAGGCCAAGGTTTTGTTTTGTTTTGTTTTTTCTTTTAAAGGGTGGGTGCTTTCACCGTGGAATTAAATTCTACAGATGTCCAGATAGAATCAGTGATGCAGAGTGTACCAGGTAATAGGAAGATGGTCTTAATGTAGGTTTGTAAAATCTGCTGTATCACCATAACTCTTCTTGGTCATCTTAAAAAGCCGATTTCTAAACTAGTCTGTTTTGGCACCACGGTGGCCCAGTGGGTAGCATTGTTGCCTCACAGCAAGAAGGCCCTGGGTTTGAACCCCAGGCCGTCCCTGGTCCTTTCTGTGTGGAGTTTGCATGTTCTCCCCGTGTCTGCGGTGGGTTTTCTCCAGGTGCTCCGATTTCCTCCTGCCATCAAAAAGACATGCATGTTAGGGCTAATACTCCTGCCTGTACCCCTAAGCAAGGCAATAGAAAAAGAACTGGAGGTTGGTGGGGCACCCCAGTGGCTCACCTGGTAGAGCGCGTACCACGTAAGGCTGAGTCCTTACCGCAATGGCCTGGGTTCGAATTCGGCTCGGGCCCTTTGCTGCATGTCATCCCCCCCTCTCCCCCGCGTGTCCTGTCTCTCTCGATTATGGGCCCTGACACACCAGGCCGACGGTCCGCTATCGGCTAATGTCAGGCTGTCGGTGAGCGTCTGTGACCCTAGTTTTTGCGGTGTGTCCTGCACCGTGGCACTAGTCGGGCCCCTGTTGGCAGCTTTTTGGCCGATTCAGCACGTTGAATTGGTGGAGCCCGTCGGTGAAAGAGATCACTCTGATTGGCTGTTCAGCTTAGCGAATCGGTGCAGAACGTACATGCTAGTTGGCCGTCGGCTGTAGTCTTTGCGGTGTGTTCAAGTGCTACTTTTTGGCCACGATGGCAGGTGACATGAGGCGAGGCAACAGTTGGCCTTCGTCACCGCTAGTCGGTTTGGTGTGTCTGGGCCCTGTCACTATGTAATGCAGGAAGAAAATGGCCAAAGAAAAAAAAAACTTTTAAAGGACTGGAGTTTGTCCAGGATGCTGCAGGGCAGCTGCCCACTGCTCCTATAGGATGGGTTAGATGCAGAAAACAAATGTCATTGTAACCTGCACAATGACAAAATAAAGTGGCTTTCTCTCTTCTTTGTCTTTGTACATCACATCACTGGATTGATCTGGATTCAGAAGATGCAGTCAGTCAGGTCTGATTCTAGCTTTCACCACCCCATTGCAGATAAAGAAAAAAAGGTGTTAATATTTCTAACACCGGTTTCTGAGCTGTTCACACATTGAATTACATTGCTCGATGCATTTGTTCTTGGCGCTGAGCACTAAGCTATTTATTGGTGATGAAAAGTTGGCGCAGTACAGTTTGGCATGATTTGTATGATGTACTCTGTAAGACCATTGTTGGCTCCTAACACTTGGATATTTTTGATAAAAATATGGTACAATAACTTGGTGCAAATCTATTGCAAGACCTCTCTCCGGTTGTTGCTTGCACATGCACAGCTATGCTTCAACCACGGCTTTCTTCATTCGGCACCCTAGAAGCAGGTGTTGGGGCAATAGTCTGTGAAAGTGTCAGTTAAGCCAGCTGTGAGAGCCTGCTGTGATGGTCGCGTGACTGACTGTAAGGCGAGCACTCATATTTTGGAAGTGAGACGCAGGCAGTCCTTTATTGTCCATTATCTCTTACCCTTATTATTGACCACTTGTGCTTGTCGAGCATAGGGTTTCCAGACTCGAGCCAAGGATCTCCAAATGAGGGCCCATTTGGCAAAGGGCCGCCTTTCTAAAGTTGGGGCTGCTTACAACCTGCCTAGAAAAACGATCCTGACTTCTTTTTTTTTTTTGGCCTGGCGTTTTGTTCATGATTATTATTCTGGGTAAAACAAGGAAATCTATTTGTTTAATTACATATTTGGGCTGTTTGTAGCCTTTGAGAGGGGGAGATACTGAGTTACCTCTGATCAGGCTGTAGCCTATGTAGTTGGCACTAATTGTTGAACCATCCACGACACCCTGAAACTATATTATTTTACTGATCCATTTTTTGTTATTTTATTTTCTTATGTCTGTATGCATGCTCAGTAGCCCAGAGAAGGAAATCGCAGAAGGCTGAATCAGTTCATCTTGACACGTTTATTGGAGAAATGTTTCATCACTCATCCAAGTGACTTCTTCAGTCTCAACTGACTGCAGGTGTCCCCACCCTTATAAATAGCACAGCTGCATAACGACTGAAAACAACGATAAGTTTCATATGCAAATTACCACGAGCATTAACTAGTTACATTGCCCAATGGTGAATAGTACATATGGCCACTGTAACTCTAGTTAATGGACATGGTAATTTGCGTGTGCAGTCTACTCTGTTACCTACCAACACGGGGCTCGCCAGTTCGAATCCCTGCGTTACCTCCGGCTAGGTCAGGTGTCCCTACAGACACAATTGGCTGTGTCTGCAGGTGGTAAGCCGGATGTGGGTATGTGTCCTGGTTGCTGCACTAGCACCTCCTCTGGTCGGTCGGGGCACCTGTTCGGGGGGGAGGGGGAACTGGGGGGGTACAGCGTGATCCTCCCACGCGCTACATCCCCCTGGCGAACCTCCTCACTGTCAGGTGAAAAGAAGCGGCTGGTGACTCCACATGTATCGAAGGAGGCATGTGGTAGTCTGCAGCCCTCCCGGGATCAGCAGAGGGGGTGGAACAGTGACTGGGAGGGCTCAGAATAGTGGGGTAATTTTGCTGGGTACAACTGGGGAGAAGAAGGGGGGAAAATCCAGTAAAGTAAAACTAAAGCTATCTCATTTAATTGGTTTGTCTAACTAACCTCGGGGCAGTGGGAAGAGTGGATGCAGCCAGTGTCGGAACACAGACCCTCCTGTGCTTACTGGTGAACAAAGTAATAGTGAACACACTATTGGATTTTTTTGCTATATGACATCATTTTGACATTCACTACAGCTAAAGAATTACTGCCACTGGGTTGATCGGCTCTTTTACTTCTGTATCACAGAAGTTCAAGTTTATTGATTGTTTACTGAATCTAGAAATTTGTCTTGTGGTGTGCTCAGCACAGTGACACAAGGACATAAACACAATGTGTTTACAGTAGAAAATACTAAGAACATTCTGCATTTTTACGTGTACATAACTAATATGATCAAAATATCTAACTTGTAAGTGAGGAACTATAGAATGCAGTAAATGGATAATGTATCCTTTTGGTTTGATTATATTAGAAGAATGCTACCTTGGGCATCCAGGTAGAGTGGTGGTCTATTCCGTTGCCTACCAACGCGGGGATCCCGGTTCGAATCCCCGCGTTACCTCCTGCTTGGTCGGGCTCCAAAAGTCTTCTCGTGTGAGGCAGATTTGGCCTCGCTTCACAATCAGCTCTCCTGATAGCTGATTTTTGTCCAACACATACTTCAACTAAAAGTGAAGAACATTTGACATGATTAAATAATGGAAAACAATACAAAATATGCAAAGGTGTCACTGGATGGAAAGAATGCTTACCAGATCATCCTGAAGAGGGCCCAAGTCTTTCCCCCACTTCACACCTGACCAAACATGTGGATGCTCCATCTGCCATTTTAATGTTGAATAACAGTGGTCCCGGAGAAACTTCCTCTTAGTTAGTGCATCTGGTGATATACAAATATGTGGCAATTACTGACAACAGGAATTCCAAACATGTATCCCAAGATTTTTGGACCCAGCATTTAATTGTAAAGAGATATATACACAGTATATCTAACACCCTTACTTTTCAATCCTTAGTCTTGAGACTTGGGCCTTCTGGAAAGTTGAACCCTTCATAATGGTGGCTACTCTTTGGAAGTAATGCTGGCAACAGTTTATGGTCCTTGGTGCTGACTTGTTAAAGTGTCTCCAGTCCGTCGTTTTTTGGGGTCCCGTGAGATAAGAACATCATCACCAGCCTGAACCGAACATACTCTCACATACTTGCGCTTGCGATCTCAGAAGGTCGTTTGTTGCATGCTCTGTGCTCTCTCTATGTTGCAAAGGACCTACAAAAAAGAACGGTACCCAATAATTAATATTTACTGAAAATTAATGTAGAATTTTCTGGTGTCTTCTCTTCAGTGCAAACCGTTTCATTGAGAAGTTTCCTCTCATTGACTTTGGTGTCGATGTCATCTTCTGGGTTAGCAACTTCAAAATCATCTCCTATGGGACAAGCATTCATCACTTCTGGCAGACACAGGTGTCGATAGAAAAGGAGGAAGTGGGGGCTGTGCCTAGTGGAGGTCTGATCATAAAGAAGCCCCCCATTAATAACTAAATCTAATATATCAAACGGAAAAAAAATCCACTCTTGACACTGAATAATCACAAAGTCATCAACTCAGTTTTAACATTGTAAAAATAAACTAAAATTTACATTCTTAGTTGGAGATATGAAACAGTGGATCACCACTATGTCTCTTTCAAGTAATAAAATTGTGGCTATTATATATAAAATGCAGATGTGTTAAGACACAACCTGCTATGCAGTTTTTTTTGTGTTTTTTTTTGAATTCTCATTTTTCCCTTTTTCTCCCAGTTTAGTGGCCAGTCGCTCCCTATTCTAATTCAAACATCCACCCTCGTACTGCATGTATTCGCCAACTGCATCTCTCCGGCCGGCAGTCTCAAAGGAGATGCCTCTCCACTTTCGTGACAAGGCAAATCTGGGCCGAACCACTACTTTTTCTGACACACCCAGAGATGCAAACATGTGACGAACACAAGCCGACCCCGCCCCCCTCCCGAAGACAGCGTGGCCAATTATTGCTGCTTCATCGAATCCGGCCATAGTCGGATCTCGAGACCGGGGCGTGAACCCTGGTCCCCAGTGGGCAATTGCATCAACAAAAAGCCGATGCTGAGACCGCTACACCACCGCGGACCCCCTCAACCTGCTATGCAGTGTTAATTCCGTACACCACAGGAGGAAGGTGGACATCCCAGGCATTGTGGTTGTCCTTCATATACTTTCTGAGAGCACGCTTGATGTTCTGGTTGGTCCTTTCATCCTGCACATTTCAATGTATTGTGAAGTTGATGAATAAGCCTGTGATTTAACAACAACAACAGTCGTGGCACAATCTTATAATGGAGTGTATTCCCAATGAGTACATCTCATGTATGCTTCACTCCTCACTGGACGCCTTCTGTAAAGTTTTGGACTCTTACTTGGAACATATTGGACCTACGCTGTCATCTTCCATATTACATACGAGAACATTCACAGACGCATATTACAAGGGTTTCCTAAACCGGCCTAGCCTGTCTCTGTACCTTTTTATTGTAAAACCAGTTGTCCTGTAATCTTGCTATTTGTTTATATATTTACTTATTTGATGATGCCTTTCTCTGTTATAGGGGGTGGGGTGGTGAGAGTTGAGGATGGAGATAATGCCCACTATTTTTATTTACTTACTCATTTCGTCATGTCGTGTCCGAGCTGTTGTGTTTTGTGTTGTATACGAACATGTAATAAAGATATTCTAACAACAACAACAACAGCAGATCTTAGAGGACAGACATCCAAAGAGTTACCTGTCCATTGGTCTGGGGATGGTAAGCACTGGAGACTGCGTGCTTGATTTTCAGCATATTGAAAATGCTGGCATTGAGCTGCAGAGGAATGATCAGTTAAACTCGCAGGACTGAAGTACTTGCAAACAACTTATACAGTGAGCACCATAATTCATTGGGCAGTGACATATTATTTTGGTTCTGTGCTGTAGCACTTTGAGTTTGAAAGGATATGAATTGTACTGTGGCCTTTCTGTTCTTCAGGCTTATCAGAGGTTTGCATCTTGTAGTGTACCTTCTGTAGACCTGCTGGTGTAGTCTTCTATGTATGGTAGACTTTGTCACATCTACATCTGCATCCAGGAGAGTGTTTTTGATCTGTTGGGCTGTTGTCAGTGGGGGTTCGCTTCACCAGAGAATATTCTCCGGTCATCCACTATAGTGGTCTTCCTTGGTCTACCGGGCCTTTTGACATAATTGAGTTCACCAGCTGTTTTTTTTTTTCTCATTAATGATAAACCAAACTGTGGACTTGGGCATGCCCAGGGTTTTTGCAATGTTCCTGATTGATAGATTTTCCTTTTTTGAGCCTCATGGCAGCCAGTTTAATATGCATCGGCACTGCTGTCTTCCTCACGTTGTCACACCCCAACAACAATCTCCAAAGGCAATTGGAAAGTGTAGAATCAAGACTAGACATCAACAGTTCTCTTCTGTATTCACTAACGACACAAATGAATACACCTATACCTAACGAAACACGTCTGTGAAGCCAACTCAACAAATACTTGTAGTACCTTAAAACGGGGGGACCATGTACAAAAGGTGCTGTCATTTCTAAACAGTTCATTTGATATGGATGAAGACCTTCAAATTATAGCTTGACAGTCTGCACTTCAACCTCATTGTCATCGTATCCTTTCAAACTCAAAGCACCAGAGCACAGAACCAAAATAACAAAATGTGTCACTGTCCACTGAGTTATGGCGCTCACCGTATGTGGAGTGAGGTAGGAAATAAAAAAAAACCCTTAACATTATTAAAAAGACTTTCACAAAACTTCACCTCATTGATAAACTCCTCCTCTTGGTCTGTGATGATTTTCCTGACCACGCCAAACATGTACAACTTCTAAATTATTGTTGCAGACATCTCAGTTACTGTCTGCAATCACCCACTTTGTGTAGAGGTCTGTCATGGTAAGGACATCTGTTGTTGCGTGCTGTTTTCTGGCAGTGGTCCAATCAAATCCAAACCAAGCTTCTTTTACCTGTGCACAAGCTTGTGAGTAGCATGTTAATCCACATAAGTGTAACACCCGTCCCATATTTATCTAAATAAAATCTGCAGTCTGTTACTAATATGGGTGGGCCCTGGGTTATGATCTAAATAAATGGCGCTCTTACCTTATCAGCTGGTTACCAGAATGTCCTAATGCTGTAAATAAACTGTAAATATTGCCGGTGCCTCCGTGACTAAAAGGAAGTAACATGAATTAAGACTTCCTGTTTACCTTATGAATTATATGAATTATCTATTTTTTTAAATATGTGACACAACACCTTTAACTTAAAATGTACCAAGATATAGATATTTACTTAACAAGCAATATGAAATGAAATGAGGAATTGTCCATTTATAGACGAGGATAATATAGATATGAAATCACAATAGTGGGATTTGTATGTAAACACAATGCACGTGCAGGGATGGAGGGTTGTACTCACGAGTCCCCGCGCCAGGGGAGAGGGGGCACCGAATCAGGGTCACCGCTCGCCCAGCGAGCACCAGAGGACGAGAGAGAACCAAGGCCACGTCGAGGAAACGGCAGGGCAGTCCGAGGTAGCGCGGCAGCCGGGAGAACGTTTCAGTGGCGTCCACGGAGGTCTTCCCTGCTCACCGTTCGCCTTGTCCCGACTCCTTCTGAATAAGATGGTGTAACCGGTTATTTTCTTGCCCGGTGCGGGATTCGATACGGGGTGTACTGCACCACAAGGCGACATCGCTAACCGCTCGGCTAAAGGATCAGACCAGTTAGCTAGGGGCTAACGTGTCTTATTAGTAGTTTACACTAGCTAGCTAAGCTACCAAGTCCCGATACTATCCCGGGTTGAGCTAGTAACAACTGGTCTCGGGCAGCCATCATACGGTGTAACGTGCATGGATAAGTAGACACGCTGGCCGCTGGCTGGTGGGTCTGAGCCTTTACTCGAGCGGTTAGCGAGGTCTCCTGTCTCTCCCCTGCGGTGCGGGCGATGCGGGTTCGCTTCCCGGCCGCGGCACTTCCTTTTATTTCCTCGTCCCCCGAATTCGCTACAATACGAAAGCAGCACACGCGGCTGACGTTGCTATGCTAGGCTAATCGCGGCAACGTACATTTCTTAACTATAACGAGTGGTCATAGCAAATAATACCGGATAGAAACTGCATAGTTACCTTAAGTAGTGTAAACTAATAATAAGACACGTTAGCCCCTAGCTAGCTAACGGGTCTGAGCCTTTAGCCGAGCGGTTAGCGACGTCGCCTTGTGGTGCAGTACACACCGTATCGAATCCCGCACCGGGCAAGAAAATAACCGGTTACAGTAGAAACAATATACACAAACACACGATGAAATCAACTGGTCGTCAATCCCCGGACAGTCTGCATACAAAGTTCACGAACAGTGTCAAAAATGACAGGTTCACTCTATCGTGTCCATCTGCTGTCTGCCACCGTCACCCTCGTAACCAAGTATTGGGGCCGCAAGCCCCACCCCTTTTCCTCTGAATACACTATCGGATTGGTTAATAATTTAGGATACACGGATTACATTAAAGAAAAAGAATGAATGACGTGGATTAAATCAGGTTAGGTTGTTAAACTTAACACGTGCTGGACCATGTGTAATTCAAATAAACTGCTCAAATATGAACTTATGACGTATGAGCATAAACCTTGTAGATACTAAAACACATTACTATTCAATATTATGAAACTCTATGAAATGACTTTTTAAAACTATTCATATGATCTTAACCTTCTCTCTTAAATGAATTTATTTTCCCAATAATATGACATTATTTATTCTCTGCATTTTTAAAGCCTGATTTATTTAACCAGGGCTACATAAGTCTTCACTAAGTTAAAACATTGTAAGCAGTACCTTGATGGAATGTAACACCGGCGCAACAGTCTTGATGGGATCATTCAGCCAGCAGCGATGGCAACATCTGACCTGAAAGACAAGTTAATACAAATGAATGCATTTTTAAAACAACATTAATGTCTAACATATTGAAAGGCCAGTTGATGAAGACAATAAAAACTTCTACATCAAGTAGGCATCTAATAAGGTATCTCAGCCGTCATTGAGAAGATAAATGAAAGAGCAGACCAAACCGATAAGGCTGTCCACTACCACACAATTCAAATCGACAGTCTAAAAAAGTCACTGGATTGCTGCCATCAAAAAACAAAACCAAAGTGGCTCTAAAAACACATGAGCAGCTTCAGAAAAAAGTCACCGAGATGGAGCTTGAAGTCAATGAGGTTGATCATTACAGCCGACGATATAATCTCCTATCTTAACTGATTTGATTAAAGAAAAAGACAACATTTGGAACACCTTCCCTAAATATGTATTGAATTTAATGGGTGGACTTAAATTTCTTTTTAAATGTGATTATGAAATTGACAAGTTACCTGTAAAGTTATCAAATTTTCATAAACAAGCTCTGCTGGCCTGGCAACTAATTTAAAAACATAATTTTTCACCAACTAATTACTACATCTAGAATAATAAGAATATTCAATATAAAAATAAATCACCCTATTGTAACAAATGGGTTGACAGTGGTCTTGTATTGGTTAAACAACTTCTTAATGCTGATGGACAGTTATTAACGTGTAGGGAATTTCTCTCTGAATTCAGGCTACCAGTTACGCCAGGAGAGTATGCAGTAGTTTCTGATGCTGTGCCAAGGGGTGTGCTGCAGCTTCTTACAGGTTCAGTAACTGAGAGCTCCATGATTGATCCATTCAGTGGTGGTATATTTCTTGGAGAGATTGATATTAGGGCTTTATATTGGCAAGAATCGGGCGATAGGATATGTATCACAATACAGGTGTTACGATTCAATATATCACGATATATTGCGATACTGTAAGGAAGGCAATATATTGCTGTTTCATAGGCCTGTGTTCTTTGCACTTATGTTACTTCCTGTCTCAGTTTACGTTGTTGGGTTGGAGTGGAAGAGTCAAATGGCTAAAGGGAGATGACAACACTGTTATCTAGCAGTCGTGGGGTTACACACAACACAAAATGTTTGTCACGAAGCTTTACATGTAATCAAAAATTGATATAGTGGTTTTGAGAATCGATACAGTATCCCGAAAGATAATATCGCGATACTCGAGTGTATGGATATTTTCTTATACCCCTAGTTGATATTACTAAGAATAAATGCTTAAATAAATACATCAGGAATCACATACAAGCTGTTGCTCTGCCCCCAGGAAGAGTCTTTTTGGGCCTCCCTTTAAGGAGAAATTAATTGGCAGAAAATTTGGTGAGTTGGGGACAAATTTTGTCTTAATAATAAAGTTAAGGAGGTTTCCTTTAAAATTATGCATCATTATATATCCAGCAAAGAAGACATTAGAGATTTAAAACGTGATATTGAATATTCTTGTAATTCTTGTGAACTAGAAGAAGAAACAATCTGTCATTTATTTACCATTGTATGTATACCAGAATAGTTTGGGTGGATGTTCAGCATTATATAAGAAGGAAAACTGGACAAACAATCCACCTTCAGGATAAAGACATTTTTATTTGTCTTGAAGATGATGAGATGGAAAAAGATATTGTTTCCTATACACAGTTAATTTTATTATTGGGAAAATTCCACATTCATAAGAAGAGACAGACGGACTCCAAACCAATTTTTGGACATTTTCATCAAGAACTGCACCAATATGGCACTACGATAAGAGGACTTAAAAACAAGAAGGCAGTTAGAAAAAATTGTGTTTTTGCTAAATTTCTAATAGACTGACAACGCTTTAATTTGAAGGTATTTTATTTAGAAAAGTATTTTTTCATATGTATTTTTTCCTTTTTTAAATTCTGTTTTGTGTATGTACCCCTGGCGTGAACAGTTCTTTGTGTTCATAATGTAATGTACATGTGTTTTGTACGATAAAGGGGGGAAAAAAAGTTTAAAAGCCCCCTGTCAAAGCATCGTCCCATCTCTGTTTTTCATGCAGTAAGCGGTAGATGCCAAGCAAAATCCTAACAACCTGAAAATCCACGATAAGTAGCTGGCTACCAACAAACATTGCACAGTGCAATAGGAAACAGTGCTAAAGAGGGCACTGCTTTTGTCATCGACTCAAGACAAGTACATCGTCAGTTAAAGACACGCCTTCAAGCCGGGTAGTCCTGTTCTCATCGGCCTTGACTGACAGGCAGATCTGGCCAATCCTAGCGCCTGAGGATGGGAATTTTCCGGATTCATCCTAGGAAAAAAAATATTTGCATCCTGTTGTAATGGAAATGCAAATACCAGCCGCGCTGGACTGATGCACTGAATCGAGCCAAGCCAACACAGATTAATGGAAAAGTGGCTTTCCATTCTGACACTCAAATTTAAGTTTAAACTTATTTAATACATTTCTTCTGGCTGAAAATAGTTTAAATTTAGGAAGCCTCCAGAGTCCGCTTAACTAGGCTAGTCAGCGCTGCATGGCTGTTGTATGGAGACCCAGATGAACCCACACTGGTGATACAGGAAGAATACGACTTGTACGAAGATTTGCAGTTACTGAAAATTTACTGTTTAGGTAGACACACATAAGGCGAACAAATCTAATCAACATCCATCCATTATCTGAACCGCTTATCCTGCTCTCAGGATCGCGAGGATGCTGGAACCTATCCCAGCAGTCATTGGGTGGCAGGCGGGGAGACACCCTGGACAGGCTGCCAGGCCATCACAGGGCCGACACAAAATGTTGCTAAATATACTACTCAAGAAACTGAAGGCGTTAAACATAATTTCTTGAAAGGATAAACAACTAGCCTATATTGTGGCAGAAGTAGGCTTATTTCCATGGTACACGGTTGGCTAAATTGTTTACATAATGCTGATCATTATTTGTGGTAGTTTTAGCTGGTAAAATACTTGGATGTTGCACTTAAGGATTACTTCTGTACTGTTATAATTAGGTTTGAGTAACTTAATGAATAGGATATTTCATTACTCTAGAATTTTTCTATTCCAAAATTGGCTTTCTGAAATATTTATAAGTGTATCGCTCACTTTGGCTAAATGCTGGCCCACATCTTCAGTGCATCGAAAAAATTCGCTTCTTGGAAAATTATAAAAACCTTTTATCTTTCTTGGCTTATTCAGTTAGTTGGTAAAAGATACAAGCACGTCTTTGGCCACACATGTTGATTGTGTTTCATTTATTTTCTCTGCAGATACTTGGAAAAGTATGAAAAAGTCCACCACTTTGGCGAGGATGATGAAGAGGTGCAACCGGGGAATACCAAACCTTCTCTCCCAGTTGGTGCGATCCCCTGTTCCTACAACTACCAGCAACACACTGTATCAGGTACGATGAACATCCATAATAACCAGCAACACACTGTATCAGGTAGAATGAACGTCCATAATAACCAGCAACACACTGTATCAGGTAGGATGAACGTCCATAATAACCAGCAACACACTGTATCAGGTAGGATGAACGTCCATAATAACCAGCAACACACTGTATCAGGTAGGATGAACGTCCATAATAACCAATAACCAGAAACACTCTGTATCAGGTAGGATGGACATCCATAATAACCAGCAACACACTGTATCAGGTAGGATAAACATCCATAATAACCAATAACCAGAAACACACTGTATCAGGTAGGGTGAACATCCATAATATCCAGCAACACACTGTATCAGGTTGGCTAATCCTAGCTTCATACTCTGGGAGGCTGAGACTAGATCACTTGTTTCTCACCTATATTCACATTCTCGCTGACGTCCTCTAAAACTTACCTTCTCTCTCATACATGGTCTTCCTCATTCACCATCTCTGTCACTCACTAACTGGTTCAACCTTTCTCTCTTGGTCACTTCTACATCAAGAACGTTGAGAATTTCACTGTCTCTCTCTTTTTGTCCCGCTACCATGCTTCTCTATCTGGTCTCTCTGTCCTTTCAGCCACTTGACATACTCTTATCATTTCATAAATATGATTACAATTAAGCATAATTTCAGTCGAGCTTTTGTTTTTGGTGTGAGAGATGCATTAGAGAAAATGTGGCCTACAGGTTTGGCGTATGCAAAGGAACTTGCCGACTATTCACTCGGGATGCTTAAAATAACTGAATTAGTTTCACATGTTATTTTTAATCATTATTTTGATAATCAGGTTTATTGATCCTATTATTATCACTACTACTACTTTCGGCTGCTCCCGTTAGAGGTCACCACAGTGGATCATATTTTTCCATCTCTTCCTGTCCTCTGGTTCTTCCTCTGTCACATCAGCCACCTGCATGTCCTCCCTGATCCACATCCATAAGCTTCCTATTTGGCTTTCCTCTTTTCCTCTCCCCTGGCAGCTACATATTCACTATCCTTGCCCCAATATCCAGCATTCAGAGTTCCGACTCTCACCTCCACACACTTACCCTTCCTCCTCTCCCATTGCCTCTGCACATGCCTTCCCCCTCTCCTTCGCCCAACAGTAGCATAGTTTCCACCAGCACCCTGCTGGCCAACAGTACCGGTGGCGGTTGTTTGTAACCCGGGCCTCGACCAATCCAGTATGGGAATGTGATTTATGATCCGTCTATTTGATTTGGCAAAGATTTTACGCTGGATGCCCTTCCTGATGCAATCCTCCCCATTTATCCGGGCTTGGGACCGGCACTACGAATGCACTGGCTTGTGCATCCTCAGTGGCTGGGTTAATCAGGTTTATTGATAGAGGGTTTTTAACAAACGAGTTTGGCAGACGCAGTTCATAGGGAAAACAAGACAAAATACAAAGACTCAGTCACTTTGTCTGAAAGACATCCATTTGTTTGGCCTGTCAATTTTTCCCACACAGGATAGAACTAGAATTTAATCACTAGAAAACAACGAGGGGCACTTGAGCACTCCATGTTATGTTTTAAGAAAGCAGTTTTGGCTAGGCTTCTGGTGTTGTTGGTTTGTTTTATCACAGTTGTGTAGGCTTGTCCGTTAGGAATGGCTACCATGTTAACAGGTCCATGGCCTAGTGACTGGTAGCATCTACTAGCTAGCAGGCATTCATAGCAGCAAAAATATGTATATGCTGATAAGAGACAATCTGCTTTAAAGCTGAGTAACGTCTCCCTATCGTAAGATGGTGTTTTTTCTGTTATTTGCATCCTTGGACATTTTTAGGTTCAGTTTGGCTGCAGGTAGACAAACCGAGTTTGTTAATAGACGGGTGTCTTTAGCCTGAAGACAAATCTGTAATTCATTATTCTTTATAGTAGCTGCCTGATGCATAGACATTAACTGTGACCCTTACCAAGGGTAACTTTGGGTTAGTGGTTGCAGGGCTTCAATGGCCATTGACACCGTCACATCTGGGAGCTCGCCGTTAAAACTATAGTATGACAAGATGGACCAGTTAGCCTCTTCACTGACGCGGCTTGGTCGAGCACATCAACACTGTTCACCAAGCTGGGAAAGGTAACACTTGTTAATTTCCCCAAATTCTGTTACCAGGTCGGTGTGCGGATCTGAACTACCAACTTTCTGAACTGTTATTGTGTCACAGATTCTGCAAGTTAATTGTCATCTGTCCTTCAATACAGCCAGGCTAATTCCTTTGCTGATCAAGGCAGGTAACCCCCCATCATGTAGAAGTTTAATTCCCTTCTAGAAAAATCTAATCAAAATATTTGGCAGATAACTTTGTGAAAGGGGTTGCTTTTAACAGAGGCTGATGGTTTATAGGGTTGATTTACAGTCTGGAACAAGACAGTGGATGCTAACATAAATCTAACTGACACACCCTTTCTGGCAATTACATGCAGGCCAGGGGCTGTCGAGAGATTTAGTTTTATTATGGTTTTGTGGTTTGTCCCAACATTTCTTTTTAAATTATTACTATTATTATTTTTAATAGTAGTGTGAATGAACCTTCTATAACTGTTGACTGTAGCTATGGTTTTGAGTCAGCTATTGATGCCACAGTGTAGCATTATAACCCGGGTAGAAGTAGGCTACGTTTGCTTAACTGTGTCAGATTATGGTTCATTAACTACAATTGTCCTGGAGGTTTCCTGCAAAGTTCTGTGAAAGCTGATCTCACCTGTTTTCTCTGTTCATACTTACAACTACTTAAAAAACTTCACCATAACCTCGTTCTATTCAAAAAGCTTTTGTCCGTGATACAGGAAGTTTCATTTCTACCTTCTGCTGTGTGTTCAGTTGTGCCTGACTGCAGTTTTATACAAGGGGTGAGAAAGGAAGTAAGGTTTATAGAGGAGCCTTTGTGATTGTATTATCCAGTCTGAAATTACTCGCCTACACAAGCCTTTTCAGCACTGAAATCCGCTTCAGCCACTATGCTGGTTCTTACTGTTATGATCGGTCTTCCAGAAGCAGCAGTCTGCAGATGAACAGTCATTCTGAAATGAGATGTCCACCACTTCAGAGAAAGTGACACCTGCTGATGATGGGCAAAAAAGTAAAACCATGTGATGGAAGTTTTCGAAGCATAATTGGAAACTTGTATTCTCTGCTTGCAAACTGTTAACATTCCCTGCCTGGTGTATCTGCGTATATTTATACAACTCCAGCTATCTGCTAGTGTTGGTTCCCTTTCAGGTGATTTGAATTCGTCTTTTGGCTGCTCCCGTTAGGGGGTGCCACAATGGGTCATCCATTTCCATCTCTTCCTGTCCTCTGCATCTTCCTCTGTCACACCAGCCACCTGCATGTCCTCCCTCACCACATCCATAAACCTCCTCTTTTCCTCTTCCCTGACAGCTCCACATTCAGCATCCTTCTCCCAATATACCCAGCATCTCTCCTCCACATGTCCAAACCATCTCAATCTTGCTTCTCTTGCTTTGTCTCCAAACCATCCAACCTGAGCGGTCCCTCTAATATACTCGTTCCTAATCCTGTCCTTCTTCCTGTCCTTCTTCATCACTCCCATCTTCAACTCTGCCTCCTCCAGCTCCACCTCCTGTCTTTTCATCAGTGCCACTGTCTCCAAACCATACAACATAGCTGGTGTCACTACCATCTTGTAAACCTTCCCTTTAACTCTTGCTGGTACCCTTCTGTAGTAAATCACTCCTGACACTCTTCTCCACCCACTCCACTCTGCCTGCACTCTCTTCTTCGCCTCTCTGCTGCACTCCCCGTTACTTTGGACAGTTGACCCTAAGTATTTAAAGTCCTCCACCTCTGCTCCTTGCATCCTCACCATTCTACGGTTCTCCTCTCAGTCACACGTGTATTCTAGGGGTGTCCTAAAGACCATTTTTTGGGCTTCAAAGCTTCGGTATTAATCAGCATGACTCGGGAAGGGGTCAGGTGGCGATAGATGGCATAGCAGTGCAACACATTTCTTTAGGTTTGATTAAGATATTAATTGTAAAGAGTTCTGTTATTCTACAGTATTGTTGTTTTTTTTTTATTGTAATTCGTAATAAAAAACATTTTCAAAAGGTTTTGTGTGCTTTATGCATGTTTGTAATCCCAAGGGATTTGGTTGAAGGAGGTCCTATCTGTGCCCTTTTTGTGACAATTTTTTCTTATCTTGGATAAATTATAGCTCTACATTAATGCGCATTAATATAGGATCCGAATCCGAGACAATGCCTGAGAAAGCGCTGTGAAACAACAGCGCAGAAACGGCATACTAGCTCCAATAATGATTATGTTTATATTTCTTTGTCATTTCTCAGTACTTGCGTACTATGAAATGAAACGTGTACTCCACATTTAACCCTTCCTATACACGAGGAGCAGTGGGCGGGGCCAACTCCAGCACCGCAGTCCCTCGGCTATTAGCCTAGGTCTATATAACGTTTTACAACCTGAACCTAACGAGTCAGATACGAAACACGCTTATTTTTGTTATGACAACAATACTTTTAATGAGATAGTAGGCTCAACAGTTCAGTACTCTGACGTTTTTCAGAAAATGAACGAACTGTAATAAATAGAACAAGGTAGCGCAATTATAATAACAACAGCACACATTTCAATAAACTAAACAACTTCAATGAAAATAAACAAATGGCCCTATGTAGAATAAAATGAACAGTGATAAATAGAACAAGGTAGGTAGCGCAGTTATAATAACAGCAGCACAGCACACATTTTAATAAACAATTTCTTTCCAAACATTCAAATAAAAATAAATAAATAGGGGGCTTCCGGGTAGCGTGGTGGTCTATTGTGTTGCCTACCAACACGGGGATCGCCAGTTGAATCGCCTTCTTTTGCCAGGGGGATGTAGTGTTCCCCTTCCCCCCCCGAACAGGCGCCCCGAACGACCAGAGGAAGCACTAGTGCAGCGACCAGGACACATACCCACATCCAGCTGGCCACCCGCAGACACGGCCAGTTGTGTCTGTAGGGACGCCCAACCAAGCCGGAGGTAACATGGGGATTCGAACCAGAGATCCCTGTGTTGGTAGGCAACTGAATAGACTGCCATGCTACCCGGACGCCCCTGTTCACAGTTGTTTGTTTTTTTTACACCGTGTGACAATAGCCTACTACTTGAAGCATTCAGGTGATTTATCACGCTTGTTGTGCCACTGTGGTAGGCCAGTTTCAAATTGCATATTTGGAATACTGCCTTGTCATCGCTCAATTTAAAGTGTCGCCACACAGCTGAGGTTTTCAGAATTTTGTCTACGCTTTAACGGCTAAGGTGAAGTTCAAATATAGTACAAGAATAGGCTGATAAATGTATTTTGCAGTTCGCTGTTATGGGTAGCCAACATTTAAGCAAAAACAAAACAAAGCTGAATATCCGAATCCCAAAGTTGAAACCAAATACCTACCCAACAAACGAATATCCAAATACTCGGATATTCGGGTCCAGCCTTAATGTATTCCATCTTGTTCCTACTGACTTTCATTCCTCTTCTCTCCAGTGCATACCTCCACCTCTCCAGGCTCTCCTCAACCTGCTCCCTACTCTCGCTATAGATCACAATGTCATCCGCGAACATCCTAGTCCACGGAGACTCCTGTATGATCTCATCCGTCAACTTTCCTACCACCATTGCACACAAGAAAGGGCTCAGAGCCGATCCGTGATGTAATCCCACCTGCACCTTGAACCCATCCATCATTCCTACCGCACACCTCATCACTGTCACGCTTCCCTCATACATTTTATGCACCACTCTTACATGCTTCTCTGCCAACTCCAACTTCTTCATACAATACCACACCTCCTCTCTCAGCACCCTGTCATATGCTTTCTTTAAATCCACAAAGACACAATGTAACTCCTTCTGGCCTTCGCTATACTTCTCCATCAACACTCTCAAAGCAAACATCACATCTGTGGTGCTCTTTCGTGGCATGAAACCATACTGCTGCTTGCTGATCATCACCTCTCCTCTTAACCTAGCTTCTATTACTCTTTCCCATATCTTCATGCTGTGGCTGATCAACTTTATACCTCTGTAGTTACTACAGTTCTGCACATCACTTTTATTCTTGAAAATCGGTACCAGTATACTTCTTCTCCACTCCGAAGGCATCCATTAACTTTCCAAGATTGTGTTAAATAATCTAGTAAAAAACTCCACTGCCATCTCTCCTAAACATCTCCATGCCTCCACTGGTATGTCATCTGAACCAACTGCCTTTCCACTCTTCATTCTCTTCATAGCTGCCCTCACTTCCTCCTTGTTAATCCGCCACATTTCCAGATTTACTATCCCCACATCATCCAACCTTCTCTCTCTCTCATTTTCTTCATTCATCAGCCCCTCAAAGTACTCCTTCCACCTTCTCAACACACTCTCCTCACTTGTAAGCACATTTCCATCTCCACCCTTCATCGCTCTAACCTGCTGCACATCCTTCCCAGCTTGGTCCCTCTGTCTAGCCAATCAGTACAAGTCCTTTTCTCCTTCCTTAGTGTCTAACCTCTCATACAACTCACCATACGCCTTTTCCTTTGCCACCTGTCTTAGCCTTACTCTGCATCTCCTTGTGCTCCTGTCTACTTTCTTCATCTCTCTGACTATCCCACTTCTTCTTTGCCAACCTCTTCCTCAGTATACTTTGCTGTACTTCCTCATTCCACCACCAAGTCTCCTTGTCTTCTTTCCTCTGTCCTGATGACACACCAGGTACCTTCCTAGCTGTCTCCCTCACTATTTCTGCAGTGGGTTGTCCAGCCATCCAGCAACTCTTCACTACCACCCAGTGCCTGTCTTAACTCCTCCCGGAACTCCACACAACAGTCTTCCTTCTTCATCTTCCACCATTTGATCCTTGGCTCTGCCTTCATTCTCTTCCTCTTCCCGATCTTTGAAGTCATCCTACAGACCACTATCTGATGCTGCCTAGCTACGTCTTCCCCTGTCACCACCTTCAAGTGATTTGAATTGGCATTCCTTAATCATTAGAAAGGGTGTCTTGAGCTGGACTGAATCAGGGACGACCTAAAGGCGACAGACTGTTGGTAGTCTTCAGTCAGACAAGACTTGCCTCAAACTAAATGGAACTGATGAGAGAGAAACTAATTTCATTAACTTAGTTTTAGGTAGTTGGCAGAGGAGGGCAAGTTTAAGTTAAAGTGATGTATGCAGATGCAGCATTGGATGATGTGTAGTGCATTAAAGAAAACAGGTTTTATCCTCTTCCTGTTTCTTGTTTCTGCAGGAAACCACGATGCAATCTACTTCCAAAGCCTACCATCGTGTTCTCAGTTAGGGGCGACTGTTTTCTTTTGTCACATGGATCTTTGCTGTCATTTTTCCACCACAGGATTGGTGCTGAATACTTCAGCAGAGGGTCCCTCTGGGTTGAGTTTGGTGAAGGGGTTTCGACTTTGGCAACAAAGTATATCGTGTTCGTTTTTCTCTTGATCCGTTTTCTTATCTCTTCATTGGACAGTTGAATTAGTCTGACAGCCACCACAGTGTGTCTGTTCTTATGCACATGTGTACTTCTCTGCACTGAATGTGCTTACAGGAAGCATTGTGAATGCCTGTTGATTTCTTTTGGAATGGCCAGTACCCGTAACAAAAGGAGCGTTTCCCTGCCAGCTTCGGTTACTGCTTGCGATATTTACAAAACCTAAATTTTCCATCAAACTTTAGCCATGGGTGGTTTTTTTTTCTTTTCTTTTCTTTTTTTTCCTGAGCCCAAGGGGATTAAATTTGTAAAACGGCCTAGCAGACGGTGGAGAAATGGCAGGCTGTGTGTTTCTACTGTTTGGCTTTGGGGATCTGCCACGGCTTCAACGCTGGCGATGGCCACCACATTCTTTTCAAGTTCACTCACGCTGTTCTCCGGACAAGATGTCGTATGTCATCTCCCAAAATACATTCGTAGTTTTCAGGCTCTGCTCTGCTCATAGAGTTGAGCTGAAGCAACTCTGCTCCAAGAAATAATCCACTGCCGTCGCTCTCGTTTGCACTGGGATACTACCAGCTAGCAAGCGCCACTTCACTAAACATGTCAGCATGACTGGCAGTAGGAGTCACTTAGCTGAGTAAACTACTTATGATTGGCTGTTGAGTTGAATGGCTGGGTAAATTTCATTGAGTCTCACGTTTCAACCTGAGAGATAAGTAGTTCTGTGAGGATGAACACAATGAACAGACACCAGATTTTTTGGGATTTTCCCCCCCCACTTTTCCTCCCCAATTGTATCAATTATCCCACTCTTTCAAGCCGTCCCGATGTTTGCTCCATCCTCTCTGCTGATCTGGGGAGGGCTGCAGACTACCACATGCTTCCAACTGTTCCTTTTCACCTGATATTGAGGAGTTTCGCCATGGGGATGTAGCATGTGGGAGGATCATGCTATTCCCCCCAGTCCCCCCCACCCCCAACAGGCGCCGCGACCTACCAGAGGAGGCGCTAGTGCAGCGATCGGGACACATACCCACATCCGACCTCCCACCCACAGACATGGCCAATTGTGTCTGTAGGGACGCCCGCCCAAGCTGGAGGTAACACAGGGATTCGAACCGCCGAGCCCTGTGTTGGTAGGCAACGGAACAGACCGCCACACCACCCGGACGCCAGGCATCAGATTTTGACTTGACATTGATAATCCTAGTCTCACATGTTTGTTTTAGTGAATATGAATGAAATGGTCACTCTGTGAAGTGCTGTTAAGGTTTATATGTCCTAATCACAAGAATTCTCCTAAATGCTCCTAAAATCCAATACACGTCTTTACCTACAGTATTTTTGTCAAGAGATAAACCCCTGAACTTTTTTTTTTCTTTTATTATTCGGGCAGCCGGACAATGAGAGGTTCCTTTCACAACAACAGCCTGTTTTGTTTCTGCTTTTGAACAGCATCATTTCACTGCTCGTAGCCTGCAGTCCAGTAAGTCACTTAGAAAGGATCGTTCCCAACAACATTGAGAGTTGTTATTTCATTGAGAGAGGCTTGATTGATGTCACGAAGCCTATGAGGAGGAACAATAGTGTTAATTATTTATGGCAATCTCCATTAAGAACCAAGAGCCTGTACATTATACAAGACTATTCATTTATAGTGTAACTGATGGTTTGCCGTCAAATCGGATGGTATTGGAAAGTTTTTTTTTTAGTCCAAATCAAGCAATATGGCAATTCATTAGCAGAGGAAAACAGCATAATTTAAACCTGAAAACAAGCCGTCCGGTAAGCGTAGCGGGCTATTCCCTTGCCTACCAACACGGCGATCGCTGGTTCAAATCCCCATGTTACCACCGGCTTGGTCGGGTGTCCCTACAGACACAATTGGCCGTGTCTGCGGGTGGGAAGCCGGATGTGGGTATGTGTCCTGGTCGCTGCACTAGCGCCTCCTCTGGTTGGTCGGGGTGCCTGTTCGGGGGGAGGGAGAACTGGAGGGAATAGCGTGATCCTCCCGCGTGCCATGTCCCCCTGGCGAAACGCCTCACTTTCAGGTGAAAAGAAGTGGCTGGCGACTCCACATGTATCGGAGGAGGCATGTGGTAGCCTGCAGCTCTCCCCGGATCGGTGGGGGGGGGGAGTAGTGATCGGGACGGCTCAGAAGAGTGGGATAATTGGCCAGATACAATTGGGGAGAAAAAGGGGAGGGGGGGGGTAAATAAAATTTGAACCTGAAAACGTTGATACTGGGTTTCGGTAAGTGGCTCTTGCTCTGTAAAACTTGGTATGATGTATTGCATGATACTAGAATGGACGCTTTTGTTGGTGGGCAGCGATCAAGTAGTGGAAAAGTAATACATTGACTTGATTAATCAGTTTCACCCTACCAGCGCCTTCTCCTTTCTTCTTTGTAATGCAGGGACAGTTCATCGTCACTTTGTTCTCCCTCACCCTGGTCAAATTTGTCCCATCTCAATAAAATCTTCATCTCTTTTGCCTCCCTAGACTATCTTCGCCAAAGCTACGGATTGTCCACGGATTTCGTTCTGCCGTGCGACTACCACAAACTTGTGCTGTCTCTTCTGTCGGGCCTGCCCAACGAGGTGGATTTTGCTGTCAACGTTTGCACTCTCCTCTCCAATGAGAGCAAGCACGCCATGCAGCTGGACAAGGACCCCAAGCTGATCACACTGCTGCTCGCCCACGCCGGGGTCTTCGATGACTGTACGTCTGCATACACTGCCTCCACACACATCCTGATGACTCCATCAATAAAACGTATCTAAAGTTAACTTATCTAACAAAGCCGCCTGAAAGTGTTTTCAGATTCTAAGTCACTGAATGGAAACCGTGTGTGTTGTTCAAGATGTTTTATTTGTCAAATGCACAACAATAGAGCGTAGCAGGCATTGCCGCCAATGAAATGCTTAGGCACCAGTTCAACCTCAAAAAGAGCTAAGAATATGACACAACAGATGAAGTTAAGATGCATACATGATACAGTAATGGACAGGCATTAAGTGCTTCTTGATTGATTGTTTTTTCTATTCACTGTGGTTCACCCCCTTTTTTTGTATTCTATAATAAGTACGGCTTCCACTGGCGTCCAGGTAGCGTAGTGATCTATTCCGTTGCCTCCTAACATGAGGATCGCTGGTTCGAATCGGCGTGTTACCTCCGGCTCGATCGGGTGTCCCTACAGACACAATTGGCTGTGTCTATGGGTGGGAATCCAGATGTGGGTGTGTCCTGGTCGCTGCACTAGCACCTCCTCTGGTCATTCGGGGCGCCTGTTCGGGGGTGGAGGGGGAACTGGGGGGAATAGCGTGATCCTCCCACGCGCTATGTCCCCCGGGTGAAACTCCTCACTGTCAGGTGAAAAGAAGCGGCTGGCGACTCCACATGTATCGGAGGAGGCTTGTGGTAGTCTGCAGCCCTCCCCGGATCGGCAGAGAGGGTGGAACAGCGACCGGGACAGCTTGGAAAATAGGGTAATCGGCCAAGTACAATTGGAGAGAAAAGGGGGGGAAAAAATCCGCCCCACAAAAAAAGTATGGCTTCCTCTTGTATGACTCGCAGTACTCCATTTACTACTAAAAACAGTTCACAAGAGGTGGAGCTTCTACCACCAGAGTGTGCACAGGTGTACTGCATACTGCCAGTGATTATAATGGGATTGGTTATTTCTACCTACCTGTCCGTTATGGAATCATGTACGCTCTGACGGAGGTCTGACAGACCGAAAGCTAAAACTAATGACATACTGCATAGATCTAAGTGTGCTTAACTCTTTTGTATCAGTGCCAGAAACAGAATAAAGTAACTTAATTCCTCACATCTGTTACTGTTGCTGTGCACTATTAATGTTCGATTATTATCTCAGAATCAGAAAGTAATAATTGAGACCATAATTGTGCAGCTCAAGAGATGAAGCTGATGGTAGAAAACAATTATTCCAGATGAAAAAAGCTTTTTCCCATGCCTTTGTCGGGTGATTAAAATGTTCTGCTCTTCCTGCTGTCTCTCAGACACAGTGGTTATTCTGGTATGAGTTGTGGAATACGGGACTAGAGAGGACAGTGTCAAGTCCCAGCTCCGATCTGCCCGCTGACATTTCCACTGTTCCCTTTGCAGCACTAGGCAGCTTCTCCGGGGTCTTTGGCATGGACTGGAGGGAGAAAACCTCGCGGGACTTTGTCAGGGTAAAGTAGCAAACATCTTCCTGTCCTTTTAGACAACCTTCCAAATTGATCTCTCTAGGGAAGTTCTGTTCCGGCTTGCTCCCCTTCGAGCCAGTTTGCATTTACATTCAATTTTTTTAGCCAACTGTCTCGTCTGGACCAACCTAAAATGACAGTAGAGTAAGTTTTATATCCTAAATCTCCATGATGAAAAACAGTCACTAGAGGAGGATGTATGTGTTCAGCCCATAGGTGTCGCTGTCCGTGTGAGCTTGTTTACTAGAGACGAGCCAGTTTGTCAAAGGAAATACGGAGCATTTTTTTCTACATGGGAAAGGTTTGACAGTAAATAGTTCTGCCTCTCTATCGGCCCTTCTCTGCACCAGTCCCACATGCTTGTGCTCTGTGAGTCATCTTAAGAACAAAGGTTGGGACAGTTCACCTTGAGAATAGGAGAATAATGATTATGTGGAAATCTATTGATCCTATAAAGTAAACTCTCCACTTGACCACCTCCACAAAGCAGTCAAGTCCACAGTTCAGACACGTAACGGCCCCTCGCCCCCAGGTTGGATGCAGTCCGGGCCTTGTTCAAGCACACTTAAGCAGACAGTGCAGGCTTACAATGGGACTTAAGCCTTCTGACCAAACATCCCTCTGCTGTGTCAGGGAAGCAAATTTCCAGTGGCATTATTGCACTTAATTTTAATTCTATTGATAGGGTGTAACCGTTAACAGTTTGAATTTTTTTTTTCCCTCCGTAGAGCAATGTTGTTTTAATGTGACTTCATTAGCTGCTCATGTCTGGACCCGTTAAGTCACAGGTGTGAATGCACAAAAGGGAATTTTGCTCGTGTTGGTGTTAAGATTACTTTAAACCAGACACGGAGGTGGCGGGGCTGCCCTTCAGGTTGGAATTGTGGGTAATCTGGCGGTAACTCAGTCACAACGAGCGGACAAGCGATGGGGATAGGGAGGAAGAGCAGGAAGGGGAAACGTCAGTTCAGACTTTGAACGATTACAGCCGCAAGATTAAAAAGCTGCTTTCATCAAGGGACAAGACTGAACGTCGATCAGGGGACCTCACAAAATAACATTTTTAGGCCCAGTCCACATGTGCATGGTCATTTTTTTAAAAGTAGCTTTTTCTGTGCGTTTTGGCCTGTCGTCCACACGCAAACAGTGCTTTAGGTCACTAAAACGGACGTTTGTTAAAATACCCTCTGAAGTGCAGATTTCTAACAACTCTGGTTTCTGTGTATGTGTGTACATGTAAAACTCTGGTTTCTGTGTATCTGCGTGTACATGGAAAACAGCGTTTGAGAAATGATGACTTCACACCTTAGGTCGTACACACGCTAAGCAGCGACTGCACCTCATCATCTGTCTGCACAAATGAATCACATTTTGCTAGAGCACCTTGGGCTGTGTGCTGGAAGGCATTTGATAGATAAATAAAGGTGAAGAAACGGATGTCAAATAACTATTTTAAAAAAAGAGCTGCAATTTTCTAAAATGTTTAATTCACTACCGTCAAAGGGAAATAAGCTCACTACACATGCTCACAATGTTCTTCTGGTATTTGAAGTATCGTTGATGTCGACTTTATCACCACCTGTGACCCAGCGTGGTTGAGCGTTTTTAGTCGTTTCTGCGTTCTCGTGTGTACGAAGATATTTTGTAAAACGAAGGTCATGTTGACAGATATATGTTGTTTTTTGCTTTTTAACGGAGGGGGAAAATATCCATACAGTGTGGACTAGGCCTGAGTTAGAGCTTAGACACATATGAAGCTGGTAGGTATAATGGTGGCCTCAGCTGTCCCCAGATCGGAACCCTTTGCTAACAGCTGCTGTTTTCCTGCAGTTTTGGAAAGAGGTGGTTGAAGATGCTGAAGTCAGGGAGCTTATCTGGGACAAGAGCAGCCCTGCACACGGTAAGTAGGCCTGCTGCTGAATTGTTCCAACACAGAAACTTCACGTTTCAAGTTTTTAAACAGGAGTAACCAATTCAAAATGAGACGTGAGCATTGAAAATCTAGTGACGCGTGCCATTTGAATTGTCACAAGGCACAAAACTGAATCAAATTGTGTCACTTTCTGAATGACTGCAGGTCATTAATATCTTTGTTAAAATATGATTACGTTTCTCAGACTGCCATCTCCTTTTTGAATGCATTGAGCAATGAACTTCTTCGCCTCTTGATGATACAAGGCTACATTAAATTCACTTGACATGCACTCATGGTTATGATATTAATTAGGGATGCTCCAATCGATCGACCGCCGATCATTATCGGCCGATTTTCATTCTAAATAGTTTGATCGGAGCTCTCTATGAACGCCGATCAGATGACGCAAAATTACATGAGACATTTCTCTGTGTGCGGCAAAAGAAGCCCACTAAATTGGCTTCACAGGTCTGGTCGTTCTACAAGGTGTCTGAAAAAGACAATTCAAACGTTACATGCAATGTATGGGAAGCAGGAATCCCTCGTGGTGGAACGCAACAACAACAACATTTTAATACCACGAACCTCATTAGACATTTGAGAATTCATCACGTCAAAGAATACGGCGAGTATGAAAGGCAAGCCTGCGCAAAGTCAGTAAAGCGAGTTAACCCTTTAGCAACTCAGTCTTCAGTCACCCAGTTGTCAGGTTGGGAGACATTTAAACATCAGGAACTCTATAGCAGCGACAGTAAGAAGTCAAGTCAATTTTATTTGTATAGCCCAATATCACAAACTACAAATGTGCCTCAGTGGGCTTTACAGCAACAGATCCTGTCCTTAGACCCTCTCATCGGGTAAGGAACAACTCCCTAAAAAAAACCTTTAACAGGGAGAAAAACTAGGAAGAACCCTCGGGGAGAGCAGCAGAGGAGGGATCTCGCTCCCAAGACAAGACAATGTGCAATGGATGTTGTTAACACAATACAACATTGAAAGAGGATAACAGAATTATAATGGAATTATAACATGAAGAATATGATGCACAGGATGCCAAGCAGTGTCCAGACGCCACCGAAACAGCCCAGGACCCAAGCCACGCAACCAGCATCACCATGTAAAAAAAAAAAAAGAAACTTAGTCACACATCTTGGTGAGAAAAGAATATAACATTGAAACAGGATAACAAAATTACATGGATTTATAAGATATATATATAAAAAAATAAAATGTGATGAGAACAGTTTGCAATAGTCAGTAATCTATATGCTATAATCTCGTTGGCAGAACAGTGGTTGGTAAATTCATTGAGACAGAAACCGACCCACCATGCGGTACAGGTTTGTGAAGCACTCAACTTAAAGGCAACTAGTTGTAGGCTGAGACAAAAAGATGAGTTTTAAGTTTGGATTTAAAGGACTCAACAGACCCCGATTGTCTGACGGCAGCAGGCAGGTTATTCCACAAGTCAAAAGAAATATCAGCCATGATAATGGAATTCAATGGTCTTGATCAGCAGCCTCTTTCTGTATTGGAAGATGAAGGGTTCCAACAACTTATTATCTGTTTAGATCCACATTATATCCTTCCAGGCATGAATATATCATGGACGTACGCCTGCCACAGTTATCCCAAACAGCGTATACACACATTGACAGCATTTTAAAGGACAACGTCACATCAGTTAGTTTTACAAGTGACATCTGGAGTTCGAGTGCATGTCCCATGTCCCTGTTAAGCTTAACTGTGCAATTTATTGACCAAAACCTCAAACAGCACAACGTTGTTCTTCATTGCCAAGAATTCACAGGGTCACACACAGCGGGGCTCTGGCTGTCGCATTCAGTGACATGTTCCGATCCTGGGGAATCCTGGGAGAAAAGGTACACGCTATTCTAAGGGAGGACACTAAGAACATGGCAAAGGCCATGAAAGATGCAGATCCACCCAGCCTAGCCCGGATGGCGCATACACTCCAGCTCGTTGTGGCCGGGGGAGTATTGTCACAGCAAAGCATCTCTGATATAATAGCTGCAGGGAGACGGATCGTCGGTCATTTTAAACATTCCCCGTTAGCATACTCCCGACTCCAAAGTATTCAGCAACAACTGGGCCAGCCTACAAGAAAAAAGACTACAGCAAGATGTATCTGCTTGGTGGAATAGTAAGTGTGTTAAGCTACAGAGTCTACTAGAACAGAAATGGGCACTATCTGCTTATGCAGCCGACTATGACTTGCCTTCAGCGTTCTCCGGCAATCAGTGGAAATTAATCGAAAATGTGATTTCCCTGCTTGCACGATTTGAAGAGCTCACGCAACAGATCAGCTCATCAACTGCATCGACTGCAGATGTTCTACCACCCACTAGAGCTCTTATGCGTCTCCTTGAGAAAACAGCAGACAGACCAAGGCGTGAAAATGTCAAAAGCTGCTTAGTTGGAAGCGATCCAAAAGCGATTCAGTGACATTGGATCTGAGTGCCTGTATGCAGTTGCTACAATTCTCGATCCGAGGTGAGAAAGCGAGTAAACCTGCTACGTAGACCTACTCTTCTGTTTTGTAGGCCAAATGACTGATAAAACATAAGCAGGCTGTTGGTAAGAGGAATGCTATATGTCATTTTCTTAAAATTAACTTTGCTTTAAACATAAGCAGGAACGCGTGAGAATTGTACAATTTAATTAGATATCCTATACAAATAGCCTAACCTACGACAATGCATAAAATAGACCTAATGTTTGCCTTTTCTGTTAATAAAAAGGTGTAAAGACCGATATTTCCCAGACGCATTCAAGCCACAGCTACGTGTTCTGCTTTCGGGTATCCTGGCCGTCCGTTCAGGCCCCGGCCAGGAACGGCAGTATGATGAGAACAGTTCAGAGGCGAACGGCTCCGAGTACCCAAAGAAAGTACCACGAGCTGGCTCTTTGCGGGCTATGTATGCTGAATTACTGGATGAAGACATGGAACATGGCGGCTACACCAGCAACCAAACCGCATCGCAGATGAACCTCTACTTGTCAGAGCCGCTTATCCCGCGAAGCGGACAGCCGCTTGCTATCAATAAAAGCCGCTTCCCCGCGCTCGCAGGAGCAGCATGAGCCTACCCCTGCGTGCCGTGCACAAGTGTAGATAGTGAGCGAGTTTTCAGCACAGCGGCGAATGTTGTAGATGAGAAGAGGGAACAGGCTGACTTCCAAACATACAGAGATGCTTATATTTATAAGGAAAAACTTGCCACCTTGCTTAAGAAGTAGGCTAAGCGAAAGAATGGTAGCCATGGCAGGTTGTTAAAACATGTAAATGGTGAGGAATGCTTTATACAGTATTTGGCTATAGCCTTTCATTGTTATGTTTTATCGTCTACATTTTACATGTAGGCCCTGTATTTTGTTCCGTCTATTGGAATTGATTTTCATTACCTTATATAGGCTATAATGCTTTCTTGTGCTTTGAAACATAGTGCAGTGTTGAGTACACTTAGCTATTATTCCATAGGAAGGCTAAAATGTTTGCTACACTGCTCTTCAGCCCAGCGTAGGCTATTATATTGGTTTCAGTTTTTTCATAATCTACACGACCTAATAAGAGAACGGAATATGTTGCCTATGGTGTCTTCCAATAAACAAACAGTTGTCAATTTATGATGCTTTCTCAGCTCTTAATTATATTTCTGCAGTGCTGTTAAGCATAGTTATTTTTGGGGCGTCCAGGTAGCGTAGCGGTCTATTCCGTTGCCTATCAACACGGGGATCGTCGGTTCGAATCCCCGTGTTACCTCCGGTTTGGTCGGGCGTCCCTACAGACACAATTGGCTGTGTCTGCGGGTGGGAAGCCAGATGTGAGTGTGTGTCCTGGTCGCTGCACTAGCGCCTCTTCTGGTCGGTCGGGGCGTCTGTTCAGGGGGGAGGGGGAACTGGGGGGAATAGCGTGATCCTCCGGCGCACTACGTCCCCCTGGTGAAACTCCTCACCGTCAGGTGAAAAGAAGCGGCATGTGATTCCACATGTATGGGAGGAGGCATGTGGTAGTCTGCAGCCCTCCCCGGATCGGCAGAGGGAGTGGAGCAGTGACCGGGACGGCTCGGAAGAGTGGGGTGATTGGTCAGGTACAATTGGGGAGAAAAGGGGAGGGGGGGGGTCAGAAAAAAAAGAATAGTTCTTTTTATTGCTATAAATAGTAAGTAAATAAATAATGCTACACAATAAATAAAACATTTTAAATGGAAGATCGCCACCCCCACACGCACACACACACACACACACACACACACCCTGTGATCAGCGACCAGTATTGGCTGACTCTGATTCTGGTGATTGGTGGTCGGCCCCAGAAAGCCTGATCGGAGCATTCCTAATATTTAATACCTTGTAGCGCTCTGTGATTGCCAGTCGGTAGCACTCAAATGCATCTGCCAGTAGCTGACCTAGAGTCAGCTACTGGCAGATGCATTTTTGTTGCTTTGGGTAAAAGCGCCTGTCGAGTGAATAAATGTAATGAAATGGACTTAACCTTAATAGAGGTCTCGTTTCATACATAATCTGTGTATATTTGTAGGCGTTTGGCATTAAGACTCCAAATTTTCTAGAAACCTGCTTCCACCCACTTGTTCATCAAAAACACTTATCCCCACATAACAACATAACGCCTCTTCTGCCCGCTGACACAGAAAGGTGCTTTTAAATGACCTACCGCGCTCTTGGTTTTGGCAGATGGTACGTCAGTCCAGGGCCCCTGGCAGTCTCTCTTCCACCCGCCGCGGGACGCAGGCATCAACGACATGGAGGGCCAGCGTGTGCTGCAGGTGGCAGTCATCCTGAGGAACCTCTCCTTTGAGGAGGCCAACGTCAAGCTGCTGGCGGCCAACCGCACGTGCCTGCGTTTCCTGTTGCTGTGTGCCCACTGTAACCTCATCTCCCTGCGCCAGCTGGGCCTGGACACGCTGGGCAACGTGGCCGCAGAGGTGGGTCTGTAGGACAATAATGGCAGGATTACATTTTGACTATCTTTAACTTATGTGGGTTTTTTGGGGGGTGGGTTCTGTCTAAGGCAGCGGTTTCTATTTCCAAAATTCGCAATCTTAATAAATTGATATCTACTGACAGCGGTCAAAAATGATACCTCTTGGGGCGTCCAGGTGGCGTGGCGGTCTATTCCATTGCCTACCAACACGAGGATCACCGGTTCAAATCCCCGTGTTGCATCCGGCTTGTTCGGGTGTCCCTACCAGAGGTGGAAAAAGTACAAAAATATTGTACTCAAGTAAAAGTACCAATACTTTGATGAAATATTACTCAAGTAGAAGTAAAAGTACTCATCTGAAAATGTACTCAAGTAAAAGTAAAAAGTAGTTCATTTGAAATGTACTTTAAGTAAAAGTTACTTAGTTACTTTCTTTGTGTGGGGTGTGAGGGTAGTAAAAATAGGACAAGGGGTCAGAAATCCATAACTATTTTGTTTTAAATTAAAGAACAAGTGTAACAAATGTAAGCGCAATAACAATAACTTCACAACAACTGAACTTCTTGTTCAGTTTAAGTAGCATCTTCAAGTTAGTTGAGCTCATCCATTTAGTGGTACAACATTAAACATGCTTACTCTCACGTTTTCTCTCTCTCACGCTCTCTCTCACATGCACACACTCTCCCTCTCTCTCCCTCTCACCCTCTCTCTCTCTCACACACACACAGGTAAAAAGTACAAAGTAATGCCCACATGATGACGCTCATAAGTGTTGCTACAAAGTCAAACTGACGTAAAGGAGCAGCAATATTCCAGAGGAGACATGCTTGTGTGTGTGTGTGTGTGTGTGTGTGTGTTTGTTAACCGTCAAAGAATGAGAATGTGGTAATGCCATCTCCACAGCTGCAAGAGCGCTATAGAGGGCATGTGTGTGTAAGTGCGATAACAACAAAGAATACCTACACAAATGTAAGTGTAATTACAACAACATACATGTCAACACCAACAGCAACAGCTGTTATACTGCAAATCAAGGCCGCTAGTTTTGTGACACCCTGAATCACCTGTAACCTAGTCTACAAACTTCTTGTTCAGTTTAAGCAGCTGCTGATTTTCAAAGTTAATTGAGCTCATCCATTTAGTGGTAAAAACATTAAACAGGCTTGTGCACGCCTACTTTCTCTCTCTGTCTCTCTCTCTCAGAGAGGTACAAACTACAAAGTAATGTCCACATGATGATGCTCACAAGTGTTACAAAATTAAAGGAACTAACATAAAAGAGCAGCAATATTCCAGAGAGGAATATTGCAAATCAAGGCCACTAGTTTTGTGACACCCTAAATCACCTATAACCTAGTCTACAAACTTCTTGTTCAGTTTAAGCAGCAGCTGATTTTCAAAGTTAGTTGAGCTCATCCTTGCTCGCTTTGCAGTGAACAGTAATCCAGCACAACTGAAAAGCCGCTCGCAGGCAGCTGAAGCAGGCAGGCCAGTGTTGAGTTTCAGAGAGAGTTTTTTTAAATTTGGAAAGGAGTTTAGCAGATCCATATCGTTTGGGATACAGGCTAGGTACCCTTCCAACTCCCCTGTACCTTCTGGACTTTATTGAGGAGAAGAAATCATCTTCATCTGAGGAATGTTGTCCAACTTGCTCCACTTCTACCTCTGCCATCTGGTCAAGGTGTTGTCTGACATAAGCCAGACCTGTCGAGTGACAAACAACACATTTCTGACAATTAAGACTTGATTAATTTACCAAGAGTGCACCATAATGCATAATGCCTTATAGCACTGACCGCATTGTATTGAGTATAAAACAAAGTAGATCTCCAATAAACTGTTGAAAAGCAGTTTATTATAAGATGCAATCATACCTGTTTCTATGACATCAGGCCTCTCTGTCCAGGTGGTCTTGAACTTTGGTAGAAGTATTGCTGCCGCAATCAGTTCTGGGTCCATCATCATCTCACCAAAACGCTTTTGGACACCATCCTGAATGGCTTTGATGAGTGGTAGACACATCTTGGATGAGGTCTCCTGCCTTTTGAGTTTTGCTTGTAGCTGACATATCACTGGAAGAAGCCACCCTAAGTGTGTGTTGGTCTCTGACTGAAGTATGTTCAAGGCCTTTACCAGAGGTTTCATCACCGAGCAGTAATCAGTCAGGAAAGCAATTTCTGCTTGAGTCAGCCTGGCATAAATAGAATACAAACAATTGTTAGGAAATCAAGCAGGAAAAGTTAAGTTTCAAGTATGTAAACACACATTCACACTTTCATACTGTTGAAGTGCAAATTAAAACTTACGTTTTCAATTTGAATTCTTCACAAATATTCCTGATTGCCTCCTCCCCTTTCTCTTGTATGATCCGTATGATTCTCTCCACAGCCATGAATGTTGAATTCCACCGCGTTTGATTTGGTCGGATGAGCTGGAGTCGGCAATGATCTTCCACAACTTCTGCTGCCATGTATGAACGACCTGTATTGTTCCACATGGCTTGACATTTCCCAAAGGCTGCACGTGATAGTCTCTTGTATGTGTCCATCTTCTTTTCTGCTATCTCAGCATCTGTTATGGCAACTAAGTTGAGAAGATGGCATGCACACCTTTGGTGTGTAGGAAGTTGGTACTCCAGGCCATTATCTTGCTCCAGGATGCTGAATGTGTCCAGGTAGTTGGCTGTGGGCTCATCATCAATTGAATCTCTGTCCGACTCAGCATCTGATTCTGCATCCTCAGACTGGCTCTGTTCTCCGAAGACACTAAAAGCTTTAACGAAGTTTGAGCCACTATCTGTTGTGGTTCTCACCACTTTGCCCCTAATTCTATACTGACAGTGTATGTCGTCAAGTGCCCCTGCAAGGACATCAAAGGTGTGGGACCCTCTTAACCAAGGCTAATTTCCCCGAGTCCACTCAAGACTACTAGCAACTAACAGCTAGCCTTTACACACTCAAGTACCAGGGGCTAGCTGTTATGCAAATTTAGCCAATGTTCTAAAGACTTAAACAGACTGCAAATATACATTACGCGTTTTGTATCTGTTTGAAGTACGATAAACATGCGGATTGTCGGCTGGAGCGAGTTCATTTGGTACTTAATGATGTGTCACGTTTGATTATGTTAGCATAGCAGCTAATTAGAATGTGCTGGCTAGCTGTGGGTTTCTTCTACTGTCAATGGTTGCAGGTGCTAGCATAAAAATGCCCACGAAATGGGGTGAGCCTGGGTTGGCTATATTAAATAAAACTACTAATGAGACAGCAGAAATACTTACCAAAACATGCTTCTGCAGATTTGAAGTGGAGTTGTTGAAAGCAGACAGGTACTTCACTGCTGGGAGGCACATCTTGCACTGCATGATGATGCTGTTACCTTTCCTACGCTTGAACAAAAAGAAATCTTCCAAATGTGGCCAAGGATTTTTTTCTGCATCTAGTTCTACAGACTTCGATGTTTCAGCTTGAGCTTCATCTATTATTTCTAGGTCCGGGTCTTCTGGACCGCTGGCCGCTGGCCGTGCCTGCTTTGTCGACCTCCATTCTAGCACTACAAACTTCGCGCCCACTAACCTAGCTTGTCCACACGTGCCCTCTATGTTCACGCACCAGTGCTAATCACATCATCATTTGTCACTGTTGGTTCTGGCCATTGGTTTACTGTCTATGGTGCTGGCGTGTATTTTTCCCCTGTAGGTTGAATTGTTATTTTTACTCAGTAACGGATAGGATTTATAAAGTAACTAAGTACAATACTTGAGTCAAAACGTACTCAAGTAAAATACAAAATACCGATTTTAAATTGTACTTAAAAAATACAAAATACACAAAAAAAGTATTCAATACAGTAACTTGAGTAAATGTATTTCGTTACTTTCCACCTCTGGTCCCTACAGACACAATTGACTGTGTCTGCAGGAAGGAAGCTGGATTGGGGTATGTGTCCTGGTCGCTGCACTAGCGTCTCCTCTGGTCGGTCGGGACACCTGTTCGGGGGGGAGGGGGAATAGCGTGATCCTCCCACGCACTACATCCCTCTGGTGAAACTCCTCACTGTCAGGTGAAAAGAAGCAGCTGGCGACTCCACATGTATGGGAGGAGGCATGTGGTAGTCTGCAGCCCTCCCCGGATCGGCAGAGGGGGTGGAGCATTGACCGGGATGGCTCAGAAGAGTGGGGTAATTGGCCGGATACAACTGGGGAGAAAAGAGGGAGATACATCTTGACGATCTTTCCATGCATCTGCTTTTTTTTTTCTCATTCAGTTTGTTGTGGTTTCTTTGATTAGTTGTGATCTCTGTTGTTCACTTTACTGAACAATATAGGTCCGGATTCAAGTCGACTTACACACGACACTTTGAAGTCGGTATGTAAATGCAAACAAGATGCTATGAAGATCTGCTAACCAAAATTGGAATTGTCATGTAGCTCAAATTCAAACTTAACAGCTGTGTAAATGGAAGTAAACTCTGAAAGGGATCCAACAAGAGCGGAAACCATAATCAAACAGGCGCTCAGCATATAGGTGAACATTCCAGTGAAATGATGCCCGTTGCAATGTGTGATTTGTTGAAGTGAAAGAGTCGTGTGATTTTTGGTGAGTTCAGTGGAGATTTCATGTTTGTCATAGAAATGCAGTCCATATCAAACACACCCAGAAACAAACTGAGATTAACTTTACTGCCCAGAGGACAGGGGAACATAGGCGACTTATTTGGGACATCTGTGTGATGCTTACGTTGGTAATTTGATCATTTCTGTCTTCAAGTTTTGCGATTGTACAACTGCTTAAAGTCTGGATGGGGAAAGGGGACTAATCTCCAAATTTATCCGTGGTTACAGACCGTTGTCATGTGCTGCAGGTACTTCTTGCTGTATTGACTCATCTTTGGCCAGAGAGTGAAATGCTTTAGTGATCTGTCAGTTTGCCTTACAGTTTTTTCCAAAATCATCACACCCAAAACTGAAATGTGAGATCTCATGAAGAATGAGGAGGGATAATATGTAGCTTGCTGTGTAGCTTATAGGATTGGGTCTGCATTAGAATTCTATTCCTTTTCTATTTTTAGACAGGTTCTGCATCAGGGGCCGATAGCATCGGTTAAGCCTCTGATGTTAATAATTGGATGGTAGAGGTCCGGGCTCTTAGCACAATATTGTGACATGATATTGCAGAGCCTTTAGTGTTGGTGGTATCAGTTTACATTAGATGATGATTAGTCTTGGTCTGAATTTTTGCACCTGGGCCGCATGGTTATGGCTCAACTGATCGTCCTGATTATTTTGCTAGGTATGATGACCTCATTGATTCATTTTGATAATCGGTTTCTGATTTTGGGAGCAAAATGCTTTTATCACTTCAGATGACGTATATTAATATCTTAATTATTTTCAGCCACTGCAGACAGACATGCGTGATTAAATGGAATGTTTTCAGTATTGCGTTAAAGCACGTTTTCTTCCCTTTGTCGATGCTGAAACGGCAGTTTATTGTTGTAAAAGATTAACCGTAAAGCCCTGACTCCTACTTTTTTGGGGGGGACCCCCCCCCTTTTCTCCCCAATTGTATTCAGCCAATTACCCCACTCTTTTGAGCTGTCCTGGTCACTGCTCCACCCCCTCTGCTGATCCGGGGAGGGCTGCAGACTACCACATGCCTCCTCCGATACATGTGGAGTCCCCAGCTGCTTCTTTTTCACCTGACAGTGAGGAGTTTCACCAGGGGGACATGGCACGTGGGAGGATCACGCTATTCCCCCAGTTCCCCCTCCCCCCCGAACAGGCGCCCCGACCGACCAGAGGAGGCGCTAATGCAGCAACAAGGACACATACCCACATCCAGCTTCCCACCCATAGACACGGCCAATTATGTCTGTAGGGACGCCTGACCAAACCTGACTGCTACTTGGACATGCTTTGTGAGTACAAGTCCTGGTCCAGTGATCAAATCAGCTGTCACAAACAGTATCGGAAAAAGACCTGTTTTTGTTTGATGGAGATGCTACTCAGGTTAATGCAGTGTTTTTCAAAGTGTGTGGTGCCGGGGGCACAGAGGCATGGGGTGTGTGCATGATGGGGGGGATGTAGTGCAGAACTACCGTTTTGACGTCGGAATCTTTTTCAAGGCGGAACAATCAACAAAACCTGCTTTCATGATACAGAGAGTCTGTAGGTTCATAGAATGGAGAGATATATGACAGGGATGAAAAGAAAGACAGGCGATGCTTCCGAGACAAACAAGACAAAGTGCTTAGCTGACGGTAATCGACCAAAAACCAAGTTAAGAAAATATGACGAAGCCTATCTTGCTCTTGGATTCACAGGGAATGTGGTGGGAGATGAGGAGCGACCAGTTGTGTATTTTATGTCTGAAAACTGGCAGCTGGTAGAATGAGACCAAACAAATTAAGAAGACACTTAGAGACATTACACCCCAGTCACGTCAATAAGCCACTCGAGTTCTTTCAGAGAAAACTTGGTGCATACCATCAGCAGGAACACTGCTTTGTAAAAGCCGTATCGGTGAACAAGAAAGCACTAATGGCATCATACAAAGTCACATACAGAACTGCCCAGTGCAAGAAGGAGGTCATACTTCCTCGGCTTTAGATATGGTGTCAACTATGTTTGATGAGACAAGTACTGCAAAATTGAAGGCTGTCCCATGATACAGTTGCAAGACGTATATGCGACATCTCAAATGACCTTGAAGAACAACTCATTGAAAAAGTCGAAGACATGTTTCGCCTTACAAGTGGGCGAGGCTACTGAAAGCAATAAAGACTGCTTGTTTATTGCTTATGTTCGCTTTGTCACGTCAGAGTCACTGTGTGAGGATTTGCTGTTTTGCAAGTGCGTCCCAATAAAGCGACAGCCGATGAGCTCTTTAGGCTTCTTGGCTGTTACCTGACAGAACATGGGCTGAGATGGGAGAACTGTGCGGGCGTTTGCACAGATGGTGCACAGACCATGGCAGGGAAAACAAAGGGATTGAAGGCACTAATCAAGAGGGTCTCGCCAAATGCACAATGGACACTGTGTCATACAGCGCTAGCATCGAGAGATTAGCCCTGACCTAAACAAGGTTTTGACCGATGTTGCTAGCATGGTCAATTTCATCAAAACAAGACCCCTGAGAGCGTGGCTGTTCTCTGCACTTTGTGAGGAGATGGGGCTGAACATTCAGCTGTGTTGTTTCACAGCGAGGCTAGGTGGCTCTCGCGAGGTGAAGTTTTGTCGCAAGTCTGAGCTCAGAGAGGAAATTCGGGTGGTTCTGGAGGAGGACTGTATGCATGAAGTTGCAACCAAGTTTAGTGAGGGACAATTTCTGATTAAACTGGCCTATCTCGGCGATATATTTGGAAAGCTGAATGAATTAAATCTTCAGCTTCAAGGCAGAGACCAGCACCTTCCTCACCTGGCCGACAACATCAGTGCATTCACTCCAAAGCTTGAGATGTGGGGCAGGTGACTTGATCAAAGAAATACTGATTTCTTTGAGAACCTGAGTGAATTTGTTGAAACCAGTAATTCTGGAGCCACCATAGTGATTTCATGCCTTAAGGAGCACATCTCTTACCTGAGAGGATTCTTTCAAAAATACTTCCCAAACAACAGTGCTCAGTATGACTGGGTGACAGATCCATTCAGTGCAGCAACACCTGCTGATTTCAGCTCTGCTGAAGAGGACCAGTTCATGGAGATGACCTCTGACTCCACCCTGGGGCTGAGCTTTACAGCTCAGGCACTGAGTGAGTTCTGGCTTGGTGTAAAGAGGGAGAATGCCCACAGCCCTCTGTCCCATGAGTGGACAGAGGGCTGTGGGCATTCTGCTTCCCTTCGCCACATCCTGTCCCTGTGAGATGGTCTTTTCTGCTGTTGCCTCACTCAAAGTACATATCTAAGCTCAACATGGAGCATGATTTGAGAGTGGCAGTATCAAGCCTGCAGCCCTGCTTTGAAAAGATGTGCAGTGCAAAACAGGCTCATTGCAGCAGTGATAAGACTTGAGCTCTCAAAAATTGACTTGCTCATCGTTTTCCCCAAATATCTGCATTTGTTCTTTTTTTGTTGTTGCACAGATTGAACTTTATTGTTATTGTTCTAACAAAGTGATTTTTAAAAATTTATTTCGTTTTTCTCTGTTTTTGGAAAAGCACACCGATGGAGCAGTGTAGTGACAAACGTCACAAAAAGAGGTTTGATAAAGTTGAAGTGGAACTTGAGTTTGTTATTTGCACAACAGAAACTACTGAAAGAAAATTGAAAGGAATGTTCATGATCTTGATGTTATTTGGATTTTTCCCCCCCACCTTTTTCTTTCAAATTGCATCTGGCCAATTACCTACCCCACTCTTCCGAGCCGTCCCGGTCGTCGCTCCACCCCCTCTGCCAACCCGGGGGAGGGCTGCAGACTGCCACATGCCTCCTCCCATACATGTGGAGTTGCCAGCTGCTTCTATTCACCTGACAGTGAGGAGTTTCGCCGGGGGGGCATAGTGCTTGGGAGGATCACGCTATTCCCCCCAGTTCCCCTTCCCCCCCGAACAGGCGCCCCCACCAACCAGAGGAGGCGCTAGTGCAGCAGCCAGGACACATACCCACAGCCGGCTTACCACCCGCAGACACAGCCAATTGTGTCTGTAGGGACGCCTGACCAAGCTGGGGGTAACAAGGGGATTCGAACCGCCTATCCTCGTGTTGGTAGGCAACGGAATAGACCGCTACGCTACCTGGATGCCCGATGTTATTTAATTAAAGTTAAACTTGGCACGTTTTGTCACCATCTTTTTGGGGCAGGGGTCATGAAAAAAAAATTCCTCCAAAGGGGGGGGTAACAGAAAAAGTTTGAGACCACTGGGTTAATGCCTTACTGTGTTACTTCATGATTAAGCGTTCTCCTGCCAACATAACAATTAAATCCCACCTCTCACTTCTGTCCTGTGTTGCTTATTCAGCCTCCCTGCTGTCTTGTCTCGGAAAATAAAATGCTAAAATAGAAATGTGCACCTGTCAGAGAGACAAATAGGCATGGGTGTGCAGGCCCGAATGCACACCCATGTCCATGCACTATAGTTCACAAACACATCATACATCAAAAAAAGTATGAATGTTACCATCTCCACTGATAAGGTTTTTTTTTTTTACGCTTTCCTGACCCTTCTCAGTCTGGGATATGATGATCACAGACATTGATGCGTGTCTGAAAGCAGTTTGATTCAATTCAGGATTTGTTCCTGTGACCAGCAAATCCATTAGTGCACTGAGGCACTGTGCAGACCCTTCAGTTGCTCTTGTTGAGAAGGAGTTGAGTCTTGCAGGCTGACTGGTTGGAAAGGACGGTTCTCTCTAAACAAAGGGTCTGTTTGTCTCCCTGTAGCTCCAGCTGGATCCGGTTGACTTTCGGACAACCCATCTGATGTTTCACACCATCACCAAATGCTTGATGTCCCGGGACCGGTTTCTCAAAATGAGAGGTGACTTTTTCAGGCTCTCGAAAGGGAAAATTATCTGGAGGTTTGGTCTTTTTGATCAGACCTTTTTTTGTTTTTCTTTCTTTCTTTCTTTTTTTCTTGTTTTGTTAAAATTATAGTGAATAAACCTCCTTGACTTGTTGACTGGATTCAGACGTGGTTCAGAGTTACCCTTGCCTCTATTATCAACATCTGTGGTTTGCTCTTTTTTAATATTTGATTAGCCAGATCTTTGTCTGCACACCTAGCCAAACTCTTTTCTCGAGCTAGCAATATATGTACATATACATGTATACAACATATATAATATTTGTTTACTTCTATTTCATTTCATATGGTTTTATTCAAGAGAATGCGAACTAGAGCCGCCTGGCTTTGCCCACATTTTGCAGGAAGTATCTAAAGTTGGTCTTTGTGTCTTTGTGTCTCTTTCTCTGTCTGGCCCATTCTCTTTCCCCTACCACCTTATAGCCATGGAGATTCTCGGCAACCTTAGCAAAGCGGAGGACAATGGCGTGCTGATCTGCGAGTATGTGGATCAGGACTCATACCGGGAGGTGATGGGTCTGCTCACCCTGCCAGACCTGATGGTCCTCATGGCCTCCCTGGAGGTGCTATACTTGCTGGCCCAGCTAGGGGAGGTCCCCTGCGCTAAGATTGCCTCTGTTGACCACAGCATAGGTAGGACAAGATAGTAGGATTCTTGTGAATTATATTGAGCTTTTATTCATGGCTCACAACAATATTAGCAACTGACATTAAAGAGGTTGAGGGTCAGAGCTGAAGGCGAAGCGTCCTTGCTATACTCCTGTGACAAGAATGATAGAGAGAAAGGATTCTTTTTATCCAAGTGTGCAAGGGGAAAACATCCTAATATCAGGAAAACACGGCTGTTTGGACAAGGTCCCACTTTTAAGTGTTCTTCAAAGTGTACTACAATATGTGAACAAGTACAGCCTCTCCGATGAATGAGAGTTGTAGAAATATTTACTCCAGCAGATTTTACCAGTTGATGTATGCGCTGGGGCTTTAAATTTACAGCTAGCTTAGATTTCTGAGATTTTCTACCAGGGCTGTTGTACCAACTCCTGTCTCCCTCCCTCCCCTTCTCTTACCTCCTTTCCACCAAGTCAATTCGAGGGCTGGTTCGGAGCTGGTGCCTAATCTCGTACCAGTTCTTCACGTTTGAACAGCCAAAGAACCGGTTCTTGGCCAGGAATACCGGTTCCAGAGCAGCACCAACTCCTTCCTTCTTAGAAGAAAGAACTGCTTACGTCAGGGGCTGGGGGCAGGATTATTGTGACCAACAAGAGCAATGATCAGTTCTGTCGAATAATGCATGCACCCCTTAACACTCAGTAATGACACATCAAATCGAAGTTTGATAGGAATAAAACGGTTTTATCAGCGCATACTTTAATTGATCGACTTTGACAGAGTGAATTTGACACCCCACATTAATTTTTCTGCATTTAAAAAACCTAATTTTAGTATAACAATCTGAAATCCTTTGCTTAAAAACACATCGACGAAGAACACTGAAGAGTTTGCCCTAAGAAATATTGAGAGATTAATCCAGGAAACCTTGTAAATTTCAGACCAATCACCCCACAAGAGAAACAAGGTGGATAATCACAGGTTCCATTAATTTTACAATGGACATTTGTGTTATTATATTTGAACAAACCATCTGTCAACAGGGAAATAAAGGCCTCTAGTCTATGAGACCGGTCTCTTGAGAGAGCTCCTGCCAGCTCACAGTGGGGTCTGTGAGCTTGGCTGGTCGCCAGTTTGTGGAGCGTCTCAACTTGAAAGCGTTGGAGCAAATTTTTGATTCACCCTCAATTTTTGTAAAACTGCCAATATTAGAAATCTGCACAGTTCATTTCTCGCCTCATCTTGTTGGAAAAGCAGCGACGTATACAGACATACAGTGATGTAATGATGTGGCTCTCTAGCCAGCTCTAGCCTGTGGAAAAGCAAACCGGATCTTAGAAGGTTCGCAAGTTGAACCAAATGCGAACCGGCACTAGCTCCAGCCCAGCGCTAGAACTAGGTTCGTGTTGGTGGAAAGGGGGTATCTCTGTCTGTCTCACTCTCTCGCTCTCTCTCTGTCCCTCTGTCTCACTCTGTCTGCCTGTCTCTCTCTCGGCAGACCTATTGGTGCGGTTGGTGTCGGTAGACCTGCACACATTTGGACCAGATGCCCTCACGGCGGTGAGGTTGATTGAGCACCAGGCCAGCGCCAACCAGGTGGCAGAGGTGCGATCGCAGCTGGTAGAGCAGGTGCCAGCGCCGATGCAGGGGGCAGCAGTACCCGGTGAGTGGCAGTACAGAGGTGACTTTTTGCCTTTTTAAATTGCTGACACTTTCAACTCAAAAAAAAAAAATCTTTTTTTAAATTGATAAGTTTTTATTTTCAAGTATTCCAATTTGTCTCAATTCATATGTTCAAGGGAATTTAACTGAAGCACTCAAATGTGGTCTCCCCCCATTAACTAACCACAGTGTTGGGGGGGAAAGCTACTTTAAAATTATAGCTTGTCAAGCTACTAGCTACTTGTGATTGAAATGGCTAAGCTACACAACAAACATCAAAGGAAAGTAGCTTAATGACATGGAGGCTATTAAATTCTTCAAGGAAAGTCAACTGATGTCATTTTCTCCTGTAGCTACTTAATAGCACAAAAATGCATGTGCTTTGTAAGGGGTATCCTGCAACAATCATTGGTAAAAAAAAATATCAGAGGGCCTGTGCTTTTTAGTTAGTTTTTTTTTTTTTTTTTTTTAAACCACTCAGCCCACCTGACTATCCATCCATCCATTATCCGAACCGCTTATCCTACTCTCAGGGTCGCGGGGATGCTGGAGCCTATCCCAGCAGTCATTGGGTGGCAGGTGGGAGGACACCCTGGACAGGCCGCCAGGCCATCACACAGGGCCAATATACACTCACACACACACGCACACACATACCAAGGGGTAATTTAGTACGGCCAATTCACCTGACCTACATGTCTTTGGACTGTGGGAGGAAACCCATGCAGACATGGGGAGAACATGCCTGCGTGGGTTCCCACGTGACTAGATGTCAGGAAACATATTCACCTGCTGTTGGTAGTTGGACATGTTTGCTGACATCTAGTGGACAGCCGAGGGCACACCAAAAACATCAGGGTTCATCAAATCAACAGATATTGAAGATTATCACCTCTGAATCTCCTCATTTGTGCTTTTCAGCATTAAACAAACAAATTAAGATTTCTTTCCCTTTTGGTTACATTTTGTTTTCTGTCTCTAGTAACAAGGGTGCCGGTGCAGTCTACTCCTCCACCGCCTGGTATTGTGGAACTAGATGGGGAGAAATTTACGCTACAGTGGTAAGACATGCCAAGATGTTTCTGTATTCAGTCCTTACTGTCATTACTTTAATCTTTTTGTCTTACTTTTTTCATGTTCTTCACTCGTCCCAGTCTTTGTTTCTCATTTTAGAAACATTTAATAATTTCACCTTTGTGTCTCAGATTATTTCGGTTTTTCCCAGTTTGATGTACACTGGCTTGTATGCACAGGGTTTGTCCTGCAGTTCATTGTAACTTTTAAATAGTAGCCACTGATTGAAGAGAGGGTGTCCCCCCCCCCCCTTTACCTACATGAAATACTGTCTCAAGTCAGAATAAATTTCTTTCTAAATAATTGAAGGGGAAAAAAAGCTTACTTTTTAAATTAAAAATGCCGTCCTTTCTGTTTGTGTTTGTCCTCTCAGGCTGAACGCACACTTTGAGGCCAACGCTGAGGGTTCTGTGTCGCGGTCAGAAATGTACTCTGAGTACCTGGCCACCTGTAGCAAAATGGGACGAACCAACATCTTGAACTCCACCGGCTTCCTCAAATGCCTCCGGTCAGTTCCACACCTCCATACGAACGTCTAACTTGCTTTTGTAACATTCTAAATAATCAAATGTCATGACTGGGTAAAGATTTTCTTTTTTCTATGGACAAACTTTTAAGTTGTACCTCCTGTTGAATGACATACAGTCAGTCTCACAATCATTACTGTTTTTCTGTGTGGCAGGAGATGAACTGTTATGTCATTATTCTCCATTTTGTGACAGTAAGTGTAGCTACTACTGTCTGGCATTGTTGGGCACTATGAGCTAAGTGTGTCTTTGGTTAATTGATAAAAACAATGGGCCCAATCCTCGCACATTTTGAGGCAAGAAATTTTTCAAATTTTCAAAATGCTGGAAAAAACATATTAGCTGCCATTTGGACAAAGTACACTACATTTTAAGTTTTTAATTTCATGGGTTCACAGATGCTACATGTAGGATTTTCTGGTTAATTAATTGAATAGTAATAAACAGAAAATCCTCTTTAATGTCTCGACCCAACCTGTCAGATAAAAATTAAAGAAATTCAAAATGTTGAACACATGCCCACACTAATGTGGATGAAAGATTTAAAGTTTTAATGGAGTTGCTATTATAGAATATGTGGGACTAATTAAGAGTCTTACGTTTTGAAGAGAGTTATACACATAGTAAAGATAGTGGTAACAACCTGATTGTGATAACTTTCGGTTTCCAGCTTGCCCATCAATAAACACCTTATAATTATCCTTTGGTCATCTCCTCTGCTCCTCCTCTCCTGTCTCTTGCACCACAGGACAGTGTTCCCCAACCACACGATGCGACGGCAGGAGGAGCCCAAAAGTAATGGACAGATTCACATCCTCTTGGTGGGGTTGAGGCGAAGGGCCATCCCCTTGCCCATCCAGCTGTACTACCAGCAACCCCAGCAGCAGAACCCCACACCACCTGCAACACAGCAGTTAGTTAAACACGAGACTGCTGCAGACCCTCAGGCCCTACCACCTCCAGGTAGGAACATGCATTTCACCACTGTCCTGGGGCCTCGTTTATGAATTGCTTGTCAAGTCAATTTTATTTGTATAGCCAAATATCACAAATTTGCCTCAAAGGGCTTTACAGCAATACAACATCCTGTCCTTAGACCCTCGCATCGGATAAGGAACAACTCCCTAAAAAAACCTTTAACAGGGAGAAAAAAACTGAACTAGGAAGAAACCTTGGGGAGAGCAACAGAGGAGGGATCTCTCTCCCAAGATGGATAGACGTGCAATGGATGTTGTGTGTACAGATTAAAACACGATTTACAGGATACAACACTGAAGCAGGATGACAGAATTACAATGGAATTATAAGATATATGAAGAATATGAAGAGGAGGATGTCAAGCAATGTCTAGATGCCACCGGAACAGCGTAGGACCTGAGCCATGCAACCATCATCACCATGTAGACCTGGCTGGAAGGCAGCCTACACATACACAGGGAGACTCACATTACACCATTCACATACACGGAAGAAAAGAGAAGACATTAGTCCTACATTGGAGAGAGAGAAGGATACAATATTGAAACAGGATAAAAAAAAAGATATGGATTCATAAGATATATAAAGAATATGACCAGGAGGATGACAAGCAGCGTTCAGGTGGCGACCACCATCACCATAGAAACCCGGGATTAGGACAGACTACACGTGCATACGGGGGTGACTCACATTAACATACTCAGGGGAAGAGACAGGAGAAGAAATCGTTCACAGAGACAGAAAAGAGAGAGAGAGAGAAAAGAGTTTACAATGGTCAATAATCTATACTCTATGATCTCGTCGGCAGAACAGTGGTTGGTAAGTTCATTGAGACAGAAACCGGCCCACCGTGCAGTACAATTCATGAAGTATTCAATTTAAAGGCAACTAATTGTATGTTAAGGCAAAAAAGATTAGTTTTAAGTTTGGATTTAAAGGACTCAACAGACTCTGATTGTCTGATCGCAGCAGGCAGGTTATTCCACAAGAACAGGGCCCGACAGGAAAAGGTTCTGCCACTGGCTGACTTTTTTTTAAACTATTTTTTTAAGTCAGCGGAAGCACCTTGAAGTCTGATCTAACATGGATAGGAAGCCAGTTAAGTGAGGCAAGAATTGGTGTAATATGTTAACATTCTCTAGTTTTAGTTACGATTCTAGCTGCAGCGTTTCGAACCATGTGAAGACATTTAGTACTAGCATGTGGCAGACCTGAAAACAACATTACAGTAATCAAGCCTGTATGAAACAAATGCCTGTATGAGAGTCTCTGTATTAGCCATGGACAAGAAAGGCCAAATTTTAGCTATGTTACGCAAGTGAAAAAAGGCAGTCTTGGCCATTTCTTTAATATGTTTATCAAAGGACAGACTGGGGTCAATTGTAACACCCAAGATTTTTGGTTGCCATACTTTGTGAAATCAGAGTTGTCGAGCGTTACTGTTACTTGATCAAATTGGTGCCTGTGTCTAGCAGGGCCAACAACCAGCATCTCAGTTTTATCCAACTTTAAAAGCAGGGAATTTAGTGACAGCCAATTTTTCAAAGCAGCCAAGCAGGCCTCTAAATTAGTCATTTGAGTATGAACATCAGCCCTTACAAGCACATACAGTCGATTATCATCTGCAAAGCAATAGAAATTTATTCCATGACTGTGTATAATTTGGCCAAGAGGCAAAATATAAAGAGAAAAAGGTAGAGGGCCAAGAACCAAGCCCGGAGGTACACCATATTTTAACATCAGCGAATTTTTACGTAATTTTATTATAGCAGACACACCATGTTCTTCCAGTTAAATAGAACTTAAGCCAAGAGAGCTAAGCCAGAGACACCAAAATTACAATTTATTCTGTCTAATAGTATACAATGATCAGTGGTGTCAAAGGCTGAACTGAAGTCCAGTAGTAGAAGCACAGATGTGGAATCAGTCCATAGCAAGTAGAAGATCATTTACCGCTCTGGTCAGAGCAGTTTCAATGGAGTCACAGTCCCTGAAAGCCAATTGAAAAGGTTCATATAGATAGTTTTCTGCTATGTGGCTCGAAAGTTGTTGATACACAACTCTCTCTAATACTTTTGAAAAGAATGGAAGATTAGAGACTGGTCGATAGTGATTAAGAGACCACCCTGGATCAAGGTAACGTTTCTTAAGTAGAGGATGGCCCACAGCTGTCTTAAAACTGCTGGGAACAGTGCCAGTAGTAAGTGATAAATTAGCGATGTCTAGCATTGTAGGTCCCAGGAAAGAACAGCGGTCTTTAAAAAGTTTTGCTGGTAAAGGGTCAAGTAGGCAAGTAGTTGGTTGAAGCTGACACAAGCCCAGGCAAAGTATTGAGAGATAGTCTCAAACGTTATTATAACAGGGCTATCAGTGACTCATTGTGTAGGTATGAATTTGGTAAGACAGGATAATGATCAGGGCGAGTCAAGAATAAGGGCAATGTGCAGAACTGTAGCATCTACAGAGGTATGAAGTTGATCAGCCACAGCATGAAGATATCGGAACGAATAATAGAAGCTAGGTTAAGAGGCGAGGTGACGATTAGCGAGCAGCAGTATGGTTTCATGCCACGAAAGAGCACCACAGATGCAATGTTTGCTTTGAGAATGTTGATGGAGAAGTGTAGAGAAGACCAGAAGGAGTTACATTGTGTCTTTGTGGATTTAGAGAAAGCATACCTCCTCTTTGTGGATTTAGAGAAAGCACACCTCCTCTCTCGGGGGCCGAGAGAGGCGGTGGGGTATTGTATGAGGAAGTTGGGAGTTGCAGAGAAGTATGTAGGAGTGGTGCAGGATATGTATGAGGGAAGTGTGACAGTGGTGAGGTGTGCGGTTGGAATGACAAGATGGGTTCAAGGTGGAGGTGGGATTACATCAAGGATCAGCTCTGAGCCTTTTCTTGTTTGCAGTGGTGATGGACAGGTTGACGGACGAGATCAGGCAGGAGTCTTTGTGGACTATGATGTTTGCAGATGACACTGTGATCTGTAGATCTGTAGGAGAGCCTGGAGAGGTGGAGGTATGCAATGGAGAGAAGAGGAATGAAAGTCAGTAGGAGCAAGACAGAATACATATGCGTAAATGAAAGGGTGGACAGTGGAATAGTGAGGATGCAAGGAGTAGAGGTGATGAAGGCGTATGAGTTAAAGGGAAGGTTTACAATATGATTGTGAGACCAGCTGTGTTATATGGTGTGGAGACAGTGGCACTGATGAAAAGACAGGAGGCGGAGCTGGAGGTGGCAAAGTTGAACATGCTAAGATTTTCATTGGGAGTGACGAAGAAGGAAAGCTCAGGTTAGACGGTTTGGAGACAAAGCAAGAGAGGCAAGATTGAGATGGTTTGGACATGTGTGGAGGAGAGATGCTGGGTATATTGGGAGAAGAATGCTGAATATGGAGCTGCCAGGGAAGAGGAAAAGAGGAAGACCAAAGAGGAGGTTTGTGGATGTGGTGAGAGAGGATATGCAGGTGGCTGGTGTGACAGGAAGATGCAGAGGACAGGAAGAGATGGAAATGGATGAGCCGCTGTGGCGCCCCCTAACAGGAGCAGCCGAAAATAGTCGTAGTAGAGGATCTGAAGGAGTAGCTGTAGTTGAAGAACTAATTTTATTTCTGATCTTCTGCTCCTCCTCCTCCTACTACTACTACTACTTTCGGCTGCTCCCGTTATTTTGTTTCTGATCTCATCAACCTTATTGCAGAAAAAGTCTAGAAACTCATAGGCTGTGAATGGTGAGCAGCTAATAAGACAGCTACTTTCTAGTAAATTTAGCTACATTGTCAAAGAGAAATCTGGGCTTATGTTTAATATTGATTAAACAAGAGAGATATGCTGCTTTTTCAGCTGATAAAGGATGCTTGTATTTCAATAAACACTCATGCCAAGACGGGTAAAAAAAACTTGCAATTTTGATTTTCGCCATTTACATTCCAGTTTCCTACAGGCCCACTTGAGCATGTATGTTGTTGTTCAACAAGGATGTAGGCCTCTTTAGTCGCCTAGCTCTGGTAATGAGAGGTGCAACTGAATCGAGGAGACTAGAAAGGACCAAATTTAAGCCACTAGTGAGATTTTCAACAGAGTATGTCTACAGTGAAAGGAACCAAGACTTCAAGCAGCTGCTGGCCAAATGCAGCTACAGTGAAAGGACCGATGTGGCGAGTGGCAATTACATCTGTGCCGACGTTAACAGGACAGGCCAGTGATGCTTCAAATTTAATGAAAAAATTATCTGACACAGCAGATGCGGTTGGGAAGGCATTCAGATCAGAAACAGCTATCCCTTTAGGTAAAACTAAATTAAGAATGTTACCACTGCAGTGAGTCGACTCTTGAACAAACTGAGTGAACCCAAAAGTATCAACAAGTGCCAGAAAGGCTTTACTTAGAGGATCACCAGCCTTATTCAGATGAATATTGAAATCACCAAGAATTAGAATATCATCAAAAAGAGTAAGAAGACCTGAGATAAATTCTTCAAGAAATAGTGAATAAGGGCCAGGAGCTCGATAGAGTATCACAATGTGGACTGAGCAGAGTCTGTTCGTGGCTGAGAGAGATGGACTTAGAATAACAGCCTCAAAAGATTTTAATTTAGTTTCAAATTTAGAAGCTAAATTGAAAATAGCCTGAAATATTAAGGCAACTCCCCACCTGTTTATTTGCCGGAGCTACATGGGCATAAGTATAGTCAGGTGGGGAAGTTTCATTTAAGAGAAGGAAAACATTTGGTTTCAGCCATGCTTCACATAACCCAATCATATCAAAACTATGTTCAAGAATCACATCATTTTTAGTAAGGCTTTTCTAGACAGTGATCCGGTATTTATGAAACCAAATTTAAGTGTCTTGTTCAAGTGATTAGTAGTAGGCAGAACTTTAGAGCTACTACTAGATGAAATATTAATATTAAGAGTACATCTGTCACCATCTTACAATGCTGTGATTGCAAACATTCCCAAATCCTCTGAATAGTACACATGGCTATTAAAACTCTAGTTAATGGTCATGCCCATGTTTGCATATGAAACTGATCATAGGTTTCGGTCGTTATGCCACTGTATTGTTTATAAGGGTGGGAATACCTGCAGTCAGTTTAGACTGAAGAGGTCACTTAGATGAGTGATGAAATGTATCTGTCAATAAACGTTGTATCCAGGGGAAATGATTTAACCTTATTTGATATAAGGAGGAAAGAGTTACAAATAATTATCAGGCTTTGTTTCTACTTGTAAGACAAACTTGAGAGATAATAAAATTCTATGAATGTTTAAGAACAAATTTGTGTGTATGAACATAAATGAGGCCCATGGGCTGAATTCAGGCCAAGGGTGTCTTTGGAGTGGACTGTGCCACACTATCTGTCAATCAGGCTCTCACTTTGTCTTGATGTTTTAAGTTTAAAACATACAATACATTTCAAAATGCAGTATGAGGTTAAATGTGAGTATCTTCACTACACATAGAATTAGAGAGTGTGGTGGTTAGATTGGAGGGACAACTTAAGCCTGAGAGCAGAAAGGTCAGAGAACCAGATAAAAATGAAATTATTGAAGTGGATTCGCTGTCAAAAGCCTTGAATCTAAAATCTAGTTGAGGACTTGGTAGAATTCTCTACATAAACAATGTAAAGGATCGTGGTGGTTTATAGAAAATGTAAATTAACGTGTGAAGTGGAAGGATTTTGAGATGTGTTGGCTACCTTCACCAGTGGTTGGCTCAAAGAAAGTAACAATTTCAAGACTCTCAGAAACTTGACCATAGACCCAAACTGAGTAAAATAGGATAAATTCAGTTTCTTTTCATGGAGAAATCTAATTGTGCTGCAGCATGGGAACCTAAAACGGTGCCACAATACAGACTTGGAGTGAATTGGTTTTGATAACTTGTGATTTTAGATGTTTAAGTGGTGTTTCCAAATCGAGTTGGGTTTTGCCAGAGAGATCTTTATTCCAGAACTCTTATCAATTTGACAATGATCGAGATCACCATGTTAACTAAATGGCATCAACACAATCTTATAATCTAATTGAAACTCAAATGTAGAAGGACGCTGGGTGTAAATTAAGGGTTCTCCCTTCAACTCTTGATTTCCCCGAGAGTCTGGAAAATGAACAAAAATAATGGTATAGTGTTTTAATTAAACTCTAACCAGTTGTTTCTCCATGTTCCTGTGTGACCAGGCTTACCTCCCGGGCCTCCTGGTTTGGGACCCCAGTTCGTCCGGGCCCCGACCCCCAGCCTTACCCCTGGAGGCGGGGCCCCACCCATGGCCTTTACCAACCAGGAACCTCCCCATGCTACCCATCCGACTGTTCCTCGTCACCCTCTGTCCCCGCAGATGGCTCCAAATCCTCAGACCACAGCCCAGCAGCAGCAGCAGATCCGACCCGGGCCAGTGATCCAGATCCCAACGTCGACAGCAGTCATCCAGAACCACAGCCCTCAGAACTCAGCCCTACCAGCGCCTCCTGCCCATCAACAACACTCCCCAATGCTCCCCACAGGAACGCCTGTCACTCTGTTTCAGCAGGTACCACAGGGCCACATCCTGACAGCCAGGGTGCAGAGCATGTGCCCCCCAGTGGCCCAGCGCCCACCTCTGCCCCAAACGCCTCCCCTGGCTGGGCCTCAGGGTGGAGCTGCACAGCCCGAGCCTCACCATGGGGCTGGGGTGCCAGCACCCACTCCTTGTTCTTCCTCCATCCAGAACTTCCAGGTGGGAGGTGGTCAGGTGTTCACCATTGCCGGTGTACCTAATGCCCAGGGCTCACGGGTCACCTTCCAGAATATTGCCCCAAAACCGGCTCCGGCGCAGGCTGCTGGACCTTCGCCCCTGGGAGCAACTCCCAACCAGCAGCCTCAGTCTCAGCAGAGTCTTGTCATCGTCAGCCCCAGCCCTCAGCAAAACCCCACCTACACGCCGGCCATACACCAGATCGTTCTTGCCAACCCCTCAGCCATGCCTGGTGCCCAGACTATTCAGATAGCAGGGCAACCTGGAGCTATATCCAACCCCTGCCCACCTCCTACTGCTAACCTCCCCTCCCACTCCAATGCCCAGGTCCAGTGTCCTCAAACAGTTGGCCACATTCTGTCACTAAAACAACAGCAACAGCCGCAGCAACAACAGCAGCAGCAACAACTCCAGATCATCTCCCAGCCACCTCCTTCTCAGCCTACCTCCACAGAGTCCAGTTTGATCAAACAGCTCCTGCTTCCAAAACGAGGTCCCACCATCCCAGGAGGCAAGCTAATCCTTCCCGCTCCGCAGGTACCAACCCCCAACAGCACCACGCTTGCCCCCAGCCCGCAGGTCATCTACCAGGCTGGCTATAGTGCACAGGGTTCCTCCCCCCAGCCCCAGCAACTTAATGTTCAGCTCCTCCCCGGGCAGCTGCAGGCGCCTGGCGGTCCAGCCCTGCAGGCGGTGCAGCTCTTACCAGGCCAGCTCATCTCCACCAGCAGCCCTGGGGCAGCCACCATCATTCAGGGTCCTGCAGCCAGCGGCCAGGTCACCTTCACCGTGGTCCCAAACACTGGTTTCACCACCTCAGCTGCTGCTGCCGCTGTCAGCCAGGGAGCAGTGGCACCGGGCATGGCTCCACCTCCTTTCCCAATGGGAACAACCCCCCAGCATGGCCCCGCGGTACCCCAACCACCCACCCCTCCCCTCAGAGGAGACAAGATAATTTGTCAAAAGGAGGAGGAGGCGAAGGATGCTACAGGGCTACATGTTCATGAGAGGAAGATCGAGGTGATGGAGAACTCCTCTCTGGCGGAAGGCGGCTCCTCCAATGGAAAAGCCAGTAATGGTGACATTGGGGCAGGCACCAAGCTGCTCAACGGGAGGAAGTGCGTGGAGTCGAGTCTACCTCCATACCACTCAGGGAACAGCCAGGGGGTGCTTAACGGCCCAGCCGCCGAGGGCCACCCTGCAAATGGACGGCAGGCGCTCTCCCCTAGCCTGAACGCCCCACTGGAGGTCACCCTGGACCCCAAAAAGACCCTTGTCAATGGGGTGTGTGACTTTGAGCGGGGCGAGAGCGGCGCCAACTTTAACAAAAACATTCCAAATCACGTCTCTTCCAAACAGTACCTGGGGAACGGGGAGGTGGGCCCTGCTGAGAGGGGACTCAACTCGGAACAGAGCCTCCCTTCTCCTCCTCCCCCCATGCAGCAGGACACTGCCAAAGTCCAGCAGGTCGAACGGCTGGCTAATGGGCCTCAGGCGGCGTTATCCAATGGACCTTTGGGGCCTGGCCTCCCTGTGCCTGTGCTGAGACAACAGCTGCACCCCAACACCTCCTTCCCCCCCAGCGTCACTGTTACCTCTCAGAGCCCTGCTAATGGTGTGGTTCCTGAGGCCCGAGGCCTCAAGAGGCCAGCAGACAATGATGACCGTGGCACAGTTGCGGCGTCAAACACGTCGGGGATCCCCAGTAAAGTGGGCGTGCGGATCATCACCATCAGCGACCCGAATAACGCCGGCAGCAGCGCCACAATGGTGGCGGTACCAGCGGGCACTGACCCAAGCACAGTAGCCAAAGTAGCAATAGAGAACACCACTCAGCAGAGGAACTGCTCCCCCATACAGGCAGCTGGCTCCACGGTGAGTCACCACCCGGATCAGGAGACACCCCACTCATGGTCACAAATGCACCCACAATGATGTCACATTGGGAGAGCTGGCATTATTTCTGCCTGCAGTTTGTGCCTCTTACTCACACACACACACACACACACACACACACACACACACACACACACACACACACACACACACATGGGTTGCTCACCAGGCACAGTCACATACACTAATATGGGATTTTTTTTTTTCTCGTGGCTTTTTTCGTGTAGCTGTTAAGTCCACATGACTGGCCACATTGGTAGTTAATACAGGTCTGTAGGACCTGGAAAACTTTGCAAAACTTTTTTAAATTCTGGATTCTAATTCCATTTAACGGTATTTTACACAATTAACATGCAAGTCAGAACATTTAATTTTAGTTGCGTAGGTTTTAGGATTGTGTTGTCCAGATGTTGAGTTTTCCGGTAAGGATTGGCCCTGTTGCTGAGATTTGAGTCAGGGTCAGGATCTGTTTGTAATGCCAAATAAATAATCACAGACCGGTAATTTGACTTGATGCATTGCTCTCTTTGGCAGATATATCACGAAATTTAAGAAATGTACAAAGTAATTTAAGATATAAAAAAAAAAAAGGTTCAATTCTGCAGTTTTTGTTTGTTTGAGCAGCAGATTGGCCTTTTGTCTTTCATTTGTGTCTGTAGCAATCTTTAGAAGTTCTCAGAAAATCCTTAAATTGAACTTAATCCAGTGTGATATATAACTTCAGGTTTATAGGTTAAGTTTTTTCTTGAATTTCCCTGATTTGAGATGGCTTTTTTTTCCTCCTTAGGTAAACGCTGATTTAACTTTCTTGCTGCCCGTAAGAATTGTACTGTTTTCAGTAATAGTGCAGTCAGCATGAGATATAGTCTGTTTGTTCCTCTTAAAAAAAAAAAAATCACCAAGTGTTCCTCTAAAAAAACAGATTTCACAGTGCTTTGTTTTGATTTCACAACACATGCAGCACGTTGTGTGGGCTGTTATTACTGGGGGGAAAGTCTAATATGTCTTCTAGTTGAGTCAATAACAGGCCTAATATGTAATGATGCATCTCTACCCCGAAACAATCTGAAAATATTGTCCGACTTCTTAGATCATGCAGTGATACCTGCATTGTTGACCTATATTATTAATTTGGCTCATTTTGCTTGTTTTTGTCAGTCTTGCCTCACAAAACCATCTTTCGGTTCTATATCTGTCTGGTCAAAGTCTGTTAATGCAGGTGTAGTGTGATGTCCCATCTAGGATGGAAGAAAACCAATCTGTCCACCTTGGGAAATCATATGATGATGCAGCAAGCTGACTCAAAGAAGTTCCACAGTGCATACTTGGGGAAACGTTGCAAGAAAGATGAAATGGTGTCAGAACACAGATACCGTGCGAGCTTCTGACGGGATGGGACGGTCTAAAAGCTACTTAGGTTTTGAAAGTTTTTCCCTCTGAGCATTATAACAGGGCGAATGTATCCGAACCAGTACCAGTGGAAAGAGCCAGGGACATTTTCCTCAGTTTTAGTTGTTCCAAGACTGCTTGGTTCCATGGTGATCACTTGGTCTGTTCACGTCATAGTTCACAGCATTTTATTTCCACACGACTTTGTACTCAAATGCTCAGTGCTGAGTTCTAATAAAGCCACTCTGTTACAAGATAATTGTTTATCCAGAAGATAAAAAGTTTGGTCATTCCACTGGTCTGGTGTTTAGGTCTGTAATTACAAGGTGGATGTTATGGTCTGTGGCAGCATGGTGTGAGAGTGAGAGTGATGGTCTGGCGGCCTGTCCAAGGTGTCTCCCCGCCTGCTGCCCAATGACTGCTGGGATAGGCTCCAGCATCCCCGCGACCCTGAGAGCAAGATAAGCGGTTCGGATAATGGATGGATGTTATGCTCTGGGTCTGACTGTTGGTATAATCTTGGGGTGGTGCAGGTTTAGGTTCGATGGGCTCAGGTCTAATTGGATCTGTTGAGTGGGTGCCAGGGGTAGTTTTCGGACACCAGAAGTCACTGTTGATCCTCATCAATCTTAGCCAATCAATCACGTTTATTTACACAGCACATTCTTCACATGAAAATGCAATACTTTGCAAAAGCTTTACAAAAGAGATTTGCATCTTGATGTAATATATATGTTGGTAAATGTGTGGTACCAGTTTGGTCATCCATATCTGCGTGTTAGACAAAACATCTTTATTACATCTTCAAACTTGCCATAACCTTCCTTGTTCTGCATTTGGCTGCCATGGTGAAGACGCAAAATGCTGCAAGCTGTACCATTCAAATCAAGTCCTACTAGACAGTATTCATTATTGTGGATTAGCTATTAACTTAAATGTGCCAGCGATAGAATGTTTTAAAAGGGTATTAGTAGTCTGTATGTAAGTCTTCAGAACTGCAGCTTCAAAGAAAATCTACCTGGGCTCGTATAGGAAGGGTAAATAAAGGAACGCAGTGAGAATAAAAAGTCCAGATATGACTGAAGTACCCGTGCAGGTCAGCTAGCTTAGCCGTAGATATTTGGATATATGTGTGTGATATCAGATCTTCTCAGTGCAAATGGGGGTTAAGAAGGTGAGGCCAGTTAAGACCATGTGGTTTTCACCGATACCCACCTCCTATATCAAAACAAGCTGAGAGAACAACCTCCGTCAGCAGAGAGACTTGGGTTACTTCCCAGCTGACAAGATGAGGTATTTCTTCATAGAAATATCACCGTCATAGTTGGTGGACCCCGCTTTGACTCCATTCAACCAAGGTTTTTTCAAGAATTGCTGATAAAGGTACTATGTGTAATTCTGCTTGAATCCTGACCTATATTGTACAGCATGTTTGCCGACATCTGCTATTTTCGAATGGGATTGGTAGATACCAGTTTGCTGTGATTGCTGCAAGTCAAGTCAACTCTTGGGGGGCAAGGCCGGGGTTCCCTTGGGTCTTGGAAAACATGGACATTTTATAGATGTTTTCCAGTCATGTAAAACACCCGAAGAATGATCAGGTTTATCAACTGTCCCGGAATTATAATTGAGGTCATAGAAAATTGTAAAGTTAGGTTTTTTTTACTCTATTGGACATTCAGCAAAACAGAAAAGTCTGTGAATTAAACAGGATGCTTTTCTTGAGCTGTGTGCAGGGATCTGTTTTTCAGAAAAGTTAAGTTGTAAAGTCATATTTTTAACAGATAATGTCATAACCTTTAGCTGAGATTGCATATTCTTTGTATTTTTAGACACCGAGATGTGACATCAGTGTTTGAAGTTTGGCCAGTATGTACAGTGACACAGTCCATTTACAGACTGTTGAGAATTCCACTGATTTATGTTCTCCATCACTACGACGGAGAGGCGAACGGATTATTCTCAAATGAGCCATTCTCCTTTCTGGAAAATCCAAAAGAGTGAACCTTTTGGGTTAACAAACTGAACTGATCAGTTCCTGAAACTACTACTATTACTACTACTACTTTTGGCTGCTTCCATTAGGGGGCGCCACAGCAGATCATCTGTTTCCATCTCTTCCTGTCCTCTGCATCTTCCTCTGTTACACCAGCCACCTGCATGTCCTCCCTCACCACATCCATAAACCTCCTCTTTGGCCTTCCTCTTCTCCTCTTCCCTGGCAGCTCCACATTCAGCATCCTTCTCCCAGTATACCCAGTATCTCTCCTCCACACATGTCCAAACCATCTCAATCTTGCCTCTCTTGCTTTGTCTCCAAACCGTCCAACCTGAACTGTCCCTCTAATATACTCGTTCCTAATCCTGTCCTTCTTCATCACTCCCGATGAAAATCTTATCATCTTCATCTCTGCCACCTCCACCGCCACCTCCTGTCTTTTCATCAGTGCCACTGTCTCCAGACCATATAACATAGCTGGTCTCACTACCATCTTGTAAACCTTCCCTTTAACTCTTGCTGGTACCCTTCTGTCACAAATCACTCCTGACACTCTTCTCCACCCACTCCACCCTGCCTGCACTCTCTTCTTCACCTCTCGTCCGCACTCCTCGTTACTTTGGACAGTTGACCCCAAGTATTTAAACTCATCCACCTTCGCCACCTCTATTCCTTGCATCCTCACCATTCCACTGTCCTCCCTCTTGTTCACGCATAGGTATTCTGTCTTGCTCCGACTGGCTTTCATTCCTCTTCTCTCCAGTGCATACCTCCACCTCTCCAGGCTCTCCTCAACCTACTCCCTACTCTCACTACAGATCACAATGTCATCCGCGAACATACTAGTTCATGGAGACCCTTGCCTGATCTCATCCGTCAATCTGTCCACCATTGCAAACAAGAAAGGGCTCAGAGTCGATCCTTGATGTAATCCCACCTCCACCTTGAACCCATCTGTCATTCCTACCACACACCTCACCATTGTCACACTTCCCTCATACATATCCTGCACCACGTGTCACTCCGACTTCCTCATACAATACCACACGTCCTCTCTCGGCACCCTGTCGTATGCTTTCTCTAAATCCACAAAGACACAATGTAACTCCTCCTGGTCTTCTCTATACTTCTCCATCACCATCCTCAAAGCAAACATCACATCTGTGGTGCTCTTTCATGGCATGAAACCATACTGCTGCTCGCTAATCGTCACCTCTCCTCTTAACCTGGCTTCTATTACTCTTTCCCATATCCTCATTCTGTGGCTGATCAAATGTATACCTCTGTAGTTGCTACAGCTCTGCACATCAGCCTTATTCTTGAAAATCGGTACCAGTATGCTGCTTCTGCACTCCTCAGGCATCCTCTCACCTTGCAAGATGGTGTTAAACATCCATCCATCCATCCATCCATTATCCAAACTGCTTATCCTGCTCTCAGGGTCACGGGGATGCTGGAGCCTATCCCAGCAATCATTGGTTGGCAGGCGGGGAGACACACTGGACAGGCCGCCAGGCCATCACAGGGCAAACAATCTGTGTTAAAACAATCTAGTTAAAATCTTCACTGCCATCTCCTAAACACCTCCATGCCTCCACAGGTATGTCATCAGGACCAAATGCCTTTCCACTCTTCATTCTCTTCATCGCTGCCCTCACTTCCTGCTTGTTAATCCACCACACTTCCTGCTTCACTATCCCCACATCATCCAACCTTCTCTCTCTGATTTTCTTCATTCATCGGCCCCTCAAAGTACTCCGTCCACCTTCTCAGCACACTCTCCTCACTTGTAAGCACATTTCCATCTCTAGCCTTCATTGCCCTAACCTGCTGCACATCCTTCCCAGCTCGCTCCCTGTCTAGCCAATCGGTACAAGTCCTGTTCTCCTTCCTTAGTGTCTAATCTCTCATCTCATACAACTCACCATACACCTTTTCCTTTGCCTTTGCCACTTCTCTCTTTGCTTTACGCCGCATCTCCTTGTACTCCTGTCTACTTTCTTCATCTCTCTGACTATCCCACTTCTTCTATGCCAACCTCTTCCTCCGTGTACTTTAGCGTAGTTCCTCATTCCACCACCAAGTCTCCTTGTCTTCCTTCCTCCATCCAGGTAACACACCAAGTACCTTCCTAGCCGTCTCCCTCACTATTGCTGCAGTGCTTGCCCAGCCATACGGCAACTCTTCACTACCACCCAGTGTGTGTCTTAACTCCTCCCTGAACTCCACACAACAGTGTGTCTTCTTCAACTTCCACCATTTGATCATTGGCTCTGCCTCCACTTTCTTCCTCTTCTTGATCTACAAAGTCATCCTACAGACCACCATCCGATGCTGCCTAGCTACGTTCTCCCCTGTCACCCCCTTGCAGTCTCCAATCTCTTTCAGATCGCGCCTTCTACATAAAATATATCCACCTGTGTGCAGTTTCCCCCACTCTTATACATCACCTTGTGTTCGTCCCTCTTCTTGAAATATGTATTCACCACAGCCATTTCCATCCTTTTGGCACCGGCAGTCCCCGTGTTGTTAGGCAGCGGAACAGACTGCTACGCTACCCGGACGCCCTAGCAAGTGCTTTTAGTCCGTTTGTAGTGAATCTCTCAGAGTCAGCCGGCACTGAGTGTCTCATTAGTCCAGATTAACCTTTTCCGAAGGCTGCTGTAACCTGTTTTGCTGCCACAGAGGAAATAAACTCACGATGAGTGAAAACGAGTTCTTAGCATCTCCCGACGTCTTTACTAGAGAAATGAGCCCGAGACAAAATCTGTCAAAACAGCCAAGAATTACGTCTGTCACAGATGATGTGCTTAGAAAGACAGACTGAAAAATATTAACTGTCAGAGAAGATGATTATGCGAGAGGAATGAGAGTGATAAACTGACTCTACAGTAACTCTGTCAGCTGACTAGTGGCTACTGGGAAAACGAGCTGTCTACAGACGTCCGACCCAACAGAAACCAGCCAGACGCTGTTAACGTCGTCACGTGACTATGGGAGGATGAGAAAATTGCAGTTCAAATCCATTCCCTGTGTCTTGTTTTACCAACATCAGTTTGTATGGCGCACAGTGCCATCACTCACAAAAATGTGAAGGGCACAGCGTTTACGTCATCACTGAGCATTTTTGTTCTGCTTTTTTTTTTTTTTTTTTTTTTTGCTAATGTCTTGAGTGTACCATGAAAAACAAAAACCTGTGTTGTGTTTTTATAAATATGTTAATGGGCCACAATGATGTGAAAATGCATATTTTCACAATGTACAATACTCCAACGCCCCGACCAAACATAAACATCATCCCTGAATACTGAACAGTATGACCTGCCCTCAGCAGCGGCTGTCATGGCTATCCAAGCAACCGTTATGGGATGGGTCCTTAAAGTCCTGGAAAATGATTTCCTGAAAAGAGAGGGAACACTGGGGGCGTCAAACAACCAACGCAAGCTCAGCCAGGCTCCATTGTTTTTGGAGGCAGAAACGTGAGACATCAGTAGTTCACTTTGTTTCACTCACTGCTACTGACCAGCCACGCCTGATAATCAGGTCATGCTTCAGCAGGGCTGAAATATTACACACCTTACATTTTATTGTAAAATGCAGCACGTCTGGATATATTGTGTTAAAACGGTACAACCAAAAGCTGATTCATAACTTCTTCAGGAGGCCAAAAGCTGTGTAAGCCATGCATCACTTGCTAGCAGGAGGAGGCAGGACTTCATGGAGGATGGAGATCTTGTGTCAGAATGAACCTCCACAGTAGGACTGTTTGTTTTGTTTTCTGGTATGCTAATGCCGCGTCTCTTCCACAGCCCACTGTTACGCCCTCCCCACCCCCGGTATCGCAGCCTCCCACTACGGCCAGTCCCTGCCTCCACCCCTCCATGCAGCAACCCCCCGCGGCACCACCGGAACAGACCAGGAGACCCGGGCAGAACTTCAAGTGTCTGTGGCAGTCCTGTAAACGGTAGGTTGAAGTATGCTCATTGCCTCTATCACTGTGAGGTTTGATGGAAGATGTTTGGTAAATGCTACTCAATGCACTGCCTTACTGCAAAGAGGCATTTATTTAAAAATCTATGAAATATGATTTTGAGAAGTGCTGTTCCAAAGTTTTTTATTGTGAGGTGTGAATAAAAACTCTGTTGCTCTGCTCTGTTCTCTCAGCCGACCCTCAGGCTTGTTACACAGGGTGGGGAAAATCCCCGAAATGAAATAGATACATTTCCAAGTATTTGAAAAGTTTGGGACCTTAGGGCGTCCGGGTAGCGTAGCCGTCTATTCCGTTGCCCACCAACACAGGGATCAGTGGTTCAAGTCCCCTTGTTACCTCCGCCTTGGTCGGGCGTCCCTACAGACACAACTGGCTGTGTCTGCGGGTGGGAAGCCGGATGTGGGTATGTGTCCTGGTTGCCACACTAGCATCTCCTCTGGTCGGTCAGGGCGCCTGTTGGGGGGCATAACGTGATCCTCCCACGCGCTACGGCCCCCTGGTGAAACTCCTCACTGTCAGGTGAAAAGAAGCGGCTGGCGACTCCACATGTACGGGAGGACACGTGGTAGTCTGCAGCCCTCCCCGGATCGGCAGAGGGGGTGGAGCAGAGACCGGGACGGCTCGGAAGAGTGGGGTAATTGGCCAAGCACAATTGGTAGAAAAGGGGGGGGGGGCACAAAAAACAAAAACATGCATCATAATGAACATTGATCAACTCACATTCCAGTCCAGAATTTAACATCTGGACAGAACATACTTGTTGTATGTGCAGGAAGCTTGCATGTTGATACGTAAGTGAGAGAAGGCGCCTGCCTCTTCCTGGTTACTGTCTGAGTTGTGTTTACCTGCGTCCGTGGGCTGTGCTGATTGGTCAGTGTTTGCTCTCTCCCATCCAGGTGGTTTGAGACGCCGTCACAGGTGTTCTACCACGCAGCCACGCAGCATGGCAGCAAAGACGTGTACAGCGGCCAGTGTTTGTGGGAGGGATGTGAACCTTTCCCCCGGCAGAGACTGTCCTTCATCACACATCTACAGGCAAGTGGCCGTCTGCGGTGTGCGGTGGTTTTACTGGGCAGCTCTGCACTGCTCATGTGGGGCACTGAGAGAGTAGAACCAGTTGAAAAGAGCTGACTCCTTTTTTTCTCAGTCCAACTTGCATTACATTTTTCATGAATAAGTACTACATGAAGGAAGTTATGTTGGCTCAGCCCGTAAATGACAAATATGGAAAATAGAAACCACAGATCGTCGAAACAAAGCTTTATTATGACCATAGCTACAACAAAATGTTTAAAAAATTAAATTGAACATTAACCTCAAGAGTCTCCTCTCTCTCTTCCACGTCCAGGATAAGCACTGTTCCCGGGACGCCCTGCTGGCTGGACTGAAACTCGAGGAGCAGGCTCAGAGCCCCAATCAGAACGCTTCCCAGTATGTACCCCTTTGGTTTTTCCTGTCAGTGTCCTCATAGGACTGCTTTGCTGCCATAGTCTTGCAGTTGGTAAACCCAGAGTCAGTGTTTCCTCTCAATCCATTCAACTGTGATTCATTTAAAAACATTACATGGGGGCGTTCAGATAGCATAGCGGTCTATTCCGTTGCCTACCAACACGGGGATCGCCAGTTCAAATCCCCATGTTACCTCCGCCTTGGTCGGGTGTCCCTACAGACACAACTGGCTGTGTCTGCGGGTGGGAAGCCGGATGTGGGTATGTGTCCCGGTTGCCGCACTAGCATCTCCTCTGGTCGGTCGGGGCACCTGTTCAGGTGGGGAATAGCGTGATCCTCCCACGCGCTACGTCCCCCTGGTCAAACTCCTCACTGTCAGGTGAAAAGAAGCAGCTGTTGACTCCACATGTATCGGAGGAGGCATGTGGTAGTCTGCAGCCCTCCCCGGATCAGAAGAGGGGGTGGAGCAGCGACCGGGACAGCTCAGAAGAGGGGGGTAATTGGCCGGGTACAATTGGAGAGAAAAAGGGGAAAATTCCAAAAAATCAAAACATGACTTGGTTGTTATCCAGTGTAACACTTGCAGAAAGGATGGTGGGTGGGAGGAGCGTTGTGTGGCCCAGTGTACATCAGTTAATCAAACAAACACAACAGTACACACTGATTTATTTTCAGGGCCAGAGTCTGCAGATGATCTGCCTTGTTTTGGAGGCTTTGAGCAACAGTTCAATAAACAGATTCTCCCAGTCGCTCTCAGAGGGTTGCTTTCATCGCAGGAACAAACAGCTCAGAACTGTAATTCAAACACAAAAGCACGAAGCAGAAGATCTGACTGCTAGTGGTGGATTTGTCTATGGATGGAGCCTCTCTCTCGGTCTCTCGACATGCAGTGGTCCCAGCCCATCCTTCAGTTCAGTATTCGTCTGTCCATGACCACTGTGTGTCTCACTGACCAGCTGAACCTCTCTTGATTTTCTTTTTCCCCCAAACAACTTCAGACCAAAGCTCACCTCCGTACATCCTGGTCCAGACATGCTGAACAAGAGTAAATGATGACGAATAAAGCTCAGGAAACGCTAATCCGTGTCCAAACAGACCAGAGCGTCATAGTCTGACCCATGTCATAAACACGTAGTTATGTAAGCTTTCTGGTCCATTTGCTGCACATTCCGGGCTATTGGGGGACTTCACGGTACCCCAAATTGCTTCAGCCCTTTTATGGCTAATCTTGGTGTGTCAGGTAGTCTTCAGCAGGCTGCTAGGAATCTTGGGGTAATATTCGACGCTAACCTCGGATTTGATGATCAGATCAAACCTGTTGTTCAGTCACGCTTTCTCCAGCTCAGTCATCTCCAGTTGTTATCAATTGCCGATCTGCAAAAAGTTGTGCATGCTTTTATCTATTCTCAGCTTGACTATTATAATGCACTTTGCTCTGGCATCAGCAAGGGCTCCCTCCACCGTCTGCACTTGGTACTACATGCCGCTGCTCGGCTCATCACCGGGACAGAGAGGCATGATCATATCACTCCCACGCCTCTCTACACTGGCTCCCTGTTATATTGATTTTAACATTTTTTGCTCACTTTTAAGGCTTTAAATGGTCTCGTTCCAACATACATGTGTGATTTATTGACCTGGTATGTCCCCCCTCGACCATTAAGATCCCAGACGGAGCCCCGCTGGTTATTCCAGGTCTCGGTTTGTCACAAAGGGTGATGGGGCTTTTGCTGTTAGAGCCCCCACACTATAGACCTCTCTTCCTGTCCATCTAAGGCAAACCAAGTCTCTAGCTTCTTTTAAATCTCATCTTAAAACTTTTCTTTTTATGAAAGTTTTTACAAATGTGTGATTTGTCTTTATTTATTTATACAGTTTTTATTTTTACTCTTACTTATTTGGTTTAATTCTTATTTGTGCCTTGTCTGGTTTTATTTCTTTGTAAAGCACTTCGTAACCTTGTTTCAGAAGAGCGCTATATAAATAAAGTTGTTATTATTATTACCTGTAGGACTCCGCCTGCGGCAGGCGGCACCCCAACACCACGAGCACAGAAGGCTATCGTCAATCATCCGAGTGCAGCTCTCATGGCGCTACGCAGAGGCTCTCGGAACCTCGTGTTCAGGGACTTCACTGTGAGTAGAACTGGGTCGGAACGGGACTCCACGGCCCAATTTATCCCTCTGTTTCATTATAACACACACACACACACACATACACAAAACCTATATGAAACAACTGGGTTAACCTATGAGGCCATGAGCTTCACTAAAACATTAAAAAAAATCCACGTCTTCTCAATTTCCATCTTATTTATGAAGCCACAGCGGTCTCGCTCAACAAAGAATAAAATAAAAGCAGCATCCGGGAGGCGTGGCAGTCTACTCCGTTGTCTACCAACATGTGGATCGCCGGTTCGAATCCCTGTGTTGTCTCGGGCATCCCTACAGACACAATTGGCCGTGTCTGCAGGTGGGAAACCGGATGTGGGTATATGTCCTGATCGCTGCACTAGCGCCTCCTCTGGTCGGTCGGGGCGCCTGTTCAGGGGGGAGGGGGAACTGCAGGGAATAGCGTGATCCTCCCACGTGCTACGTCCCCCTGGTGAAACTCCTCACTGTCAGGTGAAAAGAAGCGGCTGGTGGCTCCACATGTATGGGAGGAGGCATGAGGTAGTCTGCAGCCCTCCCCGGATCGGCAGAGGGGGCGGAGCAGCGACCGGGATGGCTCGGAAGGGTGAGGTAATTGGCCGGATACAATTGGGAAGGAAAAGGGGGGGGGGTAAAATAAAAAGAATGAAAACTGGTCATCATCTGCCCTTACTCCTCAATCCACTTTGGAGAAAAAACACCCGTCTTCTCTACCTTCAAATAATTACAGACGAAACGACAGCACAGTGATCCACATATGAAGATATACAGACTGTAGCTGAGATACAGATTGTTTAGATACACTTGACTGAATCCATGGATAAGATTTTAATCTCCGTTTTCTTTCCCTCCTTCAGGATGAGAAAGAGGGACCAATGACCAAACACATACGACTAACTGCTGCCTTAACATTGAAGAACATCGCCAAATATTCTGACTGTGGTCGCAAGTAAGTCATAGACCAGGACCACCGATGGATCCTTTTGACCTTAACATTAATAATAATAATACATTTTGTTTGTGGGTGCCTTTCAGAGCAGTCAAGGACACCTTACAAAACATAGTTTAAAAAAAAAGAAGCAAATTGGTTTAGTGGGGTCTTTATTTTAAGGATACATGTGTGCTACAGTGGTGCTTGAAAGTTTGTGAACCCTTTAGAATTTTCTATATTTCCGCATAAATATGACCTAAAACATCGTCAGATTTTCACACAAGTCCTAAAAGTAGACAAAGAGAACCCCGTTAAACAAATGAGAAAAAAATATTATGCTTGGTCCTTTATTTATTGAGGAAAATGATCCAATATTACATATATGTGAGTGGCAAAAGTATGTGAACCTCAGGATTAGCAGCTAATTTGAAGGTGAAATTAGAGTCGGGCGTTTTCAATCAATGGGATGACAGTCAGGTGTGAGTGGGCGCCCTGTTTCATTTAAAGAACAGGTATCTACCAAAGTCTGGTCTTCACAACACGTGTTTGTGGAAGTGTATCATCGCAAGAACAAAGGAGATTTCTGAGGACCTCAGAAAAAGCCTTGTTGATGCTCATCAGGCTGGAGGAGGTTACAAAACCATCTCTAAAGAGTTTGGACTCCACCAATCCACAGTCAGATAGATTGTGTACAAATGGAGGAAACTCAAGACCATGTTGCCCTCCCCAGGAGTGGTCGACCATCGAAGATCACTCCAACAGCAAGGTGTGTAATAGTCGGCCAGGTCACAAAAGAACCCAGGGTAACTTCTAAACAGCTAAAGGCCTCTCTCACATTGGCTAATGTTAATGTTCATGAGTCCACCATCAGGGGAACGCTGAACAACAGTGGTGTGCATGGCAGGGCTGCAAGGAGAAAGCCACTGCTCTCCAAAAACCACATTGCTGCCCGTCTGCAGTTTGCACACCAGATACTGAAAACAAAGGTTCACATACTTTTGCCACTCGCAGATATGTAATGTTGGATCATTTTCCGCAATAAATAAATGACCAAGTATAAAGTTTTCGTTGCATTTGTTTAACTGGGTTCTCTTTATCTACTTTTAGGACTTGTGTGAAAATCTGATGATGTTTTAGGTCATATTTATGCAGAAATATGGAAAATTCTAAAGGGTTCACAAACTTCTAGCACCACTGAGAGGAAACCTGGTCGTCACGTTGAATTCAGCACACGTTTTTGTAGTGATGTTGTCTGGTTAAAAGTTGGAGCTCTACTTTTGATTCTGTGTGTGGAAGTTTGGATGAAGTGGGTGAGTTGAATTACTCTTTTTTATTTTGAAGAGTTCAAGTACAATTTTTAGATTGATGCTTATTGGCCTTTTCAAATGAAAAGACTGCAGAAACTCAGGAGTGGAACTGTTTGAATGAATGATGATTTCCAGTGTTTGTACCGTAACTGTTGCTGGGGAACTTGGTGAGTGGCTGAATACCCTCAACACTGATGCATGCTCCCACAAACGCTGATGACGTGATTATTTTTCAGCAGTAAATAATAAACGATAAACAGTGATTTTGATTTCATGTGCGTCCTGTGTCACAAATCATCCCTTTGATTGATACTTGATAGATAGACAACTTCCGCTTCCGGTGTGGGAAGGTGGCAGCGCAAATTCACGTTTGCAGCGGCCTCACCCAGTACCGGTGTGGGAAGATGGCGGCGTGGACTTACATTTGCGGCGGCCTCACCCAGTACCGTCCATGCAGTGTCTTTGTCCACGTCTGCATCTAAGTTTGTCATGGTTTGATGACTGGGAGAGCCGGCACTGGATCGGCTGGGGGATCCTGGTCTGCTGCGGCCTGTGGGCCCAGGGACCACGGCCCTGATCGGAGCAGCGCCCGAGGAGGTGGCACCGGGGGCGGTCTGGCGGGACTCGGAAGCGGGGCAGGCTAAGCTAACTGCTAGCCCATGCAGACTGGCAGTTCTGACAGTCATCCTGGCTGGTGTTGGTTCTCTGGACAGTGGCGTTTTTGGACTGTGTTGTTAACTGTGTTTTTCTTTTTGCTTTGTTCTCTCTGTTTTTGTGTGTTTTTGGTGGTGTCGTTTTTGGGAAATTTGGGATGTGTGTTTTTGTCTTTTGTGTCGTGCTGCTGTCGTCTGGGGGGAACAGAATTACGTTGCCTTTGTGTACGCAAGTACATGAAAGAAGCGACAAATTGTTCCTGATTCCTGATTTGTGTTTTGTTTTTTAACCTGGATATCTCTTTCTCTGTCTCTGTCTCTCTGTCTGTCTCTCTCTTTGTCTCTGTCTCTCTTTCTCTGTCTCTCTCTCAGGTTGGTGAAGAGGCATGAGGCCCACCTCTCTGTGTTGGCAATTAGCAACATGGAGGTGTCCACCACGCTCGCCAAATGCCTTTATGAACTGACCCGCTCGCTCCAGGCCTGAGACCCACAGGACAACCTCTCTGGTCAGCTCTCCCTCTTTCACTCCATCTATCTCCCTGTTCCTCTCTCTCGCTCTGGAGAAGAGGGGAGAGAAAAGAATGGGAACCGATGTGGGTATGTGGGGGCAAGAGGCAACAGCCGTCTCTAACTGAACCCTCATCTTCCCGCTGTCCACCCCCCCCCTCAAAAAAAAGTACCGGTTCTCACAACAAACTGCCACGGGGGTCTTCCACCAGCTGCCCACCAGGGGGACCTCTTAAGACTGCTTCCCTGGGGGACTCCGCCACCGGGGGGGGGAGAAAAAAAAAATCCAAATACGAGCACATTTCCCGTTTCGTTTCGTTTTCTAGTCCCCTGCCTGTTTTGGAAAGAACTGATGATGTGAGCGGGAGTGAGCGGAGGTCGACGGAGGAGGACCGGGGGGGGGGGGGGGGGGGCACGGCACGGCGAGCGGCGCAGATTATTATTATTTTTTTGTTTTTCTTTAGAACTTGGTAGCTTGGTTTTCTTACTTGAGTCAATATATTTTCACTTATTTATTATTGAAATAAAATACCATTACAATTAATGAGAAAGAATCGTGTAAATATTTGTGAATATATATAAAGAAGATACAGCCACTGGAGACTTGCTCTGTGGAGTCATAGAAGCATTACTTTGGTAGGATTGAATACAGTAGTACGTTTTGTTTTGTTTTGTTTTTTTTTTTTTTTTATGATCCCTGGTCACTTGTATCTAATGTGATTCTATACTCAGCAGTGGATGAATGTACTTAATAAATGTAAATAATCCTGCAAAGGTACTGATGCTGTAAAGCTTTGGGTAGTGGGGTGGGGTGGGGTGGGGGTGGGGGGTGAGGAGAAAACAGTTTTTTGTGAAACTGTGACATTTTTTGTATTATAATACCTTGTAGAACTCATTTTGCTGGCTGAAAGAGTATGGAATAATATATCATGTCATTTTGTAGAAGAAAAAAAAAATATTGAAGGTATTCTGTCCCCCCCCCCCTTTTCCCACCAAACCACCCCTCACCCCCCCCACCCCACACCCCCACCCCCCACACACACACACACGTACACACACCCTCCTCACACACCCGTGACATGTATCCACTGTAAGCGTTTTTTGTCATAGTACGAGCACCGGGAGTCGGCGTGCGTACCGGATGTTTTTTTCTATCTGTAAATTGGTTTCAATACATGGAGTTTTTTATACAGGCTTTCTCCTGTGTTTCCTTGCTTTACGTGCAGGTATGATATTTTCGTCACTACTTTTTTCTATCTTAATATAGTGTGGAGTTTTTTCTTGTACTATTTTTTCATTCTTAATACCATATGCCACATTCCGGCTCCTGTCTGTCCTCAGACTGTCCTCTACGGTGTGTTGTGTAACATTTGATGACTGCCTGTCGTATTAGCATCTGACCGGGGCCACCCCACAACCCATCCTCATTTCTGCCGTGTCAGTAGGATGTGCGACTATACATAGATCTAACAGTCTGTTAGAGATTGGCTTTATTTACTTTGGTGACTGTTTATAGTTTTTAAATAAAAAGACTGAACATTTCCACCTGGCTCTCGCTCTCTTTTCCGTCCTCGTCCCGTTTGCGTCTCTTCTGCCGGCGCGTTCCCCCGTTTGGCTTCTTTTTAATCACTGTGTCGGATCCTAGGGTTTCTTCTTCCTGTTTAGTTTATTTATTCATCTATTTTCCACCTTTTTATTTTCCACCTTTTTCTCCCCAATTGTTTCCAGCCAATTACCGCAGTATTCCGTCGTTGCTCCGCCCCCCCCCCCCTGCCGATCCGGGGAGGGCTGCAGACCACCACATGCCTCCTCCGACATGAGGAGTTTCACTAGGGGGACGTAGCGCATGGGAGGATCAGATCACACTATTCCCCCCCCAGTTCCCCCTCCCCCCCGAACAGGCGCCCCAACCCACCACAGGAGGCACTAGCGCGGCGACCAGGACACACACCCACATCTGGCTTCCCACCCACAGACACGGCCAGTCGTGTCTGTAGGGACGCCCGACCAAGCCGGAGGCAACACGGGGATTTGAACCGCCGATCCCCGTGTTGGTAGGCAACAGAATAGACCGCTGCGCTACCCGGACGCCCCTCCCTGATTTTACTTTTTTTGGTCGTTTTTGGTTTGTTTTAAAACTTGCACTAATCTTGTAAACACAGATGTACAACATTTCCAGATATTGTGAACACCAAACCTGTTTTAATCTGGTCTTTCACGAGATTTTCATTCCACCTTTTAAAGTCCTGGTCTTGGGTTGGTGAGTAACTTGATACTAGTTTTGTACAGTTTGATTCAGTAGTCTAGAGGCCCAATTTGTGATTTCTTTGCCCTCAAATTGAGGTATAATAATTTGAAAATGTGCATTTTGTCTCTCTCGACCGATGGTAACTGAACATGTTTTACTGCAGTCTGTAAACCGTTTGCAATGGGAACAAACCTCTGACTGCAACAGAAAAGCCTGGAAACTCAGCTTTAGTTGTTATGTTAAGAAACCTGGTTTGTGTTGTGGTAGCGGGGTGACCCTCTGGTTTACAGTTGAATCAGGGACTGTGGCTTTAAGTTGGAGATTTTATCGGATCGTTTGCTCAGACCTGTTTGGACAGCCTTTCAGACTAACCTAATGTGGGAACTGGTGGACCGGTTTGTGAAAAACTTGCCAGTCTTGCTCAGGAGGAAGTCAACACAGCTGAACAACAGACGGATAAACGCCGTGTTTAAAATGATACTGCAGTGGTAACGAAACTATTGGGGAAATTATAAAGTCAAATTCACTGCAAGGTGAACAAATGCCAAATAAAGAGGAATTTTTATTTCACACTCCTAATGTTTTTTTTTTAAATTATTTTTATTAACACAGCCACTGGGGATGCACAAGCCAGTGCATTCTTTGTGCCGGTCCCAAGCCCGGATAGATGGGGAGGGTTGCATCAGTAAGGCCATCCGGCATAAAACCTTTGACAAATCATATGCAGATCATACATCAGATTTTCCATACTGGATCGGTCGAGGCCCGGGTTACCAACGACCACCACCAGTACTGCTGGCCAGCAGGGTGCCAGTGGACACTATACTACTGTTGGGTGAAGGAGAAGGAGAGGGGGAAGGCATGTCCAGAGGCAGCTAGAGAGGAGGAAGCATGGGAGTGTGGAGGTGAGAGTCAGAACTTTGAATGCTGGCTCGATGACTGGTAAAGGGAGAGAGCTGGCTGATATGATGGAGAGAAGGAAGGTAGATATACTGTGTGTGCAAGAGACCAGGAGGAAGGGGAGTAAAGCCAGGACCATCGGAGGTGGGTTCAAACTCTTCTACCATGGTGTGGATGGGAGGAGAAATGGGGTAGGGGTCATTCTGAAGGAAGAGTTTGTCGGAGGTGAAGAGAGTGTCAGACAGAGTGATGAGTATGAAGCTGGAAATCGAAGGTGTGATGATGAACGTTGTCAGAGCATATGCCCCGCAAGTTGGGTGTGAGATGGAAGAGAAAGAAGAATTCTGGAGTGAGTTGGATGAGGTGGTGGAGAAGGAGGAGAGAGTGGTGATTGGAGCGGACTTCAATGGGCATGTTGGTGAAGGGAACAGAGGTGGTGATGGGTAGGTATGGTGTCAAGGAGAGGAATGTGGAAGGACAGATGCTGATGGATTTTGCGAAAAGGATGGAAATGGCTGTGGTGAATCCATATTTCAAGAAGAAGGAGGAACACGGTGATGTGAAAGTGGAGGAAAGTGCACACAGGTGGACTTTTATCTTATCATCATTGGCGGTCACTCGGGGTTGAGTATGACCGTCCTCTCTCTGGGTCCTCAGCTGGGCATAGAGGCCGATGATGGAGCCGCATAATGGGAGGACACTTGCGTGTGACGGCTTTTTACGTGGAGTGGCTGATGCACCTGCAGCTACCACACAGTCCTTGGCAGGGGTGGCCAGAGTCCAATGGCATGGAGAACCAAGACGATTGGGGACCATCCTCTGTTGCAGCCTTCATCCGCCTTCACTGCCGTTGCGACCTGGAGACATCTTCCGCCAGTTCCGCCATTGAGTTCTTTGTTGGATTGCGCTTAGTCTGGAACCTCCCCCTTGGCCTATCTGCCTTGGGTGACCCTACCAGGAGCCAAGCTCAGGGCGGCATAGCTCTTGGGATCATTAGTACACGCAAGCTTCTCCATCATGGCAGGGTGGTGATCCAGGAGACGCATATCTTATACAAGAGGTGCAATCTGAAAGCGATTGCAGACTGCAAGGTGGTGACAAGGGGAACGTAGCTAGGCAGTATCGGATGGTGGTCTGTAGGATAACTTTGGAGATCAAGAAGAGGAAGAAAGTGAAAACAGAGCCAAGGATCAAATTTTGGAAGTTGAAGAAGGACGACTGTTGTGTGGAGTTCAGAGAGGAGTTAAGACAGGCACTGGGTGGTAGTGAAGAGTTGCTGGATGGCCGGGCAACCACTGCAGAAATAGTGAGGGACACAGCTGGGAAAGTACCGGGCGTGTCATCTGGACAGCACAAGGAAGACAAGGAGACTCGGTGGTGGAACGAGGAAGTACGCAAAAGTATACAGAAGAAGAGGCTGGTGAAGAAGTGGGATATAGAGATGAAGAAAGTAGACAGGAGCACAAGGAGATGCAGCATAAAGCAAAGACAGAGGTGGTGAAGGCAAGGGAAAAGGTGTATGGTGAGTTGTATAAGAGGTTGGACACTAAGGAAGCAGAGAAGGACTTGTACCGATTGGCTAGACAGAGGGACCGAGCTGGGAAGGATGTGCAGCAAGTTAGGGCGATTAAGGATAGAGATGGAAATGTGTTGACAAGTGAGGAGAGTGTGCCGAGAAGGTGGAAGGAGTACTTTGAGGGGCTGAGGAATGAAGAAAATGAGAGCGAGAGAAGGTTGGATGATGTGGGGATAGTGAATCAGCAAGTGCAGTGGATTAGCAAGGAAAAGAAGTGAGGGCAGCTATGAAGAGGATGAAGAGTGGAAAGGCAGTATGGTAGTACGTAAGGGCACATGTGGGTATCTGTCATTTCATGTGACTAGAGTGACAAGCAATTGTGGCAAGTAGCACAAGGCCGTATAACCAGGGCAGAACGTTAGTAGAAGATAAAGTTGTTTATGCCCAAAAGTAGGACAAGTGACATTCCATCATGTAAGTGTCACCATTATTACGCAGAAAACCGTAGCAGCAGTAGTCGCAGCATATCAAGATGACCATTAGACCGTCAAAGGGGGATGACCGAAGACGTCCTAACGTCATCCTGGCATCGATAGAGAGGCTCCTGCTCCACCATCGTCCTGATCAACAAGGTCCCGGATTAAAAGCAGGACATTGACTGACGCAAGTAGCTTGTTCACTAGATTTGTAAATGGTATAAAGACAGGGAGGCTTCTGTCTGATTTTCAGTCACTCTGCAGACCTGACTCAGACTTGGTTGATATGTCAATAAAAGTCTTATTTTGAAGGATCCTCGTCTCATTGATTTTTTTTGTTGTTGTTGCAATTTCTCTGTATCGCTGGCCACCACAGCAGTTGGTCCTGATGACCTACCTGTGGAGGCATGGAGGTGTTTAGGAGAGGTGGCAGTGGGGTTTCTAACTAGATTGTTTAACACACGGGGCACACTGCTCGTGTGCCCCGTCTCTTTTGTGTGTCTGTCTGTCCCGGGGAAATAACCCCTCCTCCTCCGCTGCGCTCCCTGAGGTTTCCTTTTCTTTCTTTTCAAATCAAATCAGTTTTATTTGTATTGCCCAATATCACAAATTACAAATGTGCCTCAGTGGGCTTAATAGCAACACAACATCCTGCCCTTAGACCCTCTCATCAGATAAGGAACAACTCCCTAAGAAACCCCTTTAACAGGGAGAAACCTCAGGGAGAGCAGCAGAGGAGGGGTCTCTCTCCCAAGACGGACAGCGTGCAGTGGATGTTGTGTTCACGCAGTTTACACAATACAACATGGAAAGAGGAGAACAGAATTATAATGGACGTATGAAGAGCATGATGCACAGGATGCCAAGCAGTGTCCACATGCCAACGGAGCAGTGCAGGACCCTTTTCTTGATAAAGGGGGTGTTTGTACACCAGCACCAGCTCTGTTTTTCATGATCCTACTCTGTCAGGACTCTCCAGGACTTTGCAAAGGCCTTCCCCAGGACACTTTGCAGCTGTCGCTGACAGAAGGTCATATTATTCAGAATGAACTAAATAGGCCCTCTCAGTCCAAAACACAAAACTACGGTGAAAATATTCCATGTCAGCGGGTAAAAATCAAACGTTACAACCCAGCATTACATTTCCCACGACCTTAACGGCATGTCCAGGGTGCTGGATCGATTTGACCGTGTTTCCGGTGTTTCCCGTGACAGGAAAGCCGGGCTATAAATTTCCGGGTTTTCCAGGATGCGTGGGAAGAAGATTAAAATGGATCGTTGATAGATTATTGATATACTAGAAGGACCCCGCTACAATGTAGCGGTTTGGTTCTCCACCCGTCTAAATCTCCCTCCTCCTCTTCATCCTGCCAGCTAACCGCCTTCCCCCTGCCCCTAAACCCCCCCCCACTCCAACTCCCTCCCCCCAAATGCTCAGAATCATCTGAAATGCCGAGAAAAGTGGTTTTTAGCCATTTTTAGAAAATGCATATGTTGCATAATTATGCACAATTATGCATAATTATTTTAATTTTCTGCTATTTTTCTGGTCCTCTCTGGAACAATACCTACCACCTCCAAAAAAAAAATAGGATCATAAGTGCATTTTTGCAAAAATGCATATATTTTGCATAATGCCAAAACATTTGAAGTCCTAGAATTTTTTTTTATAGGTGAAAAAATCAAAGATGCTCAGAATCATCTGAAATGCCGAGAAAATTGTTTTTTTAGCCATTTTTAGAAAAATGCATATTTTGCATATTTATGCATAATTATGCATAATTTGAATTTTCTGGGATTTTCTCCTTACTCTCTGAGACAATACCTACCACCTCCAAAAAGAATTAGGATCATAAATGCATTTTTGCAAAAATGCATATATTTTTCATAATGCCAAAACATTTATTTCTAAGTCCCAGAAAATTTTATTTAGAGGTGAAACAATCAAAGATCCTCAGAATCACCTGAAATGCCGAGAAAAGTGTTTTTTTAGCCATTTTTAGAAAAATTCATATTTTGCATATTTAATTACGCATTAATATGCAAAATGTGCATTTTCTAAAAATTCTGGATAATTTTAATGTTCTGCTGTTTTATAGGTGCCCCTGATCATCCCCAATAACCTCCAGAAAGAATCAAGGCCCCAAGTGCTTTAGTTTGGCCGTTTATAGACACACACACACACACATTGTGAAAACACGGGAGTAGATGACAGATAAGAAGAAGAAGAAGAAGAGGAGGAAGAGGAGGAAGAGGAAGAGGAAGTGGGCCCCCCGCGGAACTGAAGTGCGGCGGGATTCGGGGACAGACGACTAAAACGTGCCCCGGTCCGCTCACACAAAAGGCGCCGTTAAGTAACGTTAAAGACTTGCGTTGGATCCCGGGCTGCGGAGCGCGCGCGGGCAACAGGTGGCGGGGGGGGGGGGTAATCCGCTTCCATCGCTGCAGTGCGGCAGCGCGCCGGCAGGGGGCGGAAGTTGCGCCCACAAGTCTCGGGCAGACGTTCGAGACATGTGGCGGAGACTTTTGGAAGGCGACGTTGAGTTTTTGGCCAAAAATAACCGCCGGGACGTGACGATTGCGCCCCGTTTCCTTTAGCGAGAGGCTCCGGCTTCGGCGACCAACGCTTCCCCGCCTGCTAGCTGGCCGCTGTAGCTAAGCTAGCGACGCTCTTTGGGGGTAAGTAGCAGCAGCAGCAGCTAGCGTTAGCCGATGGTTGCTAACCGTTAGCTGTCCGTCACCAGCTAAACGAGGCGGCGTTAGCACGTCGGCGGAGGGGGGGGGCAGCACAACCCCGAGTAGCTCGTTAGCCGTTAGCTACAAGCGCTCGCAAGTTTCTTGACCTTCAGTTCAGCCGTGCGTGCTAATCACAGGCGTCCGCGGTGCCGTGTTTACCACCCAGCTAGCGGCTAGCTTAGCCGCCGCACCGACGGCTATGTTTTTAGCTAGCCTTAGCCGCTCGGCTAACCCGACGACAGCCGTGTCGGTGGTGGTGTTGTCGTCGTGAGCCGAGTTACTGCGGGACGTTAAATAGTCCGTCCGCCCCCCCCCCCCCGAGAGCTAAAACCCACTCCGGGCCACCCGGGGAGAGCGGCTTCGCCGGGAAGCCGCGCCGACCCGCCGCTCGCCGGGCTGGACGCGGCAGTAGTGTGAGCGACCTCCGAGTGTGTGGGGGGGGGGGGGGGAGGAGAAGCCTGCGGGCTGAGCCGAGCCCGGCGTCTGGTGGGCTCCCTCATGAACGCCGCGGAGTCGGTCTAGAGTGGACCGAACGAGGTCTGTCATCCACGCCGATTCTGGTAGTTATGTGGCAGAAGCCGTCTGATCGCCTGGTTCGTGTTTTCCTGTTTACGTGATACGCGTCTGCGACGACTGGGGGTGGCTGCCTGTGACCTGGTCTCAAAGGACCGCTCCGTAAGCTGCAGGCCCCGGGACCGACCTGTTCCAGCTGGCCAAGCCTAATTGTCTTAAGTACACCGACGAGCCGAGACATCATGACCTCTCACAGGTGAACCGAATAACGTGTATCGTCTCCAAACAAGGGCTCCGGACAGGGGCACAGGTCAAGGCCTGGGTAGATCAGACCAGATCAGCGTTTCTCCTGGAGGACCACTTGTCCTGCATGTTTTGGATCTCCCCCTGCTCCAAACACAGCTGATTTAAATGATCAGTTTTGTTATGAGGCCGCTTCGGGAGCTCATAACGAGCTGATCATTTGAATCAGCTGTGTTTGGAGCAGGGGGAGATCCAAAACATGCAGGACAAGTGGTCCTCCGGGAGAGGTTGGAGAAACTCTGGGTTAGATGGTAAGCGAACACTCAGTCCTCATAGGCAACATGTTGAATGCAGGTGAAATGGGCAGTAATGAAGACCTGAGCGACTTTTGACAAGGGCCACGTTGTGAAGTCCAGACGACTGGGTCAGAGCATCTCTGAAACGGCCGGGGTTGTGGGGCGCTCCCGCTCAGCAGTGGTGAGTACCCACCGCCAGTGGCCTGAGGAGGGACAAAAAACACAAACCGGTGACAGGGTGTCGGGGCATCCACGGCTCATCGATGCGTGAGGGCGACGAAGGCCATCCCGTCTGGTCGGGAACCGCCAGAAGGTCCACTGTGGCACCAACCGCAGAACATCTTCATGATGGTTACGGGAGGAATGTGCCACGACACACCGCATTGCCCCCTGCTGCGTTGCCGCAGACCGGTGCAGAGTGCTCATGATGACTCCTGTCCACCATGGAGAAAGCATCTACAATGGGCACACGTGTCAGAACTGGATCTTGGAGATGGGGGAGAAGGTCACCCGGTTAGATGAGCCCCGTTGTCTTTGAGATCGTGTGGATGGCTGTGTGCGTTTGCACCGTTTGCCTGGTGAAGTGATGGCACCAGGGTGCACTGTGGGAAGATGACAAGCTGGTGGAGGGAGTGCGATGCTCTGGACAGTGTCCTGCTGGGAAACCCTGGCCCAGCCGTTCATGTGGACGTCAGTTTGACGCAGGCCACCTGCCTAAACATCATTGCAGATAAGGATGAGTATCGATGGGTATTTTAACGGTACAACTACTCTTACCGATACTGCTTATCGATCTGGTACTTCAACGGTACTCTATTGGTTGTTTTTGTTATTTTTTAAGAAAGAAAAAAAAAACAGACCAAATGAAGAATGGAATTAACGGTGCTTTATTTTCTCCTGTCTGGACAGACCGTTATTTTTAGTCACCAGCCCATGGTTGCGTAAGTTAGTTAGCTCGGTGTGGGCTCTAGGCTGCTAGCACACATAACAAACCTGAGGTGGACGGGCCAACAAGAGATGAGCTATTATCTGTGCAGCTGAACACTGCATTTCTCCACCTGTATTTGCTGCACTTTCGCTAGATGTTTCAAAAGATTGCTTGTGTTTCTGCCCTTGCATGTAGAAGACTTGTTGCACCTGTGGCAACGAGCATTGTCAGCAGCGACTCTAGTGAAGTACAACCACACTTTGGACCGTTTAGTTCTCGCCACCATTGTCACTGAGAGCAGGCTCTGTGTGTGTCTGAGAGAAGGAGGCAGAGAGCTGGCTCTGCCCCTCGGCTCAAACATGGCTGCGAGAGAGAGAGAGAGGTCTCTTCTGGATTGAGAAAGGTCTCTCTTCTGGATTGGGAATAGTGAAAATGCATCGTAGACAAATGTCTCACTATTATTGCACATTAGAAGTAGAGTTGGTGTGATGAAAGGTGTAAGTTAACATTTTTGTAGCTTAAATGGATAGGACATTTATTTTCTTAATTTCTCCAATACTGATAGCAGAACCGTTAACGCCGGAGCATATCGATACTACGGTGTTTTTTTTTTTTAATGCTACGGTTTTTTATAATTTAGCACCGGTGCCTGTTTAATTCTGGGTTTTGGTACCCATCCCTAGTTGCAGAGCAGATACATCCCCTTCATGGCAATGGTATTCCCGGATGGCAGTGGCCTCTTTCAGCGGGATAAGGGTATGGTCACACATACGTAAAATGAACGTTGGCGAATATTCGCCCCTGTTCCATTCTGTGTGAGTGTAGGGGCGAATAAAACGTTGGCCTGCGGTGGAAAAGCAAATTCGCAACTTCGTTTTGTGTGGAGTTCAACTTTGGTGAACCTTGACCGGCGAATTTCGTGAATTGACTTTGCCACCAGATGCGAATGTTTTGTTCGCTCCTTTGCTCACATAGAATGGAAATGAGTGGTAGGCGAAAATTTGCCAATGTTAACTTTGCGCATGTGTGACTGACCTCGCCTTAATGCGCCCTGCCACACTGCACACATTGTTCGGGAATGGTTTGAGGAACATGTTGAAGTGTTCAAGGTGTTGCCCTGGCCTCAATTCTCCAGATCTCTATCCAATTGAGCATCTGTGTGATGTGCTGGACCAACAAGTTCGCTCCACCTCGTAACTTACAGGACTTGAAGGATTTGCTGCTAATCTTTTGGTGCCGGATACTACAGGACACCCTCAGGGGTCTTTTGGAGTCCATGCCCTAGCGCCGGGGTGGGCTGTCTTATCCAGAAAGGGCCGGTGTGGGTGCAGGTCTTTGTTCTAACCAAGTAGTTACACACCTGTGTCTCCTAATCAAGTTCCTCGGCAAAGACTCTACTCTTTGATTCGTGGGATCAGGTGTGTAACTGCTTGGTTGGAACAAAAAGCTGCACCCACACCGGCCCTTTCTGGATAAGATTGCCCACCCCTGCTTAGCGGGACAGTGTTGTTTTGGTGGCACATGAAGGACCGACAGCATATTAGACAGGTGGTCATAATGTTTTGGCTCACGAGTGTATGTTATAGAAATGCCATATATATGTCTTTTGTATGTCCATCCATTATCCAAACCGCTTATCCTGCTCTCAGGGTCGCGGGGATGCTGGAGCCTATCCCAACAGTCACTGGGTGGCAAGCAGGGAGACACCCTGGACAGGCCGCCAGGCCGTCACAGGGCCGACAAACACACATTCACACCTAGGGACAACTTAGTACTGCCAGTTCACCTGACCTACATGTCTTTGGACTGTGGGAGGAAACTGGAGCCCCCGGAGGAAACCCACACTGACACGGGGAGAACATGCAAACTCCAACACAGAGCCCTTTTCGACCAAAGCAGCTCTGGTTCAGGCACCGGTTCCATTCAGGATTCTGAGAACCTTGGTGTTGTGTGGCGAACGGGCCCGCCTTTCGATCCATTTTTCGCAGAACCGTTGTACGTCATCAACGGGGGACTTTGTGCGTTGCACACCGGATGTAAACATTAGCCACGTCCCACTAAAACCCACTAGCTAGTAATAATATGGCATCATGTTATTATGTCGTCCAGCTCCACTTTTGGACAACTCTTTTTTTATCGTCTCTGTAGTCCTTCTGAAGTTTTTTTTAACTTGTTGATGATTTGTTCTTGCGTTCGAGTGAACCCATTCTTGGCCATCTCTTCCACTAATTCGCCATACAGCTTACTCTTTCTCGTGCTACTCTCTAGTTTCTCCTGAAAGTCGGGAGATGCCCAGTTAACAACCAAACACTGAGTTTCCTCAGCTGACCACCCTTGTTATCTGCCGATTTCACCATTATCTACCGTCAGGCTATCTCCTCTCCTCTTCCTCTGGAATGTCACGCGCCCATTGATGTCGTCACGGTTCACGCTGAAAAACCTGCTATTTTTTTGGTGCCGGTTCAGAATGAACTTTTCGGGTTCGCAACCAATTTATTTTTGGGCAAAATGCTCTGAACCGTTCAAAAAAAGGGTTTGTGAACCGGCACCGAACCCGTTCCCTGTTGGTGGAAAAAGGCTAACAGAGGATGACCCGGGACGTCTCCCAAGGTTGGACAACCCCGTGGCTCAAACCCAGGACCTTCTGGCTGTGAGGCGACTGCACTAACCACTGCGCCACCATGCCAGTATTATGTATGTATCATAAGACTGGCACAGTGGCATGGTCTTATCTATCTATCATACAATTTCCTGCATGTGATGGACTCTGTAATGAATGAGTTTTAGAAGAAGCCGTCAGGGTCAGTCTTGGAAAGTAGATATATTCATGACGACATGCTCAGTAGTTCATAGATAATAATATTAAATATTATTATTAAAATATTGTTAGCAATAAACTTTATTTGGATAGCACTTTCCTAGATCATCTTTAACGTCATTACTTGACATTTGGGTTTGGCAAATGAGCTTACTTTTTTTTTTATTTGGGCAATAGCTTCCGATTTTTGATGAAACGAGAAAGAAGTGATATTATACAATTATATAGGTGGCCCAGTGTTTAGCACTGTTGCCTCACAGCAAGAAGGTCCTGGGTTCGAACCCCAGGCCATCCCAGGTCCTCTCTGTGTGGAGTTTGCATGTTCTCCCCGTGTCTGCGTGGGTTTCCTCCTACAATCAAAAAGACATGCATGTTAGGGTTGATACTCCTGTCTGTGCCCCTGAGCAAGGCAGTGGAAGGAGGAACTGGAGTTGGTCCCCGGGTGCTGCAGCTGCCCACTGCTCCTATACAGAAGGATGGGTTAAATGCAGAAGACGTATTCGTTGTAACAATATAATGACAATATAAAGTGGCTTTCTTCTCTTTCTTCTTTCTGGCCTTCTATATACAATACATGGAAGTGAATCGAAGTCATTGGTTTGTAGCAGTTTATCAAATAATGTGTTGTTGCCCATGTACTAGGTCGTATCTGCGTTCCAGAAAGCATTCGTGTTTTATTATGGCTTGGACTAAAAAACTCCTGTATATTAGTACCATACACAGATATGTAACTAAGTATAAGGGCATTTCTCATTGAATATGAGAAGAGGATTCTGAGATTGAGTTATGTGAAATTCTTATAAAATAGCAAGTTGCTTACAAATGGGTAATGTTACAGAGTCTGATCTGTGATTTTTTTTGGGGGATTTTTTCCCCCCTCCTTTTTCTCCCCAATTCTTGTTCCGGTGTGGGAAGATGGCGGCACGAATTCACATTTGCAGCGGCCTCACCCAGTACTGGTGTGGGAAGATGGCAGCGCGAATTTAATGTTTGTGGCGGCCTCACCCAGTACCGTCCATGCAGTGTCTTTGTCCACGTCTGTGTCTAAGTTTTTGTGTCTTCATTTGATTGTGTCTTCGTTTGATGGCTGGGAGAGCTGGTGCTGGATCGGCTGGGAGAGTTTTGTCTGCCGCGTCCGGTGGGCCCAGGGACCACGGCCCTGCCTGGAGCTGCGCCTGAAGAGGAAACACCGAGGGCGGTCAGACAGGACGTGGAAGTGGGGCAGGCTAAGCTAGCTGCTAGCCCATGCAGACCGGCAGTTCCGATAACACCAAGGGTGGTCTTGCGGTGGCCTCACCTAGTGTTGACTGTGTTTTTGGTGTCGTCGTGTGGCGTGTGGGGAGGTGTGTTGAAGGTGTCTGGCTGGTAGAGCTGGTGTTGGATCGGCTCGGGGAGCCTGGTTTGCTGCGTCTGGTGGGCCCAGGGATCACGGCCCTGCCTGGAGCTGCGCCTGAAGAGGAAACACCGAGGGCGGTCTGACAGGACGTGGAAGTGGGGCAGGCTAAGCTAGCTGCTAGCCCATGCAGACCGGCAGTTCCGATAACACCAAGGGTGGTCTTGCGGTGGCCTCACCTAGTGTTGACTGTGTTTTTGGTGTCGTCGTGTGGCGTGTGGGGAGGTGTGTTGAAGGTGTCTGGCTGGTAGAGCTGGTGTTGGATCGGCTCGGGGAGCCTGGTTTGCTGCGTCTGGTGGGCCCAGGGACGACGGCCCTGCCTGGAGCTGCGCCTGAAGAGGAAACCCCGAGGGCGGTCTGACAGGACATGGAAGCGGGGCAGGCTAAGCTAACTGCTAGCCCATGCAGACCAGCAGTTCCGACGGTCATCTTGGCGTTCGTTCTCTTGAACAGTGATTTTTTTTCTTCTTGTAGTTGGATAGTTTTTTTTTAGTTCTTGTAGTTTTTGGATATGTGATTTTGACTATGTGTTGCACTGCTGTGGGCTGGTGGAAACGATATTTCTTTTCATTTCATGTGTGCAAGTACATGAAATGAAATGACAAAGTGTTCCTGATTCAGTTGTATTCATCCAGTTACCCCACTCTTCCGAGCCGTCCGGTTGCTGCTCCACCCCATCTGCCGATCCAGGCAGGGCTGCAGACTACCACATGCCTCCTCCGATACATGTGGAGTTGCCAGCCGCTTCTTTTGACCTGACAGTGAGGAGTTTTGCCAGGGGGGCATAGTGTGTGGGAGGATAAAGCTATTCCCCTCAGTTCCTCCTCCCCCCGAACAGGTGCCCTGACCGACCAGAGGAGGCGCTAGTGCAGCAACCAGGACACATACCCACATCCAGCTTCCCACCCGCAGACACAGCCAATTGTGTATGTGGTGACACCCGACCAAGCCGGCGGTAACACGGGGATTCGATCTGGCGATCCCCTTGTTGGTAGGCAACTGAATACACCGCTACGCTACCCAGACTGATCTATGATTCTAACAATAGCTTTTTGCTCGCGTTGATTTTACTTATACTTCAAAGCTTGTTAGCCAGGGATAATTATTGATAAATTTATTGATATTGTCTCGTAACAAAAGGACATAGCATCTTAATCTTGTGTTAACCACAAACTGCATCTCAGGTTTTTAACGTCAACCTCATTAATTTTTCTCCTTACATATATAGTTGAATCTGAAAAATTGCTATGAGGACTGACTGTTTACAATGCTAGTGAGTTAGCCACTCTCAGAATTCTCCATATGGCTTGCTCGTGTCAAGACTAGATTGTGTCTTCAATGCAGAACCTTAGGTTAGAAATATCCCCACAGCGACACATATGGCTAGCTAGCTATCTTTCACACAGTTGCAAGCCACAAGCATTAGTGAGAAAACAACATTCTACACTTGGCCTCCAGGGGGCAGGATTACCGTGTTACCCTCATTATGGTGACTGAAATCAAGCTGTTGAAGCTGTTATCTCAAGTTGAGAGTGAAGTTTCTATGGAAAACTGTTGTTTAGGCATTGCACAACAGACCTACTTTGAGCCTTGTTTTGTCTTGTTTACTTTGTTGAATGGTCTGAAGCATGGCTGGTAAGCCCCACTGTTAAATGTATTTTAAAAAAAAACTCAGGTCTTTAATAACTACTTTACTTGACATTTATTTAGTTCTACGCCATGTATTCGGTGGTCATTGTCCTCATCCTCATCCAGGATTCTTGTGTGACTTGGCTTTTGAGCTGGATTCTATTTGCTCGGGCTCAGCAGTGCACACAAACACATAGTTGTCTTATGTTCATTTCTGACTGACGACACCATGTGCCAACTTTTGCTTTGTCCAGTTGGACTCATCAGTTGTTACACTTCCTTAAACTAACAGTTCTAATGCTGTAGGCAAGTTGAAATCCTTTTAGTCAGGCGTCCAGGTAGAGTAGCGGTCTATTCCATTGCCTACCAACACGGGGATCGCCAGTTCGAATCCCTGTGTTACCTCCAGCTTGGTCGGGCGTCCCTACAGACACAATTGGCCATGTCTGCTGGTGGGAAGCCGGATGTGGGTATGTGTCCTGGTCGCCGCACTAGCACCTCCTCTGGTCGGTCGGTGTGCCTGTTCGGGGGGGAGGGGGAACTGGGGGGGAATGGTCTGATCCTCCTACGTGCTAAGTCGTCCCCTGGCGAAACTCCTCACAGTCAGGTGAAAAGAAGCGGCTGGCGACACCACATGTATGGGAGGAGGCGTGTGGTAGTCTGCAGCCCTCCCCGGATCGACAGAGGGGGTGGAGCAGAGACTGGGACGGCTCAAAGAACGGGGCGATTGGCCAGGTACAATTGGGGAGAAATTCAAAAAGGAAATCCTTTTAGTCTTAACGCAGATCATTGGTGTAGTGTTGTGGAGTTTTCTATAAGCATTCGGTGACTTCATGTGTATTGGAGGATACGTGGAAGTCTGTGGCCTCCCCAACTGCCATAGGAGCCATATAGTGGGGAGAATTTAGCAGAGCAGGGATTTGGAGGAAGATATTAATTTTGGGGCATTTTAGCTTTTATCAGACATGACGATGAAAAGTGACGAGAAGATGAAGATGTGCAGTAAAGCACTCGGGCCGAATTCAAACCCGTGACACTGCAAATCAGGCCTGATCCAGCAAAGACCACCTGTGCTGAAATGTGTTAACAGCACCTTCAGTCTGGAGCCTCGGCCCAGACTCTGTAGTGTTCTTCTTTTAATTATTGGAGGAGGTACATGTAGTATCTCAGCTTGCCTTAAAGTCACTTGTCAAAAATATGACTCAGCAGGGGTTAGTGAGCGGTACTGATTTAATGAAGCCCCCCACCCCCTACTCACACATCCCACCCACCCTTCCGATTTCTGCAGCCAAAATACACAGGATCCGGGCCGTCTGTTGTTTTTCTTGTCGTTTGACATTTTTGCATGGGGGTACAGCCTTAACTGAATATTATATTAAGTTGAACTGGTGATCTATTAAGTGAATGTTTACACATTTAGTGAACTGTTGTTTTATGTTATCTGGTATTTACTGAAGCTGAAATCCGTGTTTTCTCCCATCTGCTGGCAGCCATAATTACTAACGAGGTGTACCGTCAGCTCAGCAGCAAATAGCTCCCACCCTTGTAAGAAATGGATCCTGGGGCCAAAGCTAACACAGAGAGGCCGCATCACACTATATAATGATATTCATAATATTGATTGTCATGGACACATCAGAGTCACACTTCAGTTTTCTTTCCTGCTGGAGTTGTTTCCAACTTGTACATGTTTGCCGCTGCACCAGTGTTCGTCCTACCCGGGCAAAACATTTCAACAACGGTATATATATGGAGACTGGAGAGTGTCTCCACCCATAGGAAAGATGACTGGTAGTATTGTGGAACCTTGCTATATCATACACCTGGAGAAAATAACTTGCATTAAGGGAGAAAAATCCTGGATTTCAGCTTTGTTGTTGGAAGTATATTTATGATTTTTAAAGTATCTCATCTTTCATATTTCAGCACTATAAGATAAAATGCTCTCATCTTGTACACAATACTCCATTTGTTAGGACAGACGAACATTTTTCTGTCATTTTTATCACATTTTTCTTCAAATTTATTTAATAGCAGCCATTAGGCTGACCAGGCGGGGGGCAGAGATGACTGGATCTGAAAATGGTGAGTGTTAAAATAAACCTTTTAAAAGCAGAATGTTGCCTAGGCTTCATGTCATTACATGGTTATTACACCAGTCAGAACTATTCCTGAGCTTCAGTTCCTTTTTTTTTTACATCATGTCCATTTCCTCGGTAGCTCAGTGTGATGAAGTGTAAAGTTGTGGGGTTTTTTTTGTTGTTTTGTTTGAAAGTTGTGCTCTCTGTGTGGTTGTGTTGTGTTTTTCCTCTAGGAGGCCAGGGTCCTCCTGATGATGGGACAGAGACCGAGGAGGCAGAGAGGTGTCCCATCTGTCTGGGGATCCTGGCTGGAGACGTGGCCATGCCTGGCGGCTGCTGCCACCTCTTCTGCCTTCGGTGTCTGCTCACCTGGGCGGAGGTGAGATCCAAACACCTCTGTATTCACTGTGGCATTTGATCCAACATGATCATATTGAATAATATCAGACTCTGTATTCACTGTGGCATTTGGTCCAACATGATCATATTGAACAATATCAGACTGGCTTTTTTGTGCCATTTTCTTATGTGTTAAATTTTCCCCTATCAGAAATTTGATTTGTTGGTCTGCTCACTGTGACTTTGACACTCAAAATTTTAAGACTGTAACGTAGCTAATTAAATAGACATGAGTTTGGCCCAGTATATAATAATAATGATAATAATAAATCAGTCTTATTTTCTAACACTCAAAGTTGCTTTACAATAAATGGGGTGAAACAAGACAACAGATAAACATAACACAGACATACAGGGGTTGATAGGAAGGGGGGGGCACACACTACGCCAGCAGAACTCTGACTTAGACACATACAAAAGCGCAAGAAAAACATAAAACAACAGCACTGCAGACGCTGATTTTGTGTAGGGGTTTACTCTTGTAGCCTGTTCCTCCCCCGAGGTATCCACCAGGCAATGGCACTATTTAACCAATAGCTAAGGGCTGGTTCATGGGCATCAGGAAATACCCACACACCACCGGTGGGCCTGCGTACCGCACATCTAGGGGCCAGACCTCCTCTGAGTCCCTTGTAGTTCAGCCAGGGTCCAAGGTGTACCCAGTTACTGTGTGTTGCCACGAGGAGGCGCTACATAGAGCTTGCTGGTGGAGAGGCTATGTACTGGCAGGGAGAGACTTGCATGCTCGGCTCTCCTGTTGGCATTTCTGCTAGCCAGCGGTGAAGGTTGAGAGCGAGACGTGACAGGCACACAACACTACACCAACACACTAGATGCTTCACAACAACCCCACTTCTTATACAAAAATGTCTCACACACACACACATAGAGGGAATGTTAGTCTGACAAGTCTACAAAAGCAAATGAAATATCCCATAGTGGCCTCTCTAATGTCTGACAAAGAAAATCTTAACAAAGAGGAAAATCTCAGTGTGCACAATTACCGTAGTCGAAGATATTAAAACACTGACCTACCAGTGTCCGGTCCTTGTTTATTTCCTGTTTGTTGGCCGAGACCTTATCATGTAATCAGAATTTCTCTTTCTGACTAGTAATCTGTGTCTGCTGTTGTACTTAAACTGAAGGATTAGACTGTTTTCGTCTCTTTTACCTTCAAGTCCCAAATGGTTCCCTCCTGCCCAGTGGACAGAAGACCCTTCGACAATGTTTACAAGTGGGATCCGACGCAGGCGTGTGTTCAGGTTGGTAGGGGCCATGTGATTTCTGTTTTTAAGCACATTTCACGTACAGATGTATACAAATACAAGGCGAGCGACGTGCACTACATGATAAGAGTGGAATACAAAAGTATTTCGTTGTGTGTGTGTGTGTGTGCGTGCCTAAGGGATGTGTTGGGGCAGCATACAGACCCTGGTTAATGGATGGGCAGGTTGTGTGTGTGTGTGTGTGTGTGTGTTAGTGATTGTGGGTAGGAGAGGGGCAAATTTGTGTGCATAACAAAATACAGGAGGGAAAGATCACAGCCCATATTAGAACTAAATGTGAAATAGCTTTATAAATGAATTGGTGGCACTAATAATAATCAACATAAACATCACCAAAGTGAAAATGGTCACAGAAGTAAAAGCGAGACAAAGGTTTCAGTGATTTTTGTTTCTGACTAATTTGGTGTAAGTTCACTTTAATCTTTAATCAAACTTGAATACCTTTTTTAGAGATGCACCAATCGATCGGCCGGTGACCAGAATTGGCCGATAGTCAGCTTGATCGGCCATGACCGGTGACCAGCCGGTCAGTCTTAGATTTACCCGACTCTGGCTGTCAAATTCACATGCATGCGCTGCACGATGGTTCACGTTGCACAGACCGTAACGTCACAACTACACACACAACATGCTAATGCATGTTGTCAAAAACCGGTGTTTACTTTGGGAAAGTAAAACATGTTAGATAAAGTTAGGATATACTGCAACTCATTTTTATAGGATTTTATTTGTACAAAAAAGTTCTTTCCAGTAACCTGGAGCACTTTTGTATTTTGAGATTTGTTTGAGTGAGAATGAGAGGTTTGTAGCAGTTTTTGGAACGATGTGTTGTGGCCCATGTATTAGGTCATATCTGCATACCAGAATGAATTTGATATCATTCGTGTTTTATTATGGCTTGGACTAAAACACTCCTGTATAACAGTACCATACACCGATATGTAACTAAATGTAAGGGTATTTCCCAGTGAATATGAGAAGAGGATACTGGGATTGAGCTATGTAAAATTTTTATAGAATAGCAAGTTGCTTACAAATGGGTAGTGTTACATAGGCTGATCTGTGATTTTTTTCATTTTTTTTATTTTTGGACCCCCACACACACACACACTTTCCTCCCCAATTCTGGTTCTGGTGTGGGAAGATGGCGGCGTGAATTCGCATTTGCAGCAGCCTCACACAGTACCGGTGTGGGGAGATGGCAGCGCGAACTTATGTTTGCGGCGGCCTCACCCATGACCGTCCATGCAGTGTCTTTGTTCACGTCTGCGTCTTAAGTTTTTGTGTCTTCGTTTAATTGTGTCTTCGTTTGATGGGTGGGAGAGCTGGCTCTGGATGAGCTGGGAGAGCTTGGTCTGCTGCGTCCTTGGGCCCAGGGATCACGGCCCTGCCCGGAGCTGCACCCGAAGAGGAAACACAGAGGGCGGTCTGACAGGATGTGGAAGCGGAGCAGGCTAAGCTAACTGCTAGGCCAGTTCCGATAACACCGAGGGTGATCTGGCGGCGGCCTCGCCTAGCGTTGACTGTGTTTTTGGTATCATCGTGTAGTGTGGGGAGGTGTGTTGAAGGTGTCTGGCTGGCACTGGCGTTGGATTGGCTGGGGGAGCCTGATGTGCTGCATCCGGTGGGCCCAGGGACCATGGCCCTGCTTGGAGCTGCGCCCGAGGAGGAAACACTGAGGGCGGTCTGACAGGACATGGAAGCGGGGCAGGCTAAGCTAACTGCTAACCCATGCAGACCAGCAGTTGCGACACTCATCCTGGCGTTCGTTCTCTTGAACAGTGATTTATTTATTTGTTTGTTTGTTTGTTTGTTTGTTTTGTAGTTTGATATGTGTTCTTGTAGTTTTTAGATATGTGTTTTTGTCTTTGTGTTGCACTGCTGTGGGCCGGGGGAAACGATACTTCATTTCATTTCATTTGCGCAAGTACATGAAATGAAATGACATAGTGTTCCTGATTAAATTGTATTCATCCAGTTACCCCAATCTTCTGAGCTGTCCTGGTCGCTGCTCCACCCCCTCTGCCGATCCAGGGAGGGCTGAAAACTACCACATGCCTCCTCCAATACATGTGGAGTCGCCAGCCGCTTCTTTTGACCTGACAGTGAGGAGTTTTGCCAGGGGGGTGTAGCGTGTGGGAGGATCACGCTATTCCCCCCAGTTCCTCCTCCCCCTGAACAGGTGCCCTGACCAACCAGAGGAGGCACTAATGCAGCGACCAGGACACATACCCACATCCGGTTTCCCACCTGCAGACACAGCCAGTTGTGCGGGAACGTCCTGTAAACTGGTGCAGCTTTGAAGAAAATGTAAAAATTATTTGGTCATCAATATTTTATTATGAACATACAATTGAAATTTCCATTAAAAAAATTGAAAAAATATTTGTGTATGCTGTCAATTATAGTTCTTAGAAAAAAGATCGGAGTCGGCCAAAATCAGAATTGGCAGGTCAGACTTTTTAAAAAATGTAAATCGGAATCGGCCAAGAAAACTGCAGTCAGTGCATCTCTAACCTTTTTAACTGAACTAATCAATTATACCAATGGCACCGTGACTTTGCCCCATTTCCCCTTACTGGTGGCGGCTGGTAATGTTAAGAACTCATTCTGTCATTATCAAGATGGAAGATGGCGCGAATTTCACATTTGCAGCGGCCTCACCCAGTACCGGTGGGGGAAGATGGCGGCATGAACTTATGTTTGCGGCAGCCTCACCCAGTACCATCCATTCAGTGTCTTTGTCCACATCTGTGTCTAAGTTTATGTCTGTGTTTGATGGCTGGGAGAGCTGGCGCTGGATCAGCTGGGAGAGCTTGGTCTGCTGCATCCTGTGGGCCCAGGGACCACGGCCCTGCCTGTAGCCGCACCCCAAGAGGAAACACCGAGGGCAGTCTGACAGGACGTGGAAGCAGAGCAGGCTGAACTAACTGCTAGCCTGTGCAGACCAGCAGTTCCGATAACACCGAGGATGGTCAGGCAGCGGCCTCGCCTAGCGTTGACTGTATTTTTAGTGTTGTCGTGTGGCATGCGGGGAGGTATGTCAAAAGGTGTCTGGCTGGGAGAGCTGGCATTGGATCAGCTGGGAGAGCTTGGTCTGCTGTGTCCGGTGGACCCAGCGGCCACGGCCCTGCCTGGAGCCGCGCCCGAGGAGGAAACACCGAGGGCGGGCTGACAGGACGCGGAAGCGGGGCAGGCTAACCTAACTGCTAGCCCATGCAGACCAGCAGTTCCGACACTTATGCTGGCTGGCGCTCGTTCTCTTGCACAGTGATGTTTTTTTTTCGTAGTTTGATACGTGTTCTTGTAATTTTTGGATATGTGTTTTTGTCTTTGTGTTGCACTGCTGTGGGCTGGGGGAAACGATATTTCGTTTCATTTCATGTACGCAAGTACATGAAATTAAAGGACAGTGTTCCTGATTCCTGATCAAAGTAAGACACTGACTCAGGATAAAAGCATCATTTGCTAAATCCTGACAACTGTTAGGTTATTGGCTGTATTGGTTCTGTTGTCTTGTTCTTGTGAATGATATTTGGTGTCAAAACGGTTGGTTTTTGGCTGGACTGGACCAGTGAGCCACTCCTACAAGCGTGAATGACCGTGACTGAGGGATCATGTTTGTAGTGACTGAGTGATCAAGTTACAAAATTGGGCCTCTGGATAAGATGACCAACGATGTCACTGAAGTTACACTACTTAACTGGTAAACACGGAAGTGGAAGTTTCCCTGTTGGCCATTGCTCCTTCAAAATGAATTGGCGCAACGGCTCCAGCTCATTCCACATTTATCGCATGCTAACAAACGGAATATATTGCTGCTGTTGTATTCCACTGAAACGCTGAGAACTGAATATGCCGTGACTTGTTTTATAAAATTAGTCCCTATACACACTGCGTATATACCTTTACTGTGGCAGTAAAGGTTCCAACACGCAGGTATTCCCATTTTTTTATCTTGATGTTCTTTTTATTGTGGCTTGTTCGGAACAAACAAAAGCTCAAATACATTCATAAATAAAATGGGCCTTTACAAATGAAATTAAATCAAAAAGAGAAAAACTCAAAAGCTTCTTGTCTCTAAATACTCCTTTCTTTACATTTGTTTCTTTTTATCATCATCGGTGGTCACTCAGGGTTGAGTATGACTGTCCTCCTTCTGGGTCTTCAGGTGGGCATAGAGGCCAATCCTGGAGCTGCATGATGGGAGGACGCCTGCGTGTGACAGCTTTTTACATGGAGTGGCTTATGCGCCCGCAGCCACCACACTGTCCTTGGCAGAGGGTGGTCAGAGTCCAATGACATGGAGAACCAAGATGATTGGGGACCACCTACTGTTGCAGCCTTCATCCGCCTTCACTGCCGTTGTCCACCTTCACTGCCATTGTGACCTGGAGACTTCTTCCACCAGTTTTGCCATTGAAGTCTTTATTGGATTGCGCTTCGTCTGGAACCTCCCCTTTGACCAAGCCGCCTTGGGTGACCCTACCAGGAGCCAAGTTCCGGACGGCATAGCTCTTGGGATCATTAGCACACGCAAGCTTATCCACCACAGCAAGGTGGCGATCCAGAAGTGTTTCTTTTATATTCTACTAGTTTCTTTATTGCGGTTGCTTGGGGTTGAGAACTATTGCTCGACGGCATCTTCCAGCTACTGCCAGCACCTGATTCTATTAATTGGCTGGGGCGGTGCTAGCCATTTACTCCTATACTCCTTTTGCCAACTTTTCACCTATAGATGGCATTGCTATCTTAAAAACAAAACAAACGTTGCTCTAACATACTGGTCCTTGTTGTTATGGGCATTTCACATAAGATTACAAACAAGTGAAAATAACAGAGCCAAATTTGAAAATAAATAAATAAACTCAGTTTTTATTCTTGATTCTGTTTCCAGAACCTTTGCCATTACCCAGGATCCTTGAGGTGCAGTGAAGTCCATACTATGTTTCCTGGAATGAAATTTCTTTTAATACGATTCTGTTGCGGTCTCGCTTACATTAGAGGGAGATATTCCTTAATCCGTCTGGTCCAAATCAAATTAGCAATATACTGAACTTATTCCAGCGTCGTCTAGAGCATGTCTTGTAGATTGAATAAACCTGGTATCAATAAAGTTTGAACGTTGAGCTGGAGCAGATGGTTTGGAGCGAGAGGCTTCAAATCATTTGCATCTGCTTAAGCGGTAGTTAATGTTCGACTGTTAAGCTTTGCCTCCACTTCATACATAATTGTTGGCAGGCCTTTGTCGTCAAGAGTTTGTTTTGTGATTGAAAGCAAAGTTGTTGTTTTTTTTTAAACTAACCAATTGCTCCCACACCCCACCGTGGTGTGCTCTGTATGGGGGCTTAAAAGTTCATTTGACAGCCCTTTCTTGAAGAGCTTGTTCTATATTGCTTAAATCCTAAACTCTTTCTCAGTAGCAAGGAAATTGGTGCTATTGTCTAACCTGACTTCTGCTACTTGGCTTCTACTTATAAAACGTCAATGCATTTATGCAGGAATCTGTGTTCAATGAATAAGCTATTTCCAAGTGTACTGCCCGGCTGGTTAGGCAGGTAAATATGACTCCATACCGTTTTATGAGGCTTCATCCTCTATACTTCTATAGGCCCTAACTCCAACATACGTGAATGGAGGAAGGTCAGGTGTAACTCTGTCTTTAGGTAGGTCTGCCATCTTTTGCTCTCCTGCAGTACCGTGCAGGCATCGGCATACAGTACATTAAGATTTTATCCCCCTTGCCATTGCATTTGCAGATGGTATCCAATATCTTCATCTTAACCTGGACAGCATATAGTTTATTCTACTATGACCAACTTGTTGATGAATTTCTCTGAGTATAACTTGGGAGATGTGGTGATTCTTTGGAACAGTAGTTGGATGCTTTGCTTCTTCTGGCATTGCCATTTTATTCGAGTGTCCTCCAACCCAGGGTTGCGGGGATACTGGAGCCTATCCCAGCAGTCATTGGGCAGCAGGCGGGGAAACACCCTGGACACACTGCCAGACCATCACAGGGCCCTGTTGCTGCTCTGATGAAGCTTGTTCTGTTCGCTATGAAAGTGTGAAACCTCAGTTTCATTCCTGATGTATCTTAAAACAGGTGTACTGTCTGTCCAAAACACAGATTTACAGAGAGGGAGTTGCAACTCTGGAAATCATCTTCTCCATGCGTACCACTAACACAGCTGCAGTGAGCACCAATCTTGTGGGGTGACTTGCTTCAGAGGTACAACATGTGCCTTTCCATTCATGAAAGTTTTGTGAACATCATTGTTAGAGTTTATCATCTTAAAGTATGTGACAACACCATACCTACTTTGACTGATACAGCAATCAATCCCAAATTCCTCCATTTTCCTAAATCCTGTAAGCCATTTTTGCCATGTTTTCTTGAGGGCTTCTGTAATTTCCTCATCCCATCCGTAATTAAATTTGTACAGCTCCTGCAGAATGACTTTTGCAGTAAAGAAAAATGGGGAAAGAAGTCTGAGTGAATCATATACAGAGCTTACTGTAACAAGTATGCCTCATGTTGTGGCTCACTAGGATTTCAGAGAGACTTGAAATTTCCAGACATGTTCGATCCGTACTTTACTGATAAAGTTTCTGCTATCAGTAACCAGTTCTCTGAGCCTGACCAACTCTGTCTGCTGCTGCCAACAGTGCCTCACTCACCTCGTTCTCTCCCCTGACCGAGGCGGAAGTCTCCAAGCTTCTGCTGGACTCTTGTCCCACTACCTGTCTGCTGGACCCGATACCATCCAACCTCATACAGATCGTTTCCCGCCACACTTAACCCCGCAGTCACACATCATCAACTCCTCGCTTACAGCGGGTGATTTCCCACTTCATTTAAGCAAGCTCGAGTCACCCCGCTGCTCAAAAAACCTAAACTCAACCCAGACCTGGTTGAAAACTACAGACCGGTTTCACTTCTACCCTTTCTATCAAAAGTACTTGAGTACATGGTCTTTAACCTAGTCTCTGAATTCCTTTCTGAGAACAATCTGTACGATCCGAATCAGTCTGGCTTTAAGCGGGGTCACTCTACCGAGACTGCACTCCTGGCGGTAATGGAATCACTGCGTTTGGCTAGAGCTGCTGGTCAGTCCTCAGCTTTATTGTTGCTAGATCTGTCAGCTGCCTTTGACACAGTTAACCACCAAATCCTCCTCTCCATGCTCACTGAGTTTGGTATCTCAGGATCTGCCTTTTGCTGGTTCATGTTCTACCTCTCAGGGAGATGTTTTAGAGTATCTTCAAGGGGAGAAGTGTCCAAACAGCACAGCTTATCCACGGGTTCCTCAAGGGTCAGTGCTCAGTCCCCTTTTCTTCTCAATATACACCACCTCACTTGGTGCAATTATCCGCTCCATGGTTTCTCATACTATTGCTATGTTGACGATACCCAGCTCTTCCTGTCATTCCTGCCAGATGACCTCACAGTCTCGGCATGGATATCGTCATGCCTTGCTGGTATCTCTGCATGAATGAAAGAAGCTACCATCAGCTTAACCTATCTAAGACTGAGCTCCTTGTCATCCCAGCCAGTCCATCCTTAACAACAACAGATCAATATCCAGCTCAGATCAACCCAACTCATGCCCACAAAGTCTGCCCAAAACCATAGTGTTACGATTGATGACCAACTAACCTTTAAGGTTCATATGGCCTCGATTGCTTGGTCGTGCTAATTTGCCCCATACAACATCAGGAAAATTAGACCCTACCTATCTGAGCATGCAGCACAACTCCTGGCACAGGCTCTTGTAGTATCATGCAGTGACTACTGCAACTCCTTACTGGCAGGTCCCCCTGCATGCACTTTCAAACTTCTGCAAATGATCCAGAATACAGCAGCACGTTTGATCTTCAACCAACCCAAAACAGCACATGTCACTCCGCTATTCATACCCCCCACTGGCTCCCTGTAGCTGCCCACATCAAATTCAAAACCTTGATGCTTGCTTACAAACAGCAACTAAAATGGCTCCCAGCTACCTGCACTCCCTCATTCAGGTCTACACTCAGTCCTGCTCACTATGCTCTGTCAATGAAAGGTGCCTGGCACTTGCGCCACAGCAGGGCCCTAAGTCACTAGCCACTCTTGTCTTCTGTAGTTCCCCAGTGGTGGAACGAGTTGCCAAACTCCATTCAATCCACTGAGTCCCTCTCCATCTTTAAGAAGAAGCTAAAGACCCAGTTCTTTCACAAACACCTGTAGAACTGATGGTATTGATAAAAATACAAACAAACAAAAATGCTTCCATGCATTGCCTTTGTGCACTGCCTGTTGATACCCATGTCCTATTGGACTTGCACCTAGTTTTTTGTCACTTACTTGTATTGTTGTCTCCTGGCTAGATCCTTAGTTTTTGCCTCTTTGTCTCTTTCGCCTTCAGGAATGGAAGCCGACACAGTTCTGCTGTCACTTATTCATTTATTTATTTTTTAGGTTCAACCCTCCCTTTGCACATACATCTTTCAATTCTTTGCACGGTGGCACAGCCTCTTCCTCTGTATGTTTCTGTTGACTGTGTCAGTGGCTTCAACAGAGAATTCATCCTTGTGATCATCTGCAGCTTTAGCAAGAGCATAACTTGTCCAGCTAGATGATGAAGTAGCTCCAAATAGGTGTGTTGTCATCGTATATTCTACGAAGGGTTTTGTGACTTCACCTCCAGGCCACCAAAGGAATCTGAGATAATCCCTGTGTGGTGGGGTGACCTTCACTTGATGAAGCATTGGCCCTCACGCAGGAATCGTGTGTACACACAGATTTTATCTTAAATTGTGCGTGCAAAAAATTTAAGAACTTTTGTGGCATTCGTCAATGTTTGCATACTTCATGCTTTTCTTCGGTAAGATCAAAATGTAAGTGTGGTCAAGACCACACGTAAGCCAGTATGCATAAAAGCCAACTTGTGTTTGTGCTGGAAAATATTCTTCCCCCCAATTTTCTCACCAATTGTACCCGGCCAATTATCCCACTCTTCCAAGCCTTTCCAGTCACTGCTCCACCTCCTCTGCCGATCCGGGGGCGAGGGCTGCAGACTACCACGTCTCCTCTGATACGTGTGGAGTTGCCAGCCGCTTCTTTTGACCTGACAGTGAGGAGTTTCACCAGGGGGATGTAGTGCGTGGAAGGATCACACTATTACCTCCCCCCCAACCAGCTGCCCCAACCGACCAGAGGGGGCGCTAGTGCAGCGATCAGGACACATACCCATATCCAGGTTCCCACCTGCAGACATGGCCAGTTGTGCCTGCAGGGACGCCCGACCAGGTGTAAGTGGTGTAATGGAACGTAGTTTATCCATGATCCGTACAGATGGCCCCCCCTGGTTCAGTACGCATTTTAACCATCATAGTGAAATAGTTTTGCTGCCGCTGTTACTTTTTGAAGTAATCATTCCCTAAATCTCGATGCAGCGTTGCATTGAAAAGATAGACAAGACACTTGTGTACTGTGTTTTACTCAGAAGCGCAATGATTGGATGATTATGCAAATAAAAAAAAAAGCCGTTGTGTGTTTATGTGAAGAGGGCATGTTGAATCCCAACTAATCAATCAGGGACGTTTGCATTGCAAAAAGTGCAGTGAGTCATGGCTAGTGGAGTAGCAGAAGGACTTGAAAAGCCTCCCGCATAATTTAAAGGAAGAATGTATTGTGCGTCATATTGCACTTTAACAATTGAGTATTGAATATTTTACATATTTCAAGATTTAAACGTTGGACATCTTGGATGTTGGTTTCATTTAAGACCATGAACGAAAGTTCCTTGCTTTAAGTGTTTTACAGAATAAATGGAAAGCAAAGTTATATTTGTCTCCTTTTTTTCCTTTCTTTTTTAGTCTGTCCGTTACCTGTCACATCGCAGTGGCCTGTTGGTTTGTGTTTTTCCCTGGCACTTAAGTCTGCTGCTGCCCTCATATAGGTTCACTGGGGCATTTCCTTATGCTAATTACAAAATGCCCGGCATGCGCATCCAATTTAAGATCAAACCCAATTTGTCAACATACTGAGGTGGGTAAGAACAAAAATGGCCGGTGCTCATGTTTCATGAATCCCACATAGCATTTTCTCATTTTCCTCTTGCTGCTTTGTGCAAGAACGAATATAAGAGAAAAATGAGAAAACATTCATGCATGAAGCCCATTCCCTCCTCATCTGTCATGAGAGATACCGGCTCCTGTCTAAATCTGATGAAGACACTGAGTAGGGTGTTCGTGAGATTGGGACCTTGGATAAGACTATCATTCAGTGATGTATCTGTTTTTGTTTTTTATTTAAATTTTTTTTTTAATTTTTTACATTATAAGAACAGCAAATAGGCGAAAAAGCAGAAAAGAAAAACAAACATGACGTCATGAGATGATCAAGAAATCAAGGCAAGTTTGCCTAATTTAAAGATTTGTCTGATTGGCTAAATGAACACACAATTTTTCCCATCGCTTTTCTCCCAATTCTTTTCGGAGCTGTATGGAGTAGGTCATCTGTTCTAGAAGATGTAGGTGCTTAACAATATTGCTAAAGAGGCCAGCAGTAGGGCAGTTTCTCTGAAGCCAGTATTTTGTAATGGCCTTTTTAATTGCTGCCAGCAAGAGCTTTAGAAGGTGGGTGTCATCTTTGCTTAGCCTGTCAGGGATATGACCAAGGTAGAGGGATGTGAATGTTGCTACTTCCTCCCAGAAAGACTTAATAGAGGGACAAGACCAGAAGACATGTGCGTGATCAACCATGGTTTCTCCACATTCCCTCCAGCGGCATAGCCGAGTGCCAGTTTGTTTAGACTTCTGTTTAGGAGTGATAAAAAAGCAAATCTAGTTTTTCCAACAGAAGTCTCTCCAGGTCTGGGAGTTGGTGGAGTACGCCTGTATTTCCCAGGCATGCAGCCACATGTCTTCAGTTATGTCAAAATCCAGCTCTTTTTCCCATCGTTTCACATAGTCTGTAGTGCCCTTTTACAGTGCTGTGATGCCGTGGTATAACTTGCTTGTGAGACCTTTGTTTTCTGAGTAATAAGCATCAATAAATATATGAATAACAAATGGTGGCTCTCTTGTATTAGAACCTTTTTATCTTTTTACAAAAATAATCACGACGCTATAAATACCTGTAAAAGTCCTGCCCACCCAAGCCATATGTCTGACATAGGTTATCAAAAGTATTGAGCTCCCATTTTTTAACTATCTTACATATGTGGAAGTGATACCAGAATAAACCCATTGTCTATATCTACAATCTCGCAATATTGGCATAAAGTCAGGGTCATATGCCGGCCATCTAAGCAGTTTAACCTCTCTTTGGAGTTTGAAAAGTTTAACCACTTCCACCCATACTTTCGATGAGAAATTCACCCATTGACTCGCTGTCTGTAATATTTCCTTCTCCTTTCCAACACAGCCAAGCAATGACTGTATGGGTATATCTATTAAAGATAACTCCATACTCTTCCATTTAGCTACATAAGATGAGTTACGCCAGTACACAAGAGGTCTCAACTGAGCTGATGAACAATAATCCCTTAAAGATGCGAGGGCCTTGCCTCCCCTCTCTTCCGGCAGCCGAAGGGTAGAGAGTTTCACCCTCGGTCTCTTTTTATCTCAAATGAATCGTGAAATACACTTACTCCATTCTCTAAATTGTTTCTGAGGGGTTTCTACTTGAAGTGTTAGCAAAAGATTTGATAATCTGGGGAGGATGTTCATTTTAACTGAACTGATTCTGCCGCTAAAGTCGAGAGGGAGCCAGCCCCACCCATTGAGATCATTTTTTGTTAATGCAGTTGTAGTTAATATCAAATAACTGTGACAGATCTTTGGGTAAACTTACTCCCAGGTACTTGATATGGGAGGAATACCAGTTGAAGTTATATTTTGCAGTGAGTGCTTGTGTGGGAGTGTAACTAAATGTCATAGCTTGGGTTGATGTATGTTAAAGACATACCCTGAATACACCGCATACATTTCCAGCATTTTCATTAATAGAGGCAGGCCTGAACCTTGGTCTGTGATTGTGACCAGTACATCATCTGCATATAAACATACTTTATACTCCACTCCTCCTACAAATATATACCCTTTAATTCTGTCTCCTGTTGTATTGCTTGTGCCAGAGGTTCGATGAATAAATTGAAGAGATTGGGGCTAGCGGGGCAGCCCTGCCTGCAGCCACGTTGCAAAGTTATGGGGTTAGAAAGGCTACCATTAACCTTTATTCTTGTAGTAGAAGAGTAAAGTACCCAAATACAAGGTATAAAATCTTCACTAAAGCTGAACCTGTTCATTACTAGATAGAGAAATTCCCACCAGACCAAGTCAAAAGCTTTTTCAGCATCAGTCTTTGATGAGATTTTTGTTAGACAACCAAAATAAAATTCCTTGCACGTTCAAACAATCTTTTCTTTGAGATTTTTTGTTGCTCTTACAGGCTTCAAAGACATGCTTTCCTGCATGAAATATACAGAACTTGTGCATAGCAGCTGTCTTGCTACCAGGTTTTAGCATTTTGAGATGATTCCTGTTCATTCCTGAATCTAATGTCTTTTTAAGTAGACACTGATGCATAAGCATGCCTACATACTGGTTTTGCCTGGGATTTAAGGGCGGAGTGGAGTGAAGTAAACTATGATGACGGTCGATAATGAGAAGACATGCCGTCTTAACGTTTGACAATGGCGTTAGTCCCGCCTGTGGCACTGATTGGCTAATCGTTAGTCCCCACGCGGCGCTCATTGGATTACCAATGGCACTTTTTCAACCCAGAAACCTCCGTTTCATGTCATGTGGCCAGACCAGAAGAATCTGTCAACTCGGTGGAGTGAGCAGATTCAAAGTTCTTGACCCAAGCGAGTCATAAGCAGTTGCTCTTTCATTTTTACCTGAGCTTGAAGGGAAGTTTCGATATTACTTGTTTCATATGGGATGGGCTATTCATTTCATCCAAGACGCAAAATCTTGCACTGTGTTACAACATCCTGTAAGGAAAATTGCAAAGACATGCAAAGCCTTTCTGTCTTCACTCTTGATGGTGTTCCAGTTCAAACTTTTCTCTAAGCAACCCACGGCAATCAAAAGCTGATTTTCAAAATTCTCTTCAAGCAGTCTCTTTGCTTCTTGGTATTCTTTTTTGCAGTACATATACTGACGACCTCTCACCAATTCTCTTGCCCGGGCTTCCGTAAACTGCTACAGAAAGAACAAGTGGTCTCTGTTGTTGTCAGTTTTTTCTCTGTTGTGTGCTCAAACACAGATACTGCAATGGATCTCCTTTAAAAACTGAGATTTCTCCTGATGGGAGTAATGTCAGTCATCGCTCCTTAATCAGCGCGGGATAGTCCAACCTTGGGGGTGGTCCCGGGTCGTCCTCAGTGTGGAGTTTGCATGTTCTCCCCATGTCTGCGTGGGTTTCCTCCGGGTGCTCCGGTTTCCTCCCACAGTCCAAAGATATGTAGGCCAGGTGAATCGGCCGTACTAAATTGTCCCTAGGTATGAATGTGTGTGTGTGTGTGTGTGTGGGCCCTGTGTGATGGCCTGGTGGCCTGTCCATGGTGTCTCCCCACCTGCCGCCCATTGACTGCTGGGATAGGCTCCAGCATCCCCGTGCCCCGGAGAGCAGGATAAGGGGCTTGGATAATGGATGGATGGATGGAGTACTTGAATTAGGTCATCACTTCTTGTTACCATGCTTTGGCTGGATCCATGAGAGCCTATCCTACTCTGGCTAAAGTGATGTGGTTGAGCCAAACCACTTGTTTCCACAGAAGGTCTGAGTTGCAGTTGTGGACCTTGAGCACTAGGGGCATTGAGATCGAAAGTATTGGGAACCTTTGAGCTGACTTGCTCCGAGGCTTTACCTAAATCGTCATCATCAGCCTGACAATCATCATCTTCAAATTCTCTGCTTCACCTCTATTATCATCACTGTCATTCAAACCATCTGTTCCATGCACAGTAGGTTTATGTCCTGTTTCCTCCATAGCCTCTAAAGTTTTTATTTTGGCTGTTGCAGCTTCAGTATCAATCTTAAGAGCAAATGTTTCCTGTTCAGCTTTAAGAGATGCCTTTTTTGCTTTATTCTACTTTTTGTCTTTCAAGTTCATGTTTCTTTTCTAATGCAACTGCACATGCCGTGAGTGCTTCTCTCTCAGCTTCAGCCTTTTAAACGTGCTGATGAGACTGTAGAAGACCTCCTACCTCCACTAGAATAGCTGTTTTAGCACTTCTTGCTGATTAATCCTACTGATACTGCTTTCTCCTCGGATACACTTAATTCGAGCTGTGAAGAAGACTATTGATCTATAGACGCAGCCTGGACAATCCATTTTAATCACATCTTGAAACTCATTGAAACCGGCAGTACCGACAGTCACCCTGGCTGGCGTTCGTTCTCCTGGACAGTGATTTTTTTTCCCCTAAGTTTTGATATATGTGTTAGTTTGTATATGTGTGTTGTTGTAGTTTTTGGATATGTGTTTTTGTCTTTGTGTTGCACTGCTGTGGGCTGGGGGAAACGATGTTTCGTTTCATTTCATGTGTGCAAGTGCATGAAATGAAATGACAAAGCGTTTCTGATTATAATTAGAATCATTATAATTACATTGAAATTAAGTTCTCTTTCAAATCAAAATTCCCAATATATGAGTGGAAAGTATTGTTCTTGCTACTACATTTATAACCTTTTTTTTTTTTACTTATGTAGCTTAACCATGTCATGTGGTATGCTACTTCAGTACACTTAAACAACAAATATTACTGGGACCACCACAGAAAGCTGCAGATTAACATTTAAAACCCAGGAATTCACATTATAGACACTACCACTTACTGTCCCTGTAACAAGTTGGCCACAATTTCGAACATTTGACATACACGGTCCAGCCATGTACTAGGTTTTGACCTGGTCTCGTTCTGTTGATGGTGATTTCAGATCGCGGTGAGGAAGCAAGCGAGCCAACCAGAGGTGGAGAGATGCATCTGCAGAAGCCTGGAGCCAGTCTGCCTGAAGTGAGTGTCAGGCGTCCCTTCACTAAAGCTTGTGGGACAAATATTAGATCCTCAAAGGAATCGTCCCAAATGATGTGAAAAGCCTAATTTTAAAGCTATCCCAAAAGTCATAATATTATTTAAACTCTGTGTCTCATTTGTAGGTGTTGGTAAGGTGTGTTGTTTGTGCTCCATTCAAGCTGAATGAGAGTCAGCAGTGCTGTTGTGTCAGAAACAAAAAAAAAAAAACAAACCCTGGTGGAACCTGAGTTTTACTTATTGATGTTGTACTATGGCACGGTGGCGCAGTGGTTAGCGCGGTCACCTCACAGCAAGAAGTTCTTGGGTTCGAGCCCCAGGGTTGTCCAACCTCGGGGGTCGTCCCGGGTTGTCCTCTGTGTGGAGGTTGCATGTTCTCCCTGAGTCTGCATGGATTTCCTCTGAGGGCTCCGGTTTCCTCCCACAGTCCAAAGACATGTAGGTCAGGTGACTCAGCCGTACTAAATTGTCCCTCAGTGTGAATGTGTGTGTGTGTGTGTGGGGGGGGGGCTGTGATGGCCTGGCGGCCTGTCCGGGGTGTCTCCCTGCCTGCCGTCCAGTGACTGCTGGGATAGGCTCCAGCATCCCCGAGACCCTGAGAGCAGGATAAGTGGTTTGGTTAATGGATGGATGGATGGATGTTGTACTATCAGTTGGTAAAAGTCCTCTACCGGCTTGTTCTGTCACATCTGCTTGTTCAACACAACTTGGCTTCTTCAAACTCGACACTACCTGCATTCTTCTCCCTCATTTGGCTGCTATGATGAAGATGGAAAACACTAAGCAATGTCCTACCATATAACAACCATTCACATTAAAAACATCCATCATTTGGATGTCCCCGGGTTAACAGTTATTTTCAGTCGGTAGTGCCATTAATAGAAAGTAAAGGACATTGTTTGCATGTAAATATCCAGGACTTACGCTTTAAATGGTTTATCGTTGCTATTGAATTAATCTTGATAACTATATTTTTGTTCTGGTTTAATTACTCTTCCTAGTAGCTTTTAGTACCTGAGAAGGAGAGCGTGCAGAAGAGAGAAGTTTCTGGGAGTGCAGAAGAGAGGTGAAGAAGAGAGTGCGGGCAGGGTGGAGTGGGTGGAGAAGAGTGTCAGGAGTGATGTGTGACAGAAGGGTACCAGCAAGAGTTAAAGGGAAGGTTTACAAGATGGTAGTGAGACCAGCTATGTTGTATGGTTTGGAGACAGTGGCACTGATGAAAAGACAGGAGGTGGAGGTGGAGGTGGCAGAGTTGAAGATGATAAGATTTTCATTGGGAGTGATGAAGGAGGACAGGATTAGGAACGAGTATATTAGAGGGACAGCTCAGGTTGGACGGTCTAGAGACAAAGCAAGAGAGTCAAGATTGAGATGGTTTGGACATGTGTGGAGGAGAGATGCTGGGTATATTGGGAGAAGGATGCTGAATATGGAGCTGCCAGGGAAGAGGAGAAGAGGAAGGCCAAAGAGGAGGTTTATGGATGTGGTGAGGGAGGACATGCAGGTGGCTGGTGTGACAGAGAAAGACGCAGAGGACAGGAAGAGATGGAAACTGATGATCCACTGTGGCGCCCCCTAACGGGAGCAGCCGAAAGTAGCAGTAGTGGCTTTTAGTACCTGAATTCATGATGCTGATATGAAGTCTTTATTGAATTATTAAGGATTTGTTCAGTCTAAAATGCATTTTGTTCATTGTCTGTGGTTCATTTTAACAGAGATTTCTGTTTTCTGTAAAGCCGTCTTATATTTTTGTTGTGATCAGAAGTAAACCAGGTAGAAGACTGCGGAAGCAGAAGGCGGAGAGGACTACAGATGCAAAACCTAAAGGACTGGTGAGGAAATGTAAGTATGACTCTTCCTCCTCCTCATTGTCTCTGGGTCTCTGGCATTCAGCTGTCTAACAGCAGATGACTCTTCTCTCCAGGTAGCGATGAAGACCCCTCTTCAATGACCAGGAAAAAGGTTGGAGCTCTTTTCTTCATTTTGGTTCAGATTAGAAGAGAGGCCATCTGTATGAAGGGAAATGGGAGTTTTTGCAGCAGGAGAATAAATATGAGTGAAACTGGAGTGAACATCTCCTGGCGAAAATGTTTGGGCTTGCTGAAATTCACATGCTGGTTTCCAGGATGTGACCTAAAGAAACCCGTTCTGTGGCAAAAAATGTAAATGTATTTAAAAATTAAGTGAATTTTAAAAAGCTTCATACATCCACACATCTAAAGCTTGAACGGAGTTGAATGTTGCATTATTTTTTTATTTTTTGGGGGGGGGACCCCCTCCCCCCCTTTTTTTTGTCCTCAATTGTACTTGGCCAATTACCCTATTTTCTGAGTCATCCCAGTCACTGCTCCACCCCCTCTGCCAGTCCAGGGAGGGCTGCAGACTACCACATGCCTCCTCCGATACATGTGGAGTCTCCAGCCACTTCTTTTCACCTGACTGTGAGGAGTTTCACCAGGGGGACGTAGCGTGTGGGAGGATCACGCTATTCCCCCCAGTCCCCCCCCGAACAGGCACCCTGACTGACCAGAGGAAGCGCTAGTGCGGCGACCAGGACACATAACCACATCCGGCTTCCCACCCGTAGTCATGGCCAATTGTGTCTGTAGGGACGCCCGACCAAGCCGGAGGTAACACGGGGATTCGAGCCGGTGATCCCTGTGTTGGTAGGCAACAGAATAGACCGCTACGCTCCCTGGACGCCCCAAATGTTCAGTTATGCAGGATTAATAAGACAACAAGGTGTTCTGTGAAAAGCGAGTGAAAATAGAAGCAACAGCATTAAGTGTGCTCGCGCCCAGCTAGCCCTCTCATAAAAAAGTTTAAAAGATGGCCTTGATTTTGTGTTATAAGAAAGTATGGAGGTACAATATTGTGTTCAAACCCTTCAGAATCCTCAGACGTCAGAACATGGGCCGGCATGGCTCAGGAAGTAGAGCGGGTCATCTAGTAATCAGAAGGGCGCTGGTTCGATCGCCGGCTCCTCCAGAGAGCGTGTCAAAGTGTCCTTGAGCAAGACACTGAACCCCTAACTGCTCCTGATGAGCAGGTGGGCTCCTTGCATGGCAGCCTCCGTCATCAGTGTATGAATGTGTGTGTGTGTGAATGGGTGAATGTGAGACGTACACTGTAAAGCACTTTGAGTGGTCGGTGGAGTAGAAAAGCGCTGTATAAATGCAGTCCATTTACCATTTAACTCTAGATTTTGGCTTATGTAAATTATTTAAGATCATACAGAATATATACTGTACACCAAACCATCACTGCAGCAGACCATATAGGTATAGAAGAAAAAACTTTCGTAATGCTACATAGTATAATACACTTAATACTGCAAATATTACAAGTGATAGTATATTTTAGAAAATACTGTTAAGTAATATGTCATACTGGTTGGCGGCATGGTGGCCCAGTGTTTGGCACTGTTGCCTCACAGCAAGAAGGTCCTGGGTTCGAACCCCAGGCCGTCCCAGGTCCTTTCTGTGTGGAGTTTTCATGTTCTCCCCGTGTCTGCGTGGGTTTCCTCCGGGTGCTCCGGTTTCCTCCCACCTTCAAAAAGACATGCTTGTTAGGGTTAATACTCCTGTCTGTGCCCCTGAGCAAGGCAGTGGAAAGAGGAACTGGAGTTGGTCGCCAGGTGCTGTAGTTGCCCACTGCTCCAATACAATAGGGTTACATGCAGAGAACTCGTTTCATTGTAAGAGTACAATTCGTTGTAAGGTACAACGACAAAATAAAGTGGCTTTCTTCTTCTTGTTTACTGGCGAGGCATATCCTGAAATTTAAGCGTGTGTCATTCATTCAACTATCTGGTCCCTGGTTCTGTGTGTTATTGTTTGCCGTGGTGACCCAGTCAACCTAAGAGTAAAATGTCTTTATTCAGGTGAGAGAAAGTCATTGCTGTGCCTGGTCACCATCTCAGTACGGCTTTTCTTTGGGCTCTTTGACACAGGAAATGTAAGTAACCTAACAGTTTCTTTCACTTCTCTGCGTTTTATTTCTGTCAGACGCCTTCCGCTGCTCAGATCAACCCCCATAATGATGTCACTTGTTTACGCTGAGTTTCAGACATGGCAGCTGCACTAGATTATTCAAATGTTTTACATGCTATTTTACATGTATTGGCTGCAGTAGGCAGCTGCTTTCTGCTGTTGTTCCTAGATCAGCTGCTCCACCTTCACTGTGGTGGAACGGAAAAATATTAAACCATGGGACTGTAATGGCGTCGTCATTGTGTATGCATATCCAGACCACATACATTTCCACTGGTTGCATGTTAAACGTGACGTGTCCATCGCAACACGTAGGAATGTGCAAAAGTTAAGATTCCGTTAGATCCTTTCACACCAACATGATTTCAGAGAAGTGCTGTGCCATTGCCCCAGAAGAATACTGTCATACCCAGGACCGATGTGATTTCTGAGGATTTTGAGTTGCAAACCTTTTTACACCAAAGGCAATCTTGGTAAAAAAAAAACAAAAAAAAACAGTAAACCTAGGATTCAACTTCTGCATTGAATGTATGCTGGACACTGTGTGTATGTTGTATTAATTGTTGTACAATTGCTGTGTGATGTGATTAGATTTGCCGTATTAATGTAATGTGATGTTATTATTGTATCTAGTGAGACCAAAGGTGATTTTCTGGCCTGAGCCGGACAATAAGGTTGTATTGTATTCCATTCTGATATTGGTGGTACGGTGGCACAGTGGTTAGTGCTGTTGCCTCACAGCATGAAGGTCCTAGGTTCGAACCCCGGGGTTGTCCAACCTTGGGGGGGGTCATCCCAGGTCCTTTCTGTGTGGAGTTTGCGTGTTCTCCCCGTGTCTGCGTGGGTTTTCTCCGGTTGCTCCGGTTTCCCCCACCATCAAAAAGACATGCTTGTTAGGGTTAATATTGCTGTCTATGCCCTTCACCGAGGCATGGTGAGACGAACTGGAGTTGGTCACTGGGCGCTGCATGGCGGCTGCCCACTGCTGCTAGCTACACAGCTAGGATGGGCTAAATGCAGAGGAAGATTTTCCCCATGGGGATTAATAAAGTAGTGACATAAACTAAATAAATATTATTCTATTCTATACTATTCAAGGTCATTATGTAAGGAGTAACTCTTACCTATGATAATCACTTCTTCGCTTCATGTGTTCCTGTATGACTGAGAAAGGCAGTAAACCTGAACTTGAACGCACTCCTGATAAGTAACCAGTGACCTGTATCTAGCAAAATGGTCATTCTGGAAAATCATTTTAGCCGTCATCTTGCAGTTCTACCCGCATATGCACAACATCAACCTCCATATTTCTAAATGTTTTCCTTGCTTATCGTTACACTGTTGGGTTGACAACGTCCTCATTCCTCCCATCCTGTCTTCGCAAACATCGTCTCAGACATTGATTAACATTTGATTGTGGACTTTATCTCTCCATCCAGCGTTGAGCCTCTCTGGGAGGAAGTGGAAGTATCCTATGAAGCAGGGAACTGGCAGTGCAAACCTCAGAAGCAGGAGTGTCCGTGGCTGTCTCCTGCTGCCCCAATACCTGCAAGTGGCAACTCAAGGTAACACCACCAATTGTGTCCGTCGGTTTTCCCAGTGGAATGCAGTTTGAGAGAAACACCGGTGATGCAGGCTACCAACAACCAGGGAAGACTGTTGTTGTTTCACTGTACTGTTTATCTTGATTTTGGTTTTATATTTGTTCACCTTATCTTCTGCTTGCTGCTGTATACTGTGACCTCTTTAAAGGGGGATAATGAGGTTTATATTACCTACCGGTGCTGAAGGAAGAGTTTTATTGGGTCTTTATGATCTTTCCTTGATCTCACAGACACAGCTCCCAACCTTTAAACTGGAACCACAGCCCTTTCCCATTGAGGCCCTTCACCGCTCCCTTCAACCCGACCACACCCTTTGGCCCGAGTCATTTTGGTGAGTCCTGATACTTGTTATGATGTGTTTGGAACTTCGGGAAAGTAGAGTTGTTTTGCTTCACTTTGAGCCAAGAAGGACTCAGAAAGTTGGTTTTGTAAATCTGATGAAGTTAAGGCTCTACTGACCAGAGAAAAAGTAAAAGAAGAATGAATTTTAATTATGCACAGGTTTGCCCTATTGACCAGATGTACAACTCCTAATTTTTCATGCTTCCCAACCAATACACAAACCAAACACCACCTACCAACTCATCTGTCAGAACCGTAAAGAGAAGAATAAGACGCAAATGAAACATTTTGTTGATTTAATTCATGAAGCACATTGCTTGCTGAGGTAAATGCTGTGATATTTCTTGTGTGTCAGTCTTTCAGGGGCGCGTCTGTGCCGTCACCTGTCCAAAAGGTGGAGAGAAAAGGGGCGGTCGAGCTTCAGGTTCTAAAGCCCCTCCAAAAGAGACGGCACCTGTGACGTCCAGGCGCTCCAGTCGCAACGCCAAAGCCCAGGAACAAGCTCCCGTGTCAGACCCCGGGTCTCCCCCAGTGTCCAACATCTCAGATTCAGACTCCTCCTCTGGCCAACCCACCAAATCAGGCAAGGCCTCTCAAGTTCCTGGCAAGAGGAAGGGCAGAAATTGGACGAACCGCAAAGCCAGTGGGAAGAGGAAAGCCCCACTGAAGAGGAAAGTCTCCCCGCAAGTGGTCAACAGTCCGACAGCGAGCGAAGAAGAAGAGGAAGAAGAAAGAGAGGACAACGAGAAAGGGGATGATGATGATGATGACTACGATGGTGGAGATGACGAGCAAAATATGAAGAGCTTGGAGTCGCCGCTGTCTGATGCTGAAGGGAGCCCGGACGCAGGGAGCCCGGACGCAGGGAGCCCGGACGTAGGGAGCCCGGACGCAGGGAGCCCGGACGCAGGGAGCCCGGACGTAGGGAGCCCGGACCCAGGGAGCCCGGACGTAGGGAGCCCGGACGTAGGGAGCCCGGACGCAGGGAGCCCGGACGCAGGGAGCCCGGACGCAGGGAGCCCGGACGCAGGGAGCCCGGACGCAGGGAGCCCGGACGCAGGGAGCCCGGACGCAGGGAGCCCGGACGCAGGGAGCCCGGACGCAGGGAGCCCGGACGTAGGGAGCCCGGACGTAGGGAGCCCGGACGTAGGGAGCCCGGACGCAGGGAGCCCGGACGCAGGGAGCCCGGACGCAGGGAGCCCGGACGTAGGGAGCCCGGACGTAGGGAGCCCGGACGTAGGGAGCCCGGACGCAGGGAGCCCGGACGCAGGGAGCCCGGACGCAGGGAGCCCGGACGCAGGGAGCCCGGATGCAGAGAGCCCGGACGCAGAGAGCCCGGATGCAGAGAGCCCGGACGCAGTCTGCCAAACCGCCAGCTCTGATCAGCAAACTGATGTAGAACCTCCGGCCATTGACCCAGATGAAAGTCAGGAACAGTCAGAGGAACCAGAGCAGAAACCAGGCGAAGAAGAGGGAGACGGTAGCATGTCTTTGCTGTCAGTTTCTCCTCCATGCTGCCCTGGTGTGACCTCAGAGGGAGACTGCGGTGACGGGCAGGAGGAGCAGCCAGGCAGCCCTGACTCCTCTGTCGAAAAGGAGTCTGGGAAAAGAAATTCTCCTTTGCCGTCTGACTTTCTCAATGGCCTGCTGGAGAGTCCTCGCTCTCTGTACTCCAGCCAAGAGGACCAGAGAGACCCCATGGAGATCTCTGGTTCACCTGAGGGAAAGGGAGAAGCATCTTCAAAGGAGGAGAATACAGAACCATGCGAAAGCTCGCTACAGCCCGGTTCCCCATCAGCTGGAGAGTCCCACAGAGGTCCAAACGCCCCAGAGGACACAGAGACGGAAACACTCGGTCCAGAGGAACCATCAGTAAAGGAGACACCTGAGGAGGCACCCAAGGAGAAGAATCCATCTGAGGATGACACAAATGTCATCCCCATGGTCTGCAGCTCGCCCGACAGTGATCACGCTGACAAAGTCACGTTGGAACCACCGAGTGACATCGTCCCTTTGGCCAACATGGTTCCTCCTGCTCAGACCGGCCTGCCCACCAAGGAGCAGGACAACGGCAGTCAGGAGAAACCTAGAGAGAGGAGCCAGGAGAGGAAGAACGGCAGGCAGCGCCGCTCTCGTTTCCACTCTCCAACCTCCAGCTGGTCCCCAAAGAGAGACTCTGGACGGGATTCATCCAGACGCTCTAGATCCAGAGAGCGCAGCCAGGAACGAGATGGTAGCCCTGCCACCCGCCGTTCATCCCAAGCCCGCAGCCGAGAGAGGGATAGAGACAGAGAGGGTGAGAGACTCAGGGCTAGAGGGAGAGACAGGGAGAGGGAGGAGGAGCGGGAGAGAGAAAGGGACACAGAGAGAGACTATTCCAGAAGAGATTGGAGTCGTGACAGGAGGAGGCGGCGATCCAGAAGCCGCTCCAATTCCAGATCCCGGTCCAGGAGTAGGGCCCACAGATGGGGGTCCAGCCCCACCCAGCCAGCCTCCAGAGAGCCATCTCCCCAGAGGAAGGAGCACTGGGGCAGGGGTGGATGGAGAACCGGACAGAGCAGTGACTCCCGCCGGCTGCATGGAGGTACGGGCCGCTTTGAAAATGATGCACTTGCAGAAACCTCCCCAGACCACCAGGCTCGTTCCAATAACCCCGACTGGGTCACAGAAAGGACTTGCAATGATGCAGGGCAGGGTGGTGGGGCACGCTGGAGAGCAGGGGGAGTCTCTGGCTGGGGCCGGGGGCGTGGTGGAGGAGGCGCGGTGCAGGCGGGCTCCAACCGTTCCTTCTACAGCCAGCAGGGGGAGACTACAGACAGCCGCTGGCAGCCGAGAAACAACTTCTCAGGGAACAATTCAGTGAACGACGTCCACGATCGCTTCAATGAGAACCGGGGAGCGGGCTGGCGGAAAGACCTGGAGTTCGGTGACTCGATGCTAGACAGGTCTGGTTGGTCGTCGGCCTCCAGCTGGGCGGTGAGGAGGACACTACCGGCAGATGTACAGGATTATTACTCCAGGAGAGAGAGAGGAGGAGGATGGAATCGGCAGGAGGAAGACCAGACACCAACAACAGGTCAAAATCAGTCTGACACCACCACATGAAATACCCCTGCAGGGAAACCATGTTCATATTTAGGATTGATATTTGAAATTAATTTTATAACCTAACCCTCGGAACCAACAACAGAGGAATGTCTCATAATTACTCTGCTTCAGCAGCAAATCATTTTCATTAACAAACTTAACCAATTACTGTACAGGCCAAAAATAATGTCATCTGACATAGTACTTTCTGTCTTTGACAGTCCGGAAGTAAGCAATGTCCTTTTCTCTGCTTATGTTTGTTTTTTCCATTCTGTGTAATTAGAGCGAAATTTTAGCAACTTTCATGGTTTTATTTTACAAACCACATGTGAATCACTCCATCTGATGGCGTTGCACATACGCTGCTTCAAAAAGAAAAAAATCAGCCAAAATAAGATTCAGAACTTTAATAGTGTTGTCTGCAGTTTTTTCCTCTGCCAGTTTGTCATTTGTGTTTATTTTATTTCATTTAACTTGTCAGAACCCCTTAAAAATGAGCCGGTTCCTCAGGCCGTCCCGGGCAATGCTCCGGTCCCAGTGGTGAACCTTGCCCCTCCCCAGCTGAACGTTCTGCACCATCACTTCCCCATGTCAGGACCGCGCGGCGCCCTGCCCATCAGCCTGCAGCCGGCGGCGCCTTACCCCATGCCTCCCCAGCTGCCCATGCACCTCCACCCGGCTGTGCCTCTCCTCCAGGTCCCTGCTGTGGGTGCCCAGGGCCTGCCCCCTCCTCCCCCACCCCCACCCCCCACACAACCGGGCAGTCAGACGGCGGCAGGCCAGCCCAATGGCCACACGGCACAGGTACAGTAAAAGATTGTATTACAGGATATTGATAATCATAATTATTATATCTATAACATGCAGTTGCTGGAAAAAAAGTGTTTGCTAAATGAAGTGGTGGCCCGGTGGTTTCTAGAAACCTGCAAACAGCCAATCATAAGAAGGTTATGATGCAGCAATCCCCTTCCAAAACTTAAGCATTCTACCATTCATTTCTGTGGTAAAAGGTTAAAAAGAAAACTTAAAATATTTTTAAAATTCAAAAGAATTTCAAGAAGTTGACCTCCAGTATGGCGCAGGAGCAAACAGCAGCATAAAACAGAGGCTCCGAGACGGTCTTACTCCCCCCATAAAAAAGGCACTGGATAATCAAGTAGAAAAGTTGATATTATAGCATGAAAGGGAGAAACAAAAGACAGGCCATAGGAAAACCGCAATCAACCTAAGAAAAGATGATAAAATCACTGATGGAAAGTGAGGACACAGCCAATAGAGCTAACATGCTAGCTGAACATAAGGCTATGGAAGCTAGCCAAGCTAACATCATTGCCGAGATACAGGCAATGGATGTATGTGAAGAAAGAATTCAACAATACAATTGGAGCACTCGAGTGAGCTGGTTGACTTCTGAGGAGAAATAAGTCAGAAACTAAGTAGTATTATTTCTGGGTTAAAAGAAATAACAGAATTGCGGCGATGGAGCAGAGAGTGGCCGACGTGGAGGAGTGGACCACTGACGTCAAGGAGATGCTTTCCTACATGCCTGAATTTCAAAAATCCATCTAAGCCCAACTGACGAACCTGGAAGCGCATTTGTGCAATTATAGCATTCGGATTCACAGTATTCCTGAGGGCGGACAACATGAAAGCATCCCTGGAAAAGTTTTTTAAAACTGAGCTGTCTTTCCCTGACACCCCCCTCGGTATTCAACACTGCCACTGGTCACTGGGACCCAGACCGTTGCAAGGCTCTAACCCAAGGTCTGTGGTCATCTATTTCCTGGAGTACACAACTAAAGAGCTGGTGCTCCGCTCCGCTTGGCGAAAGAAAGATAAAAAATAAAATAAAATGCCAGGAGTCAATGGTTACCCATCAGAATGGAATAAAGCCTTCAGATAGAGCCTTGTACCAATACTTAAAGAATGTTTTAACTATGCTGTTAGAGGAGGGGAGACACCACTTACCTGAAGATGAACAATAATCTCAGTAATTCCTAAAACAGGTAAAGACAACACAGAATGTAACTCTTATAGACCTATGTCAGTATTAAACATGGATTATAGATTATATGCATCAATACTAGCAAAAAGAATGGAAAAAATCTGATACACCCAGATCAGACAGGCTTTGTGAAAAACAGGCAAACCCAAGACAGTGTGTGACCATATGAGAAATAGTGACATGGAATCCATAGTTATTAGTGTTGATGCCGAAAAGTTTTTTGACGCGGTCCGTTGGGATATTTATATTTGGCTCTTAAACGCTTTGGCTTCAACGATCAGGTAAACTGAATGTCTGAATTCTCTATACTGCCCCCCATGGCCAGAATTAAAATAAATGGGTCCCTATCTAAGACAGTAGTTCTCGAAAGGCGATGTCATCAGGGGGCCCCCCTTAGTCCCACACTTTTTGCTGTCTTTATTGAGCCACTGGCACAGGCAGTAAGAGAGGGTAAAGATATGACTGGGATATTGATTGGAAACACACAACATAAAATTTGTCTGTATACAGACGATATTCTTGTAACCCTCAGTAACCCCAAAATAAGTCTGCCTAAATTACTGCTTCTACTTAAAGCTCATATTCTGGTTGCAAATTACATTTATATAAAACTCAAGACTTTGACCTTTAACCAGGGACCACATGAAAACATTTATTTTTCATTCATTCATTCATTATCCAAACCGCTTAATCTTACTCAGGGATGCGGGGATGCTGGAGCCTATCCCAGCAGTCACTGGGCGGCAGGCGGAGAGACACCCTGGACAAGCCGCCAGTCCATCACAGGGCCTCACAGGAAAACGTTTATAGAACGTGTAAATTTAAATGGACAGTTAACATAAATAAATACCTCGGAGTACAAATACCGAAAGATCTAACTACCATTCATGACCACAGTTATACTCCCATAACAGGCAGGACATCAAAGCAGACCTAAGTCGCTTGTCATTATTACCGATGAATATGTACAACCGCAGAGACGTTATTAAGATGAATATACTACCCAAGCGCCTATTCCTCTTTCAGTCACTGCCAGTCGACATATACCTCCCAAGTAATTTCATGAATGGAATAAGATGATATCAACATTTATTTGGGGAAATCAAAAACCATGGATCAGATTTCACACATTACAGCTGCCTAAAGATAAAGGCGGCATGGCCTTACCCTGCCTGCAAGATTATTACAGAGCAGCACAGCTGCACTTTCTGCTCTGGTGGTGTGATCCGGAGTGTGATGCAAAGTGGAAGGACTTAGAACAAAATCTAATAAGTGTATCTCTCCCGTCTGTATTGGGAGACAAAACTCCCCCCAAAAAATTTTTTTTTAGATGAATCGACTAGCTGTATTGTAACCCCTCTAAACATTTGGCATAGAAAACTTAGAGACCTGAAATTTGAAAGAGATGCATGAATATTATGCTGGGTAGCATGTGATATTGATACCGATTTCACTCCAGCCAAATTGGACAGCAGATTTAAACATTGGACAGATTTGAGTATCACCTGGATTAGATTCCTTTCAACGACTCACAGAAACCTATGATTTTGAGGAACTTCTTCAGATATCTTCAACTGAGACTTTTTTTTTTGAGACATTATTTGCTAAAAAAAAAAAAAACAACCTTAAAATCACTGGAGGGGAGGGAATGAGCCCGGTAGGGCTGTGTATCAATGCGTATAAAGGTAATGCTAACAGAAAACTGATTTCCAGGATTTATTCGGCTTTACAACTGGACAGGGGTCTGTCCACAATGTATATTAAATCAAGGTGGGAGAAAGAAGCTAACACATTTAACTGAAGACGATTGGCTGAACATTTGTAGGGGGCAGTCCACCACCTCTAGCTCAGATCTGTAGAGGGAATTCACCTGGAAAAACACGTTAAGGTTCTTCATAATTCCAAAAATCAAAAGCGTACACATCAACAAGCCAGAACACGGACACTGTTGGAGAAGGTGTGGTAATATGTCTGCTGGCCATTTTCACATATTTTGGGTCATAATATTTCCTCTTACTGGGTAGATGTAGTAACAATGATCAGATCAATAATCTGGTCGCAGTTTGATCTCATTTGCAGCGTTATATACTTAGGAAGCAGGCCAGTTGGGCTGAATAAACAAGACATACTTATTACAAATATTATTACCAAGCAGTAAGAAAGCAGTAACCAGGAAATGGCTGAGCAGCGAGTGTCTTGACAACCTCAGACTGGATAGAAATAGTTCAAAGAAATTCATAACATGGAAAGGTTAACATTTCCCTGAGACATGATACCGAGAAAGGTAGCAGATGTTGGAAGAACTGGAGAAGTTACTTGGACCTGAGGTGGTGTCATTACGGTGTGTTTGCTCTGTGTGGAGAACTCTGTACTTTTCTGTGCTGGGACTTTTAAAGTGGACCTTGTATGGAGGAACACTCCCCCCTTTGGGAGTATCCTGTTTTATTATGGATCAAGCAGGGGAATCGTGGGTACCTCAAAGGACAGCTACGGGCATGAAGGACCCTCAAACCCAATCTGCTAGCCCATTGTTTTTTTTTTCTGTTTTGAGTGGTGTCGGGCATTTCACATTGTCGTAGATGACCCTGTCTGTCGTGCCTGTTTTGTGCATGTGTTCTTTACTGTCAAAATAATAGAAGTAAAGTTTTAAAAAATGTAAAAAGAAAAGGGATTTCAAGACGTTAAATACATGCACCCCTTTGTTAGGGTAGCTTAATGTTTTATAGTATATTACCTCAGCTGATGGCTAATAAACTCATTTTGTTTGCATGTTTATGTTGTGGATTCATGAAATTATAACTCTTAAAAAAATTAGCTACACTCACTATGGCCAAGTCTTACCAACGGAGAAGTAAGGTAGCGAGTATTGGAGGACTCATTTATAATTTCATGTGAGGACTGAAAAACAAATCAGGTCAAATGCAGCTCTGGTACAGGAGAGAAAAAGGAAAGATTACTTACGATGGTCACTACTGCACAACACCCATCATCTAACCCACCAGGATATTGTTTGAGCTTCGTGTATTTCTACGTACTGATGGTACACGACTGCAGTTTTTACCAGATAACTGTCATTAATGTATAGATTATCATTATGTAAAGTCATTTTATTTAAAAAAAAATTTTTTTTCTTTTTACTGATTTGTGGTGTATATACCCTGACATGAGATTCTTAAGAGCACTAGAGCCATTCTTCACTAGTGACTCGGATAAAAGTTCTCTGTCCATCTCAAATATCCAGATGGAGGAGAGAAGATACTCAACCATGTGTCATGGAGACTTACGTTAATGCAGCTTTTCATTCCAGCCCAACAGTAAGACTGTTTGATTTCAGATTAACGCCTTTAAACCGAACAGAGGAGGGCCAGTCATGAAATCAGCGGGTGTAGTGTTGGGTTGGAATAAGGAGTGAGTATCACGGACATACTAGATGGGTATGGAGAAAGCCTGCGCATATTTGGACTTATTTCCTGGTTTTGTCACAGATGGCGGGTAGCATGATGGCATATGGAAAGCCCCCCCTAATGGCCACCCCAGTCAAAGCAGGCGGTGTGGCGGCGACGCAGGGTCAGCCTCCCAGCAACCAGGCCCCATCCTCCACCACCCAGCCGGGACAGCACAACAAGGCCCTGGCAGACAGCTCCAAAAAAGAAAAGGTAACATCATGGTCGCACCATGTCACAGAGAACCTGAGGAGCCTGGCCATGTCAACACTTGTGGATAAGATTGGCGTTTGCAAGTGCAATGTGGTTGTCAAAACTTGGCATGTTCAGGTTTCTCAGGAAGTGACAGTGGTGCCATCTTATCATGCTTTTGTCCAACATTTTTTAATGCACAATTGTATAACCTCTCTAGGGGTTTAGTCACTGATGAACTTGCCTGCAGCCATGAGGTAACACAGTAGATGAGGTATGAGAAAGTCATTGAGTGCATATATATTTTGGCTGCATAATCTGATTAGTCTAAATGTGTACAGATTTACTTATTTTTTTGATCATGTTTGTCAAATTTCAGTTGAGGGTCCAACATTAGACCTAGATATTTGACCTCATAAATTTGATTGATTGGCTGACCATTGATCTTAACATCTAATTTAGTTGATTTGGGCCATCTTCCGTAAGAAAAACACGGACACTGTCCTTTTGACATTGTCAAACATGAGTTTTCAAGCCAACGAGCTATGGCTCCCAGGTGTGTTGACAATTGGTCTGTAACTGCAATAGCTGTTTTTCCATAAGCTTATATGACTGTCATCTGCATACATCTGAAGACCAGGCCCTTGACATGATTCAGGAAGGTTGTTTATATGTAGACTAAAGAGTATCGGTCTTAGGACCGATCCCTGTGGGATTCCTGTTTTACTCTTTAAAAAAGAGGATTTTATATTGTTAATGACGACACATGTTCATGGCTCAGAAGATGCGATTCAAACCATGACAGTTTTTTTTCTGAGACACTGTACTTGGAAAGTGTGGGGATCAGAATGCTTTGATTTATGGTATAGAACGCTTTTTTAAGGTCCAGAGAGACTGCCCCCACCAAGTTCCCTTTGTCTGTGTATAATTTGATTTTTTTCCCCAAAATGTAGTCTGGAAAAATGTGACCTGAACCCAAATTGTAATGGTAGTTGGTAGTTGATCAGTTACATTGCCACAACTTTTTCTAAAATCTTAGAACAGGAAGGATGCTAATTGGCTGATAATTACTCACTTGATCAGCTGTGTCAGATTTAAAAATAGGCGTCGCTCTTGCTCATTTCCACAGAAGTGAGTTAGTGGTTAAGCCAATACATCACAATGCCTTTTCAAGAATGCAATATCCAGCATATAACGATGTTTTGAGTGTGTGGTTGTCCATCCATCCATCCATTATCCAAGCTGCTTATCCCAATCGGGGTCGCGGGGATGCTGGAGCCTATCCCAGCAGTCATTGGGTGGCAGGCGGGGAGACAGCCTGGACTGACCGCCAGTCCCATCAATTTGTCGAGTATTTCAGTAGCTTGTTTTTAAGTAATTGCTTGCAGTTCAAGCAAATTGTCTTGGTCTTGGTTTGTGGTGGTGTCAAAAGACCAGTCAGGTTGCTCAAAATTATTAGCAAGTTCCTCAACTGACCCAATAAAGTAATCATTAAATGCATGTGTGAGTTGTCCGCTGTCCGAGATAATAAGGTTTCTGGGGCATCCGGGTGGCGTGGCGGTCTATTCTGTTGCCTACCAACACGGGGATCGCCGGTTCGAATCTCCGTGTTACCTGCGGCTTGGTCGGGCGTCCCTACAGACATAATTGGCCGTGTCTGCGGGTGGGAAGCTGGATGTGGGTATGTGTCCTGGTCGCTGCACTAGCGCCTCCTTGGTCGGTCGGGGCGCCTGTTCGGGGGGGAGGGGGAACTGGGGGGAATAGCGTGATCCTCCCACGTGCTACGTCCCCTGGTGAAACTCCTCACTGTCAGGGGAGAAGAAGCGGCTGCCGACTCCACATGTATGGGAGGAGGCATGTGGTAGTCTGCAGCCCTTCGGATCAGCAGAGGGGGTGGAGCAGCGACCGGGACGGCTCGGAAGAGTGGGGTCATTGGCTGGATACAACTGGGGAGAAAAAAAGGGGGGAAATCCCCCCCCCCCAAAAAAAGGGGTTTCCGACTTGGAGTTCCTGTACCTTTTTTTTATTCCCCTGTAGTTTTATCAAGACATGTATTACAGGTGTTGTATTACAGATGTTTTATTACAGGTGTTACATATATCACAGGTATTCCAGCTGTAATGTACACATCTGCTCTGTTCCTCTTGCTGTAGAAACAGCAGATCCAGGAGAAAGCTATCAATGAAGTGAAGACAGCCATCAAACCCTACTACCAAAAGAAGGAAATCACCAAGGATGAGTACAAAGAGATCGTCCGCAAAGCGGTTGAGAAAGTAAGTGGAAAACTGACCCCAGGGTAACTCCTCATCACCCCCACGTTTCATCTGCTCCCATACTAGAAATGTGCAAATATCATGAAAACAGTGAAAACCCACGATCTGCTCTCACTGGTTCACTCACATAGAGAAAAGCCCTTTTAAACAATGTTTTAGTTTCAATTTTCAGTGACTATATAGAAAGTACCAGAACTTCAAAGATGCATGTTGTGAACGGTTTAAACAGCCTGTACGTCACCATAGGGCTGAGTTACAGGCTGTTTAGTCGTAGAGGCAGGTTTTTAGACCAACCAATCATCAAACCAGTACCACTTCTTATCCTTCCTGCTGCGAGGTAGTAGGTAAAGTAGTTAAATGTGTGAAAACTGAGTCGCAGAGAACGACTGTCCCGGCATCCGCTCTTTAGATTCTGGCTTTTTAGTTTCCTCCGCTTGCTTCACTCGCTTGTCTTCCTCGATATCCTCTGATGATATTCAGGATGAACACATCACAGAAGCGGGGCATTGCATCACAAGCTGTCTGTAGTGCAAACAGGAAGTGCCAGTCGACGGCATGGATGACGAAAAGCGGGGACGCTCTGGTGGCTCACCCGGTAGAGTGGTACCACATACGGCCGAGTCCTTACCGCAGCGGCCCGGGTTCGAATCCGGCCCGAGCCCTTTGCTCCACGGCATCCCCTCTCTCGCCCCTGTCTCTCTCTACTGTCACTGTTAAAATACAGCAGAAAATGCCAAAAAAAACATCTTAAAAAAAAAAGAAAGATTAAAAGTGCCGTCTTTATCACCGCTTTAATAAAATACGAGTCTGTAGGACCGTCACTTCACAATAGACCCATGTTAAGGAGACGCGTGTTGACTTGACGTCCACTGTGGCGTTTTGGTATTGAGATGATTTGGAGCACGGTTCTTGGTTCTGGATGTGCATTGACCGCCTTTTATTTTCATATATATTTATATTTCTCTCTCCCTCTCGCTATGTGAGCATCCCTCCAAGTCATACTCCTGCTACATGCAGTCGTTGCAGACAGTCAGACTCGTCCGGCGGTGCTGAGCTGTGAACCCTGTCGATTTAGTGATTGGTTGGAATGAAAACCTGGAGATCTGTGAATCTGGATTGAAGCCACATTTGACATCACCATGTGTTTGACCCCTGACCTGTTCTGTCCTGTCCTGTCCTGTCCTGTCCTGTCCTGCCAGGTTTGTCACAGTAAGAGCGGGGAGGTGAACTCGGCTAAGGTTGCCAACCTGGTGAAGGCGTACGTCGACAAATACAAACACGCCCGCAAGAAATGAAGCCCCCAACTCTGTCAACACTCTCAGAAGACCTCCCTCAGTTACTCAAGTGCAATTTCCTCTGGCTGGAATTAAGGCCTCCGTACGGGGAGCCGCCTGTTTTTTAATCTCTCTACCTTTCACTGAATGAAGATTTTTTTTTTTTCTATAGATTTTTTCATATTTTGTTAGAAGAAAAAATATTTACCCGAATCAAAAATTGTAACGCAAGAGCCCTTTATTTTGCATAGATCATGTGACTACAGGGAACTAACGTGGGCAGGAAGAGGAGGGTGCGAGGGGACGATAAAAGTTGACGCGCTCTGAACTGCGACAGTTAAATGTAGCGGAGAGCCAGCGGCTACGCCGGGTTCCTCCTATTTAACCCGCGGCCTCCTGACTCACGCTGACAGGCGCCGTCATTTTGAATATGGTATGATAAATCAGACGAAAGCTTAGTTTAATTAAAGAAGTGCTTTGCCTTTATTCTTCTGCTGAGATCGTGTGATTGCTTCAGGGAGCTGATTGGTCGAGGAGGAGTGGGGGCGCGGCGGCCAAACAGCAGCGGGTGTGTCATGTAAGGTACGGGTCGAGGGGTCCGGCTGCGGTGAGGCGAACCCCTGTCAGTGCTGTAATAAACGTCACGGACCTGACCTGAGCACAGAACCAGGAATGAGTCCAAATAAATTAGCTGTCTCCTGCACGGGTCCGTGTGTGTGTGTGTCTGTTTCTTTGTGTGTGCGTGTGCGTGTGTGTGTGTGTGTCTGTCTCTGTGTGTGTTTGTCAGAGGATTCTCATGAGTAACGCTTATACGCCGGGTTCTTGAACAGGTCCGGAAACCATCCGTCGTTATTTTGATTTTCAGGTGGGAAAATGTCTGAGAATGACCAGAAATAAAATGAGTGGTTTGGAGAGAAAAGGGTGGTTCAGATGTGGACTGACTGGGTCTTCTGTAGCAGCACTTCGACAGTAGTAGTGGGTGTCGGTGATTCAGTAACGGGAAGGTTTCGCAGATCTGGAAGCAGAGCGACTCTGCGGCATTAAGTCGCTGAAACCGCTGCCTCCCCACACTCTTAACTGCCAGTAATGACGAACGAGTAACGTTGACTGAAGCTTCTGGAATGTTCCTCTGAATCTGCAGGAGACGGTGTGCAGGAAGTGGCCCGGCAGATGTGTGACTGTCGGGAAAAGCTTGGCGTGTCGCTCGTCTTACAGCATCAGTTCCACCACGTCTCATCTTAAGTGTTTTGTATTTCCTCTGTATTGACGAAAGGATTCTCACGTCTCTCTCCTCTCTCACAGTCGACCCGGACACTCTCACGCTCGCGAGGAGACGGATATTTATTATTCCAGGTTCGTCCCGGGAAGAGCTGGGAAACCACAAACTGCACTTGTCGATAATCCAAATATCTTTTTTCTTTGTTTTCTTCCAATTTTCATTTTGTTCTGTTCTTTATGAGGAGAGAGAGACAGACCTAGGCTCGGCTGTAAGCTTTTAACGGCTTGCCAGCGGATGAAGGCGAAGGGAGACTGTGTCGAACCGTTGGTTCGTTATGCAAACGGTGTTCTGACAAACGTTTCTTTTGTCTGTGTGCAGATGTTTTTTAATGAACCTGTCAAATTCCTCATTAAAGTCAATCACTGTGTAGCGATGCCAGCGTCACCACGCCTGCCGTTCATACGCTCACTGTAAAGTCCACTTCTACAATGTCGAGTACAAAACGCCCCCCGACTTTGCTCGGTGGCTTGACAAACACGAAGGCGAGGAGGGCGAAACACAGAGTAATAGCACAGGACAACAACACAAATACACAACAAGCTCCAGATACACAAGGATTCACCATATGCAGATGAGATGGCCTGTAGAATGGCTCGTCCTCATGACTGGAGCGGTCGCTTAGATGAGCGATGAAACGTTTGTGTGTCCCCATGAAGTGATTCACCTTCCCCTCATGGTCATTGTGTCAATATCTGAACGTTATTGTGTTGTTGTGCCGTTATTCTGTGTTGAGGACGCAGAGCCAGCAAGCCGGGGTCAAGTCCCATTCTGAAAGGAAAGCTGGTCAACCGGATCCTCCGGCTGGCCTGCTGTTCCTTTTCTGGCCAGCAGAGGGCGGAGGAGGACAGGCGGCGCTGTCTTACCGTCCCGGAGGCGAGCGGAGCTCGTTCGATGGAAGGAAACGAGCGAAGGGAAAGTAAAACTCCGCAGCTCCGCGGACGAGAAGGTGTTTACTGAGTTGTGCGGAACAATAAGCGGAAGGCTTCGTCCTTCCGACACGAAACGTTCCCAGCTGTGCGACGTAACGATGACGTAACGAGATGCGGACGGCTTCTCCCACCATTCAGATCGTGTGCATTCAGAAGTAATCGATATGCTTCCTTCATATGCATATACATGTGTCGATTATCTCAACGCTGATCACGCGGGCTTTGTGTCCCCGCATATAAGAGGATCGATGCTCGCCCGGTCCCAAACCTCGTGGCGGGTGTTTGGTGTATAACGCGGGCTCGAGGCTGCAGAGGCTCGGTGAGACTGGGCAGAATTCCTCTACAACATCTGCAGCCAGCTGCAGGACACCGGGAACAGCTGGACCACCCGAGACGGACCAACGAGTTTCCTCCAGAAGATGGCCTCAGCAGCAGGTCACCACTGTGTTGACTGAGGGCCAGCTCTCCATCCTCTGAGGGGTGGTGCTGGCGGACCCCCACCTGTTTTTCAGCTCCACCGGCTGTAATGGAGGTCACACGTCAACGCGACCGAGTCAGCACAGATTTGGAGACTTGTACTTATGAAGGCGTGGAGGATTTGATGAAATACTGGCTGTAATTCTTCTTTCTTTGTTTAGAAAGTTTCACTAATGGGCGTCCGGGTAGTGTGGCGGTCTACTCCGTTGCCTACCAACACGGGGATCGCCGGTTCGAATCCCCGTGTTACCTCCGGCTTGGTCGGGCGTCCCTACAGACACAATTGGCCGTGTCTGCGGGCGCAAAGCCGGATGTGGGTATGTGTCCTGGTCGCTGCACTAGCGCCTCCTCTGGTCGGTCGGGGTGCCTGTGTGGGGGGAGGGGGAACTGGGGGGAATAGCGTGATCCTCCCACGCGCTACGTCCCCCTGGTGAACGCGCTACTCGTCACTGTCAGGTGAAAAGAAGCGGCTGGTGACTCCACATGTGGTAGTCTGCAGCCCTCCCCGGATCAGCAGAGGGGGTGGAGCAGAGACCGGGGCGGCTCGGACGAGTGGGGTAATTGGCCGGATACAGCTGGGGAGAAAAATGGGGGGGGGATAAAAATAAATAAAGCTTCACTAACTACTTAAAAGATATCACATGCTGAATGAAGCCACCGAATGGCTAGGCTAGGCTAGGCTAGGCTAGGCTAGGCTAGGCCCCGGGTTTTCAAAGTGGGGGGCCGCGGCCGCCAGGAGGCGCTAGGAGGTCCGGGAGAGGAAAATGAAAAATGCAGTTAAAAAAAACAAATAAAAATGAAATTTAACCCATCAAAAAATAATAAGAATAAGAAGAAAATACTAAAAGAAAGAACTGTTGATGAATATTGTAAAGCACAAATGACAATGAATGTTTTGGTTAATAAAAGAAAGAATATTGAATATAATACAACTGAGAAATTATTTGAAATGTAAATTAAATCAATATTGCATTCATAAAAATAAGGAAATATTAAGAAGCTGTGTGTGTTTGATTTCTTTTGTATTTGCCAGTGTAATTTCATTTTCTAACGCCATATCGCAATAGGGGGGCCCCAGCCAGAGGCTACGGCTATTAAGGGGTCCTTGGCATGGAAACGTTTGGGAACCCCTGGGCTAGGCTAGGCTAGGCTAGGCCTCCGTCAGTGCATTTCCTGCAGTAGTGGATGGGGGGGGGGGCAGGTGAGTGGTGGTGCGAGGTGGTCAGGTAGTGAAAGGTGTGTTACCTGTATTTATGAACAGGTGTGTTGTGCAAACTGTTATTTCCTCCCGGCAGGGCGGTGACACAACTTCCATCATCAGCAGACCCACACTCAGCATCCTTCATCACACACCCCCGAGGGGGAACCGGGGCAATCCAGCCCACAGTTTCTGCTAATGTGTAGTTTTATACAGGTGTGGCCACTGTACACTGTGTGTGTGTGTGTGTGTGCGTGTGTGTGTGTGTGTGTGTGTGTGTGTGTGACAGAGAGAGAGAGAGAGAGAGAGGCAGATGCCAGCGTCTTTACCCTGCTTATTGTTTCCATAGGGATTTAACAAGAGCTGCCCTCTATTGAAGATACAAGTCAGTTTACTTGTATATTTAGTTTTATATTACTTGTATTGTGGTGACCCACATCTATGTAACGGAAGACATTCACCTAAGAGGACGGTGTACCTTTAAGGGAAGAGGCGAGGGGTCAGATAATGCACTTCCGCTTCCGGTTGACAGTTCAGTGTCGTTGTCGAATGTATGACATGCTAAGTTGGAGCTAGTAAACTACCTCGACTACGTCTACTCTCACGTCTCCTGTCTCGTTGTTTTCTAACTCCACAGTATATTTATTTTTATATTACTTGTTTATTTATTTTTATATTTACTTGTATATTTATTTTTATATTACTTGTATATTTACTTGTTTATTTATTTTTATATTTACTTGTATATTTAGTTTTATGTTTAGTTTTATATTTACTTGTATATTTATTTTTATATTACTTGTATATTTATTTTTATATTTACTTGTATATTTAGTTTTATATTTACTTGTATATTTACTTGTATATTTATTTTTATATTACTTGTATATTTACTTGTTTATTTATTTTTATATTTACTTGTATATTTAGTTTTATATTTACTTGTATATTTATTTGTATATTTATTTTTATATTACTTGTATATTTATTTTTATATTTACTTGTATATTTAGTTTTATATTTACCTGTATATTTATTTTTATATTACTTGTATATTTACTTGTTTATTTATTTTTATATTTACTTGTATATTTAGTTTTATATTTACTTGTATATTTATTTGTATATTTACTTATATATTTAGTTTTATATTTACTTGTATATTTAGTTTTATATTTAGTTTTATATTTACTTGTATATTTATTTTTATATTACTTGTATATTTACTTGTTTATTTATTTTTATATTTACTTGTATATTTAGTTTTATATTTACTTGTATATTTACTTTTATATTTATTTTTATATTTACTTGTATATTTATTTTTATATTACTTGTATATTTATTTTTATATTTACTTGTATATTTATTTGTATCGCCCAAATCCACAAGGCAGTCCCGAAGAGCTTTACAATCAGTACAATATACGACTACACGACACCCCCTATCCCTGGACCCTCGACCCGAACGAGGAAAACCTCCACAGGGAAAAGCTTACCAGGAAACACATATGGGAGAAACGTCAGCAGGAGCAGCAGAGGAGGCATCCCTCTTCCAGGTTGGACAGACATGTGATAGGTGTCAAATGCACAAAATACACAAGAACAACAGAGCCGCTGTGTGACATCCTGGAGGACACACAGAGCGAGGTAATGCAGCCTGCGTACTGCAGGTGATGCACAACACTTGGTGAATGTAAATATACTGGGTAGGAAGGAGACTCGTGAAGAGAGATCAGGGGCCCCTTCAGTCACTCTGGGACCGTCCAAGACAACACGAGAAGCCCACCCCAGACAGCAAAACTGCTGTGGCCCGGACCCGGCCCACACCCGACACTTCACCCGGCCCACACCTGACACTTCACCCGGCCCACATACCGCATGGAATGATGGCACTTGGGTGGTCCGCTCCTGTTCACCAGATCTGGGCCAGAACCAAGCCATAGCAATGCCGCATGTGCCACATATTTGCCAAAAAAAGGCCCACATGTGATTTGGCATATTTGGGCCATGTTTGCTATTATACATGTGGGCCACTTCAGGCTCACATCCATTTTGTCAGGGCCAGAAGAAGACCACCAGTGCCACATCATTGCCTGAAGTGGCCCACATCCGGATGCTGTCTGAGACAGATGCAGTCAGAGGCCAGCAGGACCCTGCACCACAACCCAGCTCAGCTCAGTGGGGCTCTGCAGAGACCAGACTTCACATGTGGCCCTGCAGAGAGACCAGAGTTCACATGTAGCCCTGCAGAGACCAGACTTCACATGTGGTCCTGCAGAGAGACCAGACTTCACATGTGGCCCTGCAGAGACCAGACTTCACATGTGGCCCTGCAGAGAGACCAGACTTCACATGTGGCCCTGCAGAGACCAGACTTCACATGTGGCCCTGCAGAGAGACCAGACTTCACATGTGGCCCTGCAGAGACCAGACTTCACATGTGGCCCTGCAGAGAGACCAGACTTCATATGTGGTCCTGCAGAGACCAGACTTCACGTGTGGCCCTGCAGAGACCAGACTTCACATGTGGCCCTGCAGAGAGACAAGACATCACATGTGGTCCTGCAAAGACCAGACTTCACATGTGGTGGTCCTGCAGAGAGGCCAGACTTCACATGTGGCCCTGCAGAGAGACCAGACTTCACATATGGCCCTGCAGAGAGACCAGACTTCACATGTGGTGGTCCTGCAGAGAGACCAGACTTCACATTTGGCCCTGCAGAGACCAGACTTTACATGTGGTGGTCCTGCAGAGAGACCAGACTTCACATGTGGCCCTGCAGAGACCAGACTTTACATGTGGCGGTCCTGCAGAGAGACCAGACTTTACATGTGGTCCTGCAGAGAGACCAGACTTCACATGTGGTCCTGCAGAGAGACCAGACTTCACATGTGGTCCTGCAGAGAGACCAGACTTCACATGTGGCCCTGCAGAGACCAGACTTCACATGTGGCCCTGCAGAGAGACCAGACTTCACATGTGGCCCTGCAGAGAGACCAGACTTCATATGTGGCCCTGCAGAGAGACCAGACTTCACATGTGGCCCTGCAGAGAGACCAGACATCACATGTGGCCCTGCAGAGAGACCAGACTTCATATGTGACCCTGCAGAGACCAGACTTCACATGTGGTCCTGCAGAGAGACCAGACTTCACATGTGGCCCTGCAGAGAGACCAGACTTCACATGTGGCCCTGCAGAGAGACCAGACTTCACATGTGGCCCTGCAGAGAGACCAGACTTCACATGTGGCCCTGCAGAGAGACCAGACTTCACATGTGGCCCTGCAGGGAGACCAGACTTCACATGTGGCCCTGCAGAGAGACCAGACTTCACATGTGGCCCTGCAGAGAGACCAGACATCACATGTGGCCCTGCAGAGAGACCAGACTTCATATGTGGCCCTGTAGAGAGACCAGACATCACATATGGCCCTGCAGAGAGACCAGACTTCACATGTGGCCCTGCAGGGACCAGACTTCACATGTGGCCCTGCAGAGAGACCAGACTTCACATGTGGCCCAGCAGAGAGACCAGACTTCACATGTGGCCCTGCAGAGAGACCAGACTTCACATGTGGCCCTGCAGAGAGACCAGACTTCACATGTGGCCCTGCAGAGAGACCAGACTTCACATGTGGCCCTGCAGAGAGACCAGACTTCACGTGTGGCCCTGCAGAGAGACCAGACTTCATGTGTGGCCCTGCAGAGAGACAAGACATCACATGTGGCCCTGCAGAGACCAGACTTTACATGTGGTGGTCCTGCAGAGAGACCAGACTTCACATGTGGCCCTGCAGAGACCAGACTTTACATGTGGTGGTCCTGCAGAGAGACCAGACTTCACATGTGTCCCTGCAGAGACCAGACTTTACATGTGGTGGTCCTGCAGAGAGACCAGACTTCACATGTGGCCCTGCAGAGACCAGACATCACATGTGGCCCTGCAGAGAGACCAGACTTCACATGTGGCCCTGCAGAGACCAGACTTCACATGTGGCCCTGCAGAGAGACCAGACTTCACATGTGGCCCTGCAGAGACCAGACTTCATATTTGGCCCTGCAGAGAGACCAGACATCACATGTGGCCCTGCAGAGACCAGACTTCATATTTGGCCCTGCAGAGACCAGACTTCACATGTGGCCCTGCAGAGAGACCAGACATCACATGTGGCCCTGCAGAGACCAGACTTCATATTTGGCCCTGCAGAGACCAGACTTCACATGTGGCCCTGCAGAGAGACCAGACTTCACATGTGGCCCTGCAGAGAGACCAGACATCACATGTGGCCCTGCAGAGAGACCAGACTTCACATGTGGCCCTGCAGAGAGACCAGACTTCACATGCACGCCACAGACGATGCAGACTTCACCACAGCCTCCACAGAGAGAGAGAGACAGAAGACGGGGAAGTGAGGGGGGTGGTGCTGAAGTTGTCACGGCTACAACAAGCAGTGTAACGCTGACGTTAGACGAGCCCAGTGCAGACGGCACCGGTCTCCAGCAGAGTGGGTCTGGGACCGAGGGAAGACGGGACGCATCACAGACAGGACCACAACACGGGCACACCTGTGCTCACAGATGCAAAACACGAGGCTGGTATCTCCCCAGCAGGTTTTACGCCGGATGCCCATCCCGACACCACCCGCCCCCTTTATCCGGGCTTGGCACCGGCACCGGGGAGGCACTGGGTGGCGCATCCTGACCCCACCCGCCCCCTTTATCCGGGCTTGGCACCGGCACCGGGGAGGCACTGGGTGGCGCATCCTCAGCGACCGGGCCGGGGAGCGGCTCTGTGACTGTGTTTATATTTCTGACTCCTCTTTCGCAGGATTTTAACTTTTCCTCAGGTGTGTTTTACTCCACACTGAGCGTGTATTCATACACACCAAGCTACATTTTACCATGTGTTTCATTTATCGTGTGTTTGATTCTGTCCGCTGATTTTATTTCCGATGTTTCTATTTTGCTTTTCAGTTTAATGTGACGTTCTTTGTCATTTTGTTTTTATAAGTGCTATAAAATAAACGTTATTACATATCTTTGATAAAAGCAGCTGTGGTCTGCAGGGGGCAGGACAGGCCCCCCTCAGACCAGGTCTTTGAGGCAGACTCGGGTCCGCATCGAACAGAGACAAGGTGCAAACCAGAGAGGAGAGTAAAGCCATGAGAGAGGAGCTGCTATGGGATGTAAGCCCCTGGCCTCGGAACAGACAGCTTGGGACACTTCCTGTGACGTCATCCCCATCCACTCATCACTCCCAGTATTGTCCCCCCCCCCCCCCCACACACACACACAGATCACTGTGGACACAAAGACTGGAGGGACCGGACGCTTGAGGGTTGGACTCGCCTGTTCGAACCCGGAGCAGCTCAGCTGCGAAGATCTGGAGGAGGAAGTGAATGCTGACTACTGCTTAAATGCCCTTCAGCAAGGCACCATTTAACCTCAGGGAGCTGGACTGCTGCGAGTGACTCAAGAGACGTGGGGGGTGGCACGCGCTGCCCTAACGGTGGATAAAAAAATTAACATCTAGTTTATTATTATTATTATTATGACGATTATTATGATTATTATTATTGTCATGATTATTATTATGATGATTATTATGATGATTATTATTATTGTCATGATTATTATGATGATTATTATTATTGTCATGATTATTATTATGATGATTATTATTATTGTCATGATTATTATTATGATTATTATTATTGTCATGATTATTATGATTATTATTGTTATTATTATGATTATGATGATGATTATTATTAAAATGGTTTCAGAATGACGACATTAAAAAGAGTCCCCGTGTTCCCTCCGGCTTGGTCGGGCGCCCCTACTATACAGACACCGTAGCCAGGCTTCCCAAGCCGGGTGCGGGTATGTGTCCTGGTCGCTGCACTAGCGCCTCCTCTGGTCAGTCGGTTCCCTGGTGCAACTCCTCATTGTCAGGTGAAAAGAAGCGGCTGGTGACTCCCCATGTATGGGAGGAGTCATGTGGTAGTCTGCAGCCCTCCCCCTCCCCGGATCGGCAGAGGGGGTGGAGCAACGACGGGGAGTGGGGTAATTGGTTGGGGGGGGCGGGAAAGGTAGCCTGTGTTATCCAATCACAGTCGCCCCAGTGATTTTGAACTTTAACCTTGTGTAGCGGTCACGTGAAACAGCCGCGAAAAGGCAGTTCTGCAGCAGCGGTTCGAAGCGAGCGGACGGAAATGCCCCAGCGGAAATGCCCCAGCGGAGGACAACAGCGGCAGAAACGAGAAACGAAATCGGGCAAAACCGCTGAAACTATTCCCGGTGTTTTTGGCTGCGAAAGCGATTACTAATGCAGACGGCACGGGGTCAGACGGAGGCGCGTCTGCTGTTAGCAACATGGAGGCTAACGCTGTTAGCTGCCCCCCTCCCCCCCCCATCAACAGGTAGTCATGGAGACCGAGTCTGACGGCGGTGATCAAGAGGCGCGAACAAAACGACACGCGGGAACAGCTGGTCTCCCGGGGGACTTAGCGGTGGGCCACGGCGAAGAGGACCGTCCTCGACTCGGGGTTCGTGCGGACCTGAAGGACCCTTCCCCGGGGACAAAGGCGGCAGGCGCTTCTTCCCAAACGACGACCCGGGTCCGGTTGTCAGGTCTGCCGTAGAAGACGTTGGCTTTTTTTCCTGGTTTTCCGTCCCAGGTCCCATGCAGATCCCGGGCCTGGTTTAACCCCCCCCCCGCGTGCTGACAGACCCCTTCCGAGACCGAAAACCACTAGAAACCTCGGGAGAAGCGGCGTGTCCCGGGACAGACTGCTCAGCGTGCTGCAAAGGTGGACTTGAACAGACTGTCACGGAACCCGCGCGGAGGAAGGCCGGGAGGAGGGAAGGAAGGAAGGCCGGGAGGAAGGAAGGAAGGAAGGACGGGAGGAAGGAAGGAAGGCCGGAAGGAAGGAAGGAAGGAAGGAAGGACGGGAGGGAAGGACGCCAGGGCGTCGTTAAAGGTAAGAGAGAACACGTTTGAGTCTATCAGGGATATGTAGTCTTCATGCAACCACATCAGCACAGGGCGAGCTGTTGGCCTAGCCTTAGGCCTGTGTGTGTGTCTGTGTGTGTCTGTGTGTGTGTGTCTGTGCTGGTTATGAATGGACGGTCCACCAGAGTTGTGTGTTCGTTGTGTGCCCGCTCCCAGCGGGGTTCTGCCGCAGAGCAGCATGCTGGCCAGCGTTAACGTGCCTTGTGTGATGGGGTGATGGGCTTTATTCCAAGGCGACTAATCAGAAGACGCCACTAACTCCGGGGGGGGGGGCGGTCTTATCCAGAACGGGTGAGTCCGGGTTCAGGTTTTTGATCCAACCAAGCAGTTACACACGTGCGTCTCCTCAGCAAGTTGCTCAGCAGGGACGCTCCTGATTGGTTGGTGGGATCAGGTGTGGAACTGCTTGGTTGGATCAGCGACCTCCACCCGGACTCGCCCTTTCTGGATAAGACCGCCCCCCCCAGCATGATTAACTGCTAATTAAGTTGTCTTGGCGGGCCTGCGTCATACCTTGCATAATTGACCCTCTCACTCCGAGTCATGTAATTGCTGGGGGATGCCGCGGTGCCGAGTCCGGGCCTCCAGCTGTGACGCACCGGGATGTGTTCCAGCCAGGGAACCACACCCAGCTGCGAGCTCATGTTTGACCTTTGCCCTGTGCTCCCTGCTATAACTCATCCCTGTCAACCGAGTGTGGGGCATACAAGGAAGAAGAATTGACAAGCAAATAGATAATAGTTAAATAAAGGGTGTTCCTTAGATCAGGGTAGCAGACTCGGATGGTACCCCACTCCCTCGGAGCTTGTTCCTGCCGCATCAGCAGCAGCAGGTCCCCAATATTAACGTCATGCCTCAAGAAGTACATTCAATGTCTCCACATGTCATCAGAAACATTGGTTTCTCGTCCCACAATGTGTTTATCTTTTCCATTGTTGTGTTTGAAGCCATGTCCGAGCAACTACCCATATGCTGAGCCTGTAATGTACACCTGTCTACGACTTTAAACTCCTTGCTTTGTGAGTGACAGTTGAGAGGATGTATACCCAGAGTGAAAAGCTTAGGATGGGAATTTCTTTGACAGAATTTGATCAGTCATATTAATGATATCTAGCCAAGAGGACTTCACCTGCACACGGGCCCCCATGCGGCGTTATAGTGTCTGTCATGGTTGTGTTGGCTGCGTTTCCTGTTTTATTTTGAAGGCTCACCGGTCTTGCCGTTTCTGTTCCTGCTCCTGCTTTGCACACCCATTCCCTGATTGGCTCCCCCAGCAGTTATAGCGCCCCTGGTGGCCCCGCCTCGTTGTCGGCTTGTTATAGCCTGGTGCTTCACGTCTTGTCCTCGAGCCTTCCCAGCTGTTCGTCCCCTGCCTGTTATTTTGGACTTTTGACCGTTTGACCCCAGCCTCTCTCTGCTGCTGTCTGTGTTCGAGTCCCTGCTCCCGGTGTGACCGTGTCCCTCTCGCCTCATTACACTTGATGGTTATCAGGAATGTTGTCATTAAACTTGTGCAATTTAACAGCCGTTGTTTATGTACACATCTGCCATTTATACATTAATAGGTTTCAAGCTACTGTTGCGTGTCGGCCTCCGAGCCTCCCTGCATGTCTTACGCCAGTCTTCTGGAGATGTCTCATCATCCATATCTTCCTTCCATGAGCTCAGTTTTGATTCTGAGCATTCATCAGACCCAGATTCAAACAAGTCATACAGTGATGACGTTAATCCTTTGTCATAGCGTTGTCCTATAATTACTGCCTGTAACGAGGAGATGACGGGTGTGTCTAATGAAGGGTTTTGGGATGAGGATATAAAGTTACTTGAAGGTATTTGGAAAAAGTGATTCTTTTGAATGTCATATTTAGTTGAGATTTCTGCGAAGGACATAAGCACTCTATCTTCACTGCACACGTCTTGCACTTCCGATAACCCTCTTCCAGCCCATAACAGAAATGCCGAGTCACATTTCCCTGGTTTAAAGTGACTGTCACTCCAAATAGGACTGAAGCGTGACCAGGAGGAGTTTATATTCCAATCTTTACCAAACCAAACATTCATCATATTCAATACGACAGGGTTGTCTGTATGTGTCCTCAGGTATTTGCGATCTGCTGAATATAAATACAAGCGCGTTGGTACGCTTGGCGTAACAGAACAAGATTCTAAATCCATCCAAGCAAACAAAGACGAGGGAGGGCACAGGGGGATATTCTGGTCCAAATGGAGACATTTAGGGAGTGTGTTCATCTTTAGAATGTTTATCCTGCCAATCACTGAGACAGGTAAAGATGTCCAGTGTGCTACTGATGAGGTGGTAGCTCCCAGAACTGGGTCATGATTTATCTGAGCAATCTTATTGCCCTCAGGGACACTTTTTATACGTGAAATTATGCGTTGGGTTGAAAATATGAGCATAAATGTGGCCATTTTCCTCTCTAGATAATTAAATAACTTCACAGATGATTTTGAATGGTTAACTATTTATCCAAATATTTTTCCAAATGTTTTATTAAGATCCAGGAGTGTGGGGATGGAACCGATGAGATTTTTTTAGGAGCAAGATTACATCACCGGCGAAGAGTGCTATTCTGTGTTGTAAAGGACCTTTTCGAATTCCATGAATGTCACTATGCAGCCTCACTGCTGTAGCAAATGGCTCCATTGCAAGAATAAATAGCAATGCTGATAAAGGACTTCCCTGTGGGCAACCTCTAGCAATTTCTAGAGGTTTAGTGACCACATTATTGGGCAAAACTTCTGCAGTGAGCCCAGTACAAAGCAATCCAACCCATTTACAACATGTATCCCCAAAGCCAAAACGGGTAAGCACCTCAGACAGATAAGGCCATTCAACACGGTCAAAGGCCTTCTCTGCATCAAGTGACAGTAAGGCCGTGTCTGTCGCCTCTCTCTGGCGGTGTAAAATATCGAGCACTCGTCTGACATTGTGAAAGCCCTGTCTACCTTGAATGACTCCATTTTGGTCTTCTCCCACCATGCGAGGAAGCAGGCCCTCCACTCTTCTTGCAAGAACTTTGCAAAGTATTTTTGTATTTGAATTCAAAAGGCTAATTGGGTGCATATTTTTTGGGGGATTTTTTCTCCCCAATCGTATCCGGCCAATTACCCCACTCTTCCGAGCTGTCTCGGTTGCTGCTCCACCCCCTCTGCCAATCCGGGGAGGGCTGCAGACTACCACACGCCTCCTCCGATACATGTGGAATCGCCAGCCGCTTCTTTTCACCTGACGGTGAGTTTCGCCAGGGGGACGTAGCGCATGCGAGGATCACTCTATTCACTCCAGTTCCCCTCCCCCCTGAACCAGCGCCCCGACTGACCAGAGGAGCCACTAGTGCAGCGACCAGGACACATACCCACATCCAGCTTCGCACCCGCAGACATGGCAAATTGTCTGTAGGGATGCCCGACCAAGCTGGAGGTAACACAGGGATTCGAACCGCCGATCCCTGTGTTGGTAGGCAATGGAATAGACCGCCATGCCACCCGGACGCCCTCCTGGGTGCATATTTTCCCATTTTGTGTTTGGTTTTCCTTGTTTTGGAAGAATGTGATTAGGGCACCCCTCATGAATGTGGGGAGAAGACGTTCCTGAAGGACTCCTGAAACATCTCCAAAAGGAGTGAAAGTAATTTGGACTGAAATTTTTTATAGATATCTGTAGGGATGCCCCATCAGAACCCGCCACTTTTCCAGCCTGCATACAGCCAATCACTTCTGCAATTTCCAGTTTTGTTAATTCTCCATCTAATGCTCTACTTTCCTCTTCAGAAATTCTAGGGATATTAAGATTGTTTGGGAATCGTGTCGACATATCCAAGCAGGAAGAGCACTCCGAACTATACAGTGTCCCATAGAAGACCCTGTAGGCCTCATGAATCTCCCTTGGGTCCTTTAAAGTCCTACCATGTGGAGTTTCAATACAGTTAATAGACCTTTCTGTTTGTTGTTCGATGTGCCATGCTTAAAGTTTACCAGGCTTTTGAGTGAATGAATGAATGAATGAATGAATGAATGAATGAATACCTTTTATTTGTCATTGCACAGCTGTACAACGAAATTAAGTGCAACTCCCCAGTGGTACTATATATATATATACACACACACACACATATATATATAAAATCCAGTGAGTCAAGTAAATTCTTTATGAGATGGTACAAGCCTGTTTCATGTCATAAGCAATGATTGCTTATGACATGAAACAGGCTTGTACCATCTCATAAAGAATTTACTTGACTCACTGGATTATTTTGCTCCTTATTTGTTGAGCACTTTCCCTAACGGTTAGTGTTTCTTTTAACAAAGTTTTTATATATATATACATACACACACACACACATATATATATATATATAGCGGGTTTCCCCCCCCTGGAAACCATCAATGGTGTCGATAGAATTGCTCAACTAATGAGCGGAATATCAATGCTGATACAGGAAAAATATATAGATACACAAATAGTCAAAATACAAATAGACACGTTTGCAGCACAATCAACATATAGATAATGTATGCTTAAGTGTAAAAATATGTGTAATATCCGTTACACTAGATAAATAGTCTGTGTATCGCACTAACCTGAGTCAGCATGTGTTTTGCACATGCCAAATGTACAGGCGTTATTGCACAGCTTCACGATATTATTGCAACCTTAGAGTTTGTTGAGAGTTCAGTTCTTTAATGACACTTGGGTAGAAACTGTTCAGAAGTCTGGAAGTACGGCTCTTGAAAGACCTATAGCGCCTCCCAGAGGGCAGCAGAGTGAAAAGGTGAGTGAGAGGAGTCCTTGATTATGTTTGTGGTCGGACTTAGGCAGCGGGATCTGTATATGTCCTCAAGTGAAGGTAGCTGTGTGCCAGTGGTTTTCTGTGCGGACTTAATCCCTCTCTGCAGAGCTTTTTTTTATCAGCCACAGTGCAACTGGCACACCACGCTAAGATGCCACAAGTGAGGATGCTTTCTAGAAGGACACCAGCGGCGGCTGGGACAAATTAGCTCTGCTCGGTGTCCTTAGATAGTAAAGCTGCTGCTGTGCCTTCTTCACGAGGGAAGTTGTATCGACAGTCCGTGTGAGGTCCTGGGAGATGTGTGTGCCAAGGAATTTGAAGCTGGTGGTCACCCTCTCCACCATGTCTCCGCCGATGTATAAGGGAGCAGGTTCCTCTTCCTGTTTCCTAAAGTTGATGATGATTTCTTTTGTTTTGGAGGCGTTAAGTGCCAAGTTGTTACTGGAGCACCATACAGACAGTTTGCGGACCTCATCCCTGTTGGCAAACTCATTGCCATTTTGTATTTGTCCCACCACAGTAATGTCATCTGCAAATTTTACTGTGGTATTTATATTGTGGGTTGGTGTGTGTGTGTAAAGTGAATAGAGAAGGGGACTCGGCACGCAGCCCTGTGGAGCTCCAGTGCTGAGTGTCAGGGACGATGAGTGGTGTGTCCTCAGCCAGTCTGTGGACGATTTGTTAAAAAGTCTTTTATCCATCTACATGTGGACTGGCTGACACCCAGCTCGAGCAGCTTGATCACCATTCTGCCGGGGATTATTGTGTTGAATGCAATTTCTCCCTGGTCATAGTAGGATTGTTTGAGTCTCATTAAATTGACAGCTGCTTTGTTTGCCGACAGTTCGTTATACTGTGACCTAATACGCAGGAGTAGTTATGCATGTGCATTTATAGAGCTAGACTTGTTTTTGTAGAAATGTGTTTCTAGTTCTGTTATTTTCTCATCTAATGTTTTCATTTCAAGATGGGCACTTTTTTTTTGCGCTGGTAAAAGAAGTTATCCAACCTCTAATAAATGCCTCGAATGCCTCCCATCTTGTGCCTGCAGATGTTTGGGAAGTGTTACATTCAAAATACAAGGCAATTTTTTTTTATCTAAAAAAAAAATATCTATGAACGTGGGGTCCACAAGCCACCCTGGTTGAAAGCGCCATTTCGGGAAATGACTCACAAGTTTAGTATCTATAAATCAAAGACAATAGCTGCATGATCGGATAGAGCACAACCGCTTATCTGATATTGGGTGGGAATTGTTCAACACACAAGGCATCGCTGATAAAAGACGTGCATTTCTCAGTCAGCCTTCCATCAGATAGGCCAGTAATGATTCTTGTCTCAGGTTTACGTTCGATGTCGCTGGATTAAACCTGACCGAGGATCTTTGCCTTCATGCATCGCTCTCACCTGTTTTTTTCCACTCTCCACTTTGCAACTTAAAGTGTAACTTCTCACCCAGGTCTGAGCCTAACTGCACCCACTGCATGAGTTTGAAAAATGCTAAAAAGTGAGCAAGAAACTGGGGGAGGGGGGAGTTAAGAGAGGAGTAGTTGGGGAGATCCGTGAGAATGGCCCGGAGCGTTTCCAGTGTTGCCGCCGCACATTGCCGCGGTCCCCTCCACCGGCCTGCCTTCCTGCATGGCATCGGACACCGCCCTGGGAAGACGCTCCGATCACAGCAATGCAGATGCGCCACAGACGGAAGGGGGAGGTGGGTCACCTACCACTGCTTTGAGGGTGTTCCAACACCTCTGGGTGCTCTGGTTTCCTTTCACAGTCCAAAGACATGTAGGTCAGGTGAATCAGCCGTATTAAATTGTCCCTAGGTATGAATGTGTGTGTGTGTGTGTGTGTGTGTGTGTGGGCCCTGTGTGATGGCCTGGGGGCCTGTCCAGGGTGTCTCCCCGCCAGCTGTCCAATGACTGCTGGGACAGCCTCCAGCGTCCCCATGACCCTGAGAGCAGGATAAGCGGTTCGGATAATGGATGGATGGATGGTCAGAAATGTCAATATTAACATGTAGACATTCAGGTCAGGTGAATCGGCCATACTAAATTGTCTCTAGGTGTGAAAGTGTTGGCCCTGTGGTGGACTAGCGGTCTGTCTAGTGTGTCTCCCTGCCTGCCACCCAATGACCGCTGGGACAGGCACCAACATCCCGCGACCCGACTTCGGATAAGTGGCTTGGACAATGGATGGATGTCAATATCAACCCCAGCATTGATGTGCTTCATCACCGTACAGTCATAACGTTTAGTTTGCAGCTCAAAAAACACGTTTAGGTGTTTTTTAATAAAAGTCAAAATAAGGAAATAAAACTCCTGCCGGTAGAGTTTAAGAAGAACACTAGAGTCGTTATCAGAGATTATCTTTGATTTTTAATTGGACAATACTTACAGGATATACACAGTGTTTCATTGAAACAATAGTGTAACACTAATGGGCAATGCCCTCTTTGCTCCTGAGGTCACAAGATGGCCGGCCAAGTCTCCAGCCAAGATGTGCATAAAGTTACGAGTAACATGGCTGCTGTTACTGCTGTTACAGGTTTTACAGGTGTTGCAGGTCATATTCAGGGGCCAAACAAGGAAACATGGCGTCGAGTGTACACAGTCTACTGCCAAACCGCGGGCAGGTTTCCACATTGAACATGGGGTTTCACAGAATCAACACAGTGGGACAACTCGGTCAACGGCGGCGGGAGACGGGAGCCCCTGCCGCCGCCGTAATGGCAAACTCAAGAAAAGACAGGAATTCACCGTGGTTTTTTTTTTTTCCTTTTCCTTACAGTTCCAATGCGTGAAATTGTGAAATTGCCAAAATGAAAAGGAAAAAAAAACAGGTCCAAACAAAAACAAAGCATACATATATACAGTTGAACCCAATAGATATATACAGATATATACAAACAATAATATATAAATATAGTAAAATAGATTAAATTACATTGATATCAAGGTCTTCCATAAATAGTTGTTGCACGATAACAGTTTGGATGTGTGGGTTTAGTGTTGGAAGCACAGTGCACCTGACGGGGGAAACGGGCCGAGGCTCGGCTCGCCGCCGCCGCTCAGGCTCTCCAGGTTTTTGATCCAATGTGTACGTTTACAGAGCACAAATCTGTGCAACCGACGAGGAAAAAGAAAGACACTCAAAACTGTGACAGACGCCGTCTGTAAGCTCTGCGATGGAGGCGATATCGTAACGTTTACTCGACGTCGTTTGGTTTGTGCGCGGTCTCTCTGCCATGAGGATACCCTCAATCTCTCGTTTCTTCTGGCTTTTTTTTTTGTTGTTTTTTGTTGTTTTTGTCTTGTGTGTTCGTTTTTGCAAGATTAACATGTACATGACAACCACGGCATGTGGTCAAATTCAATGTATTCTCCCATAAAGAAAAAAATGCGTTGTTCCCCCTCATTCAGGAGAGGGAAGCCGGGGCTGAGGTGGCTCCTGGGCCTCTTTTAAGCGGTAGTGTCGTCTCTGCGCGCAATTTCATCCCAGCAAAAATCTTCAGCAGGTTGGAAAAGAAGGAGTTCAGTGTTAAAAGTTCAGTCTCTCCTCCTACAGGACATTGCTCTGCAGCTCCCGGTGTCGGTGTAACGAGGCGGGGTTCATCCGCTTCACGCTAAAACATCTGTACAAGTCAAGCTCTCACTAGAAGCAAGGTCACAAAGCCTCGGTAAGAATACTGATAGGCAGGCGAACACGTCCGGCCCGTGAAACTGACAGGGTTTTTTTTTCTTTTTTCTTCTTTTCTTCCTAAGTGTGCTGAGAAGTAAGTGCTTTTCCACTATACAAAGACATTTTACAAATATGAACTTTTGGCAAAGTAAGTAAAAATAAAACTGTTGGAAGGAACTCAATTTTCCTTGAGAAGAATCCATGTTCAAGTCTACTGCCTCGAGTTCGTCTCGGTTTCAGGAGGTTCAAGTTTTTGTGTTCGTTTCGTTTTCTTTCCGTACGGCTCGCTCGGACGCGTCGCTGCTGATCTTCGAGGTCATCAGCCGAAGGTCGAAGGTCGCACACTCAACCGTACCTGACTGTAAGCTGCATTTTGAACTCTTATGACGAAGTCATCCCTGTTTGAGGCACCTCCAAAATGTTTCTTTTTAACTGTACCATTACTACAAAAAACAACATCGAGAAAAAAAGAAAAAAAAACAGCCTAACAGCATAAAAATAAAACGAAGACAAAAAAATAAAATAACAATAATAAGAAAAAAAGTCAGATACCATCATTGTGGCCTAAAGGAATACTGTACAAAGTCTGGATACATTCTCTTGGAATGGCATGGTCTTTCGCTCAGGAGTTAGAAGCCGAGCATCAAGTCAGTCTGTCCGTTGTTTACGTCTGTTTTTCGTTCGTCCGCCGCGGCGTTTAGTGTCCGTCAGCCGGGCTGCTCTGCACGGCGCCAAAGTTGTGGACCCAGTCCAGGACGATGAGGCTCATACTGCCGATCATGACCAAGAAGCCGCAGATCAGAAAGATGGTGGCCTGCAGGCAAAGATTTGCATTATTTACATTTGAAGTCACGTTTTTACCCACCGCTGAACTTAAACCTACGACGGCTGTCGGTGGCTACAACCTGGCGAACCGGAGGAAAACTTTAAGATGACGGAACAGACGATCGTGATTAAATTCTGTTTGCGTTTCTCTTTTCTACTCAACAAATGCATTTCCGTTGCCCACGTAGAGCATCAACGCTTTGTTGACGAAAGCAAAAACCTCCTCCGGCAAACATCTCAACTTTTTTTGGGGATATTGTGGATGTTTGACCACATTTTGCTGTTTCTATCCAGCTTTTCTAATGCAATACTTGATAATGCACATAGAAATGCCTTTTTTGTTTTTTTTTAAAGATTTTTCCTGGTTTTCCTCCCCAATCGTACTTGGCCAATTACCCCACTCTTCCGAGCCGTCCCGGTCGCTGCTCTGCCGGTCCGGGGAGGGCTGCAGACTACCACAAGCCTCCTCTTGATACATGTGGAGTCACCGGCCGCTTCTTTTCACCTGACAGTGAGGAGTTTCACCAGGGGGACGTAGCGCGTGGGTGGATCACGCTGTTCCCCCTCCCCTCCCCGAACAGGCGCCCCGACCGACCAGGGAAGGCGCCAGTGCAGTCACCAGGACACATACCCACATCTGGTTTCCCACCCGCAGACACGGCCAATTGTGTCTGCAGGGACGCCCGACCAAGCCGGAGGTAACACGGGGATTTGAACCAGCGATCCCCACGTTGGTAGGCAACGGAATAGATCACTAGGCTGCCCGGACGCCCCAAAATTATTGAATATTTTATCAAACAAATTCAGTTTATCAATTATTTCCTTCCAAATATGTATCGTGTTGAATATTATTGTCTACGGAAGTACTTAAGGGAACACTAGAAAATGTGTTTCCGTACAAGTTATTTATGTGTGCGATAATAAGAGCTGGAGAGCCGTTGTGGAGGTTTGTCTCTTACCCCGATCTTCTGCACAGACTTCATGGACTCCTTCTTCACCAGTCGGATGTAGAAGGCAGATGGCAAGATGAAGATGAGCATGGCTGCAGCCGAGGCGCCTGGATGAGAGAAGACATTTTGGCTTTTAGATAACAGGAAGTCGGTTTCCACACCAGCAGATGGACAGATTGTGTCCGAATACCCATACTGTAGCCGTAGTATGTACTGTATAGTCCGCTTTTTAGTATACTATATGTATGCAATTTATTTATTTTATTTTTGTGGACCCCCCCCCCTTTTTTTTTCCCAATCACTATTCCAAGCCGTCCCGGTCGCTGCTCCACCCCCTCTGCCGATCCGGGGAGGGCTGCAGACTACCACACGCCTCCTCCCATACATGTGGAGTCGCCAGCCGCTTCTTTTCACCTGACAGTGAGGAGTTTCACCAGGGGGTCGTAGTGTGTGGGAGGATCACACTATTCCCCCCAGTTCCCCCTTCCCGCCTGAACAGGCACCCCCCGACCAGCCAGAGGAGGCGCTAGTGCAGCAACCAGGACACACTCACATCCAGCTTCCCACCCATAGACACAGCCAATTGTGTCACATGTAGGGATGCCCGACCAAGCCGCAGATAACACGGGGATTTGAACCGCCGATCCCTGTGTAGGTAGGCAACAGAATAGACTGCAACGCCACCCGAACGCTCATGTAAGCTATTTTTGCTGAAAATCTAGTACAATTTGACTGGACGTGTATCTTAGCGGATAGCAAGCATTCGGCAGCATGTAGCACTTTTAAGTCTATGGTATATTCTTGCAGTATGTAGTACATAGCAGAGTATTCAGACACAGACACAGTATCTCGCTCTGCTTTTCATTCTGTCTCTGACATTAACACACACACACACACACTTCCATCCTCTCCACATAACGGATTTCCTGGTTGCCTTTCCTGACAGTATTTCCTTGACTTGAGACTTGTCCTACATAAACACACACACACTTCCAGCTGTCTCTGTCTCAGTAACCTACTCGACCAGCTGTGATAGTTAAAGCTACAGTCCTGAAGATTTACACGCGAACAAATATCCGAGCTCAAATACTACTGCAGTTACCAGTATCACCATAGGTGTCTACAGGATAGTAGCATAAAATGCCATTTTTAAAATCTGTGCGTGCACACACACACACAAAGCTCACCGATGAAGCCGAAGATGTCTCGGATCGTTGGGACTAAGATGACCAGGGCGTTGGTGCTGGCCAACAGAACCACGGTGATGACAGTGTGACGGACCCAACTGAACTCTTTGGAGGCGCACAGGAGCTGGTTGACCGAGGTCCGAATCTGCGGGGCGAGGGAGGGAGAGAGAGCAGTTAAAATCATTTAAGGACCGCCTCAATGCAATGGAAAAAAAATCTTTGCGTTGATGAACCAGCGTGTTCGTAGTCATGAGGCCCTTAAGAGAGGAGAGATGTTCCTGGGAGAGCTAAAACACACCGCAACAGAGCCCTGAGCCCCTGTAGACAGTCATGACCTTTGACCTCTCTTTTTGTGCATATCTCTGTCACTTACGGGGAACAGCACCACGGGGACAGTCAGGGTGACAGCGGTGAGCACAGCCAGACGCACAATCAGCAGGATGACGTCAAACTTGTAGACTCTGGAGTAGGTGTGCAGCAGCTCGGACTCCACGCGAGCTGAAACAGGAAGTGAAGGAGGAAACGTCACAAACTGCAACCGTTACGTCCACAATACAGAGCCGAGACGTAGACTGTGGACGACATGAGCGCCTTGAAAAGTGAAACCCAAGTGTCTCTAGCGCTCTCTAGTGACTATTTCCAGTAAAACCTTTAAACCAACCCACACCCATGTAGGTGAATTGAATACACGGCAAACCAAAAAAAGAACACAAAATACACCCCAAATTAAACCTTTCACCAAGGTCTCTTCCAGCATTTATCTTTCAGATAACTGTTTGGTACAGGTTATTTGATGATGGTCATGAGGACATGGTAACGCCATTGGCAAAAACAGGCAGCTCAGTATAACATGCAGCACCTCCTGTTTCTACTGTGCAGACTGATGCCAATTTTCAGCCACCGCAAAACTACGAGCAAGATGGTGACGAGCGGCATGGGGATATTTATGGATCAAAACCGCATCATAGGAATGGCGTCGTGCTGTTTACAAAGCCAAAGGTAACACGGGATTCGAACCGCCAATCCTCGTGTTGGTAAGAATGGGAATAGACCGCCACACTGCCCGGATGCCCCATTTTGATGGTACTTTAAAGTATAATCTTCTTTTGTTGATTTGGTTTATAAAGAAAACAAATTCTTTAAAAGGAACATTATCACCAGTCTGCTGGTTACTGTTGATCGACCGTGCGTGTTTGTTGTTTGAGGTCATCACAAGTGCGACTGGGATATAATTCTGACCTTCGCTATTTTGCCAAGTTATCAAATAGACTTTTAAGCACAAACTGCAGTGTAAATCTGTGTCCGTCTAAATTCATCTTTCTGTCTCATACTCTTGAGTTGTCTGAAACTGATACCGTCAAGAAAATAATTCCCAAACCCATCGCTCCTACAGCCGATCCTTTTCTTATCCCTTCCTTTTTTAATGACCTCTAGTTTTACCTTAAAATGCTCTCAACTTCTTCTCCTATGGTGCAATGTTTCCCTCACACCTCTCGATCTGAAATATTTCACGGTTGCTATCTGTTTTCGTTTGTATGTACGACACAACAGAATGCGGTGCATTTAGTTTACTTTTCACGTCAGGTTTTACGTGTCGTTTTGTTTTTTTAGCGTGGCATCGTGGAAGGGAAGAGACTCACTGTTGAAAGTCAGGTATCCAAAGAGGGCGGCCAGCAGGTACATGATGAACATGGCCAGGAAGGAGACGTTGGCCACGCCTTGCATCTTCCTGCGGGAACGGCTGCAAGAGGAAGGAATTCTTTTATTATTACCAGAAACTCGTTCTTCTCTTTCTTCTGAAATTCTTGGAGATGATCTTTCTTCCTATCTTTTTTTTAATGAAAACCCAAAACTTGATTTTTGTATGCGTGTGTTTGTGAATGAGCACATGTATGTAGGAATACTTGCATATTTGTATCAGTGGCATGTACATGTGCGTGTGTGTGTTGGCTTGTCTATGGATGTGTTCGGGTGTGTATGTGCAGGTGTGAATGTCCATATACACCGATGAGGCAAAACATTATGACTACCTGTCTAATATGCTGTTAGTCCTCCATGTGCCGCTAACACAGCACATGAGGCATGGACTCTACAAGACCCCTGGAAGTGTCTTGTAGTATCTGCCACCAAAACATTAGCACCAGATACTTCAAGTGGAGCCATTGTGGATCAGACTTGTCGGTCCAGCACATCCCACAGATATTCAGTTGGATTGAGATCTGGAGAATTTGGAGGCCAGGGCAACACCTTGAACATCTCATCATGTTCCTCAAACCATTCCTGAACGTTGTGTTCAGTGTGGCAGGGCACATTATCCTGCTGAAAGACGTCACTGCCATCAGGGAATACCATTGCAATGAAGGGGTGTACTGGGTCTGCAACTATGTTTAGGTAGATGGCATGTGTCAAATTGACGTCCACATGAATGGTTGGACCCAGGGTTTCCCAGCAGAGCATTGCTCAGAGCATCGCACTCCTTCCACTGGCTTGTCATCTTCCCACAGTGCATCCTGGTGCCATCACTTCCCTACGTGAGCTAAAAGAAAACGGGACTCATCAGACCAGGCGACCTCCTTCCACTGCTCCAAGGTCGAGTTCCGACGGTCACGTGCCCATTGTAGGTGCTTTCGACGGTGGACAGGAGTCCTCATGGACACTGACTGGTCTGCGGCTACGCAGCAGACTGCGATGCACTGTGTGTTGTGACACATTCCTCCCATAACCATCATTAAAATGTTCTGTGACTTGTGCCACAGTAGACCTTCTGTCGGTTCGGACCAGACGGGATAGCCTTCGTTGCCCTTGCGTGTCGATGAGCCTTGGGCAGCCAACACCCTGTCACCGGTTTGTGGTTTGTCCCTCCTCGTACCACTGTCAGTAGATACTCACCGCTGCTGACCGGGAGCACCCCACAAGCCTTGCTGTTTCAGAGATGCTCTGACCCAGTCGTCTGGCCATAACAATTTGGCCCTTGTCAAAGTCGCTCAGGTCTTCACCCCTACCATTTCTCATGCATCCAACATGTTGACTACGAGAACTGATGGTCACCTACCATCTAATCTACCCAGATCTTGACATGTGCCCTGGTCTGGAGATGATAGACCATTCACCTGCGAGTGGTCATAATGTTTTGGCTCATCAGTGTACTGGTGTGTGTCTACATGTGTGTGATGGTGTCACTTACTCTTTAAGCTCCTCATACATGGGCAGGATGGCTGGGTGGCACACAAAAGCGAAGGTCAGAATGGGCACAGCGTAGACGGTCTGAAACACAAAACATCAAACTCGTCTTAAAAAATCCTCAGCGACAAAACACAGCAACTGCATAATACTATTAGCTGTTATCACAGAGTCCATCAAAATGCTAACAGCTAAAATTTCACAACCATACAAGACATCCAGTTGACAGATAAAATACCCTCTCCTATACAACAAATGGCAGCCAGATGTAAAGCCAGTTATGGTAACATTGCTGGTTAGCGCATTACTACATTTTACAGACATTTTTCAGAGGGTTTGAATGCAAAAATTCAGATTTAGAAACACTTTGGAAATACACATATAATACACATATACATATACGTGTCTATAGAGGTTTGGATTCTCACCTCCGAGTTGAAGACAAAGTATTTTGGCGTGCAGGAATCCTCGTTGTAGTTGACGGCGGGGGTGTTGAGTTGGGAGTTGGTGGTGTTCGGGACTCGGCTCAACGTCTTGTTCTGCGAGTATATGGCGTCAAGCAGAGAGCAGGAAATCTGGAACTTTTTGTAGATCACCTGGAAGACAGGCAAATGGGTGTTCAATTGGGGTTTGGATTAAAACATGCAATAATAGGAGTAAATGGTGTGGGGATGTTTCATTTCACAAAAACTTCCATTTCCTGTTTGAGCGGAAGACTCCCAACGGGAAATGGAAGTTTGTAATGGAAATACCAGAAATGTTTTCTTGGCGAAACCAGATCACGCAAATACTCTGTCCAACCGGTGGTTCCAAAGAAGTGTTTTACTACAACCCCCCCGTGGCATTAACTAAAATCTGTTTTCCACAACACCGACGCATGGAAGATTTTGCTGGCTGACACGGGGGGGGGGACTTCCTGGAAAAAGAGCTTATTCCCTGAAATGATCCAACATCGCCGAGCAGAATGGACAAGTGAGCTAACGTGTATTACTGGGATTCGTTTGTTACCGTGGCAACGATGAGGAAGAAAACACAATTTGAAAGGAGGGGAAAAAAGTCGGTGGTGGTGGTGGGGGTGGCTTAACTCACCACAATCAGGAAGAAGACCATGCAGAGCAGCGAGAATCCACTGGTGTAACCAAGATAGCCTGAGGAAGAACATGGAAACACAAATAAACAAACCCATTAGACCACTTCAGATGTAAACACAGTTGGAGGAGGGATTGACTTTTCTCGGCACGAACCCGCTCGGAGAATTTGTGTTAATGTGATTTAAGACTTCCACTGACCCCTTTGTAAACCCTGGACCCACTTTAGAGACTGTTTTGCAACAGGTACCGTTTATTCTACAAAGTTTGTGTCACAGTTTGAATGTTTGTCAGCACTTCCTGGCTGGTCCAATGTGTTTGCGTTTTCTCCAAATCGCTTCAACTTTTACGAGTTTTACACACAGGGTTGTGCGTAACAAACCCCACCCAAAGCAAGTATTTGCACAAGGACTGGATTTCACAAAGCCAACGCACACACTTACCCAGGTTCCTGAGGAGAGATAGGGGCAGAATAATGATCACCGAGACAAGCATAACCAGATAGTCTCCATTTGTGTACCATTCTCTGGAACAAAAAGATAACGCATGTCAGTTATCTACGTATGTATATGTCTATCACTCTGTCTGTGTGTCTGTCTATCCTTGTGGCTGTATCCATCTGTCTTGTATGTATTTTACTGTCATTTTAGTGTTTCTCCATCACTGTAACTCGACATTATCAGAAGCGAACAGACGTGATGATGTCATCATCAGCTGACAAATCCCTTCAGGAACGATTATCCCATATCAGGTCATCTCTCTTTACAAATCATCTTCACGTCACGCTTCTAAAATGCGTAACCCAGTAGGGGTTACAGCTGGGTTAGATGTTTTTTTCCCATCGAAGATGAGCAAATCTTTCTAGCTTCCCTTTGAGCCTATCTTTTCTTTTTGAATCCCTCATTTATCGGCATCTGGATTGGGGGGAGTTAAAGCCCATGTGGGCGAAATGACCACAACGTGCACAGAAATAGCGCTCGGAGAAGCTGGCAGAACCACATCAATGTTTGATGGGCGAGGGTGATGTCGGAGTGAGATCACCCCGCTCTCTTGTCTCGATGCGGCACTGACTCTAAAAGGCTTCTTTGAACCGCTGCTCTCAACAGCATCCCTCCATCTCTCTCGCTCTCTCCCTCCATCACCCCCCGCGCCCCGCTCGCTCTTCTCCTCGACCACAGGGACAAAGACTCCGCTTCACCTTCTCTCCACACTTGGAAAAACAATCGGCGGCCATTTTGCCTGATGTACCACTCCAACTTGAGTAACCCTCTGTGACCAAACATCAGGCACACAAACACACACTCACAAATGTGGTCACTTACGTATTGTCGTCTCCCACAAAGGCCCGGATGACAATAGGCAGCTCATACTTGACGATGTAGAGGTAGCTTGACATGGCTGAAAAAAAGGGAAAGTCATTCCAGCGTTAGTCATTTCCAGCGCTGACCCAGTGACATGTCAGAAAAATGTTCTCAGCTCTATTAAAAAAAAAAAAAACAAAAGGGGAAAAAATTGTTGGCGAGAGACAGAAATAACATTTGGCAACAGGGCAGGTTTTTCTTGTGGGGTTTCGACCCAAGCCTATTTAATGACTGCTCAACTCTTTTCTGGAACTTTCTTTCCCAAGACAGCTGTTTTCCTGCATATGAATTCACTGGGCAAGATTTCCATTCATTTTGTTTAAAATAAAAAGTCATGTTAGTTCACGCTCAGAGGGATATCCCCACCCCCCCTTTCCTCCCCAACTGTATCCAGCCAATGACCCCACTCTTCCGAGCCGTCCCGGTCTCTGCTGCACCCCCTCTGCTGATCCGGGGAGGGCTGCAGACTACCACATGCCTCCTCCCATACACATGTGGAGTCGCCAGCCGCTTCTTTTCACCTGACAGTGAGGAGTTTCACCGGGGGGGACGTAGCGCGTGGGAGGATCACGCTATTCCCCACAGTTCCCGGCTCCACCCCGAACAGGTGCCCTGACCGACCAGAGGAGGCGCTAGCGCAGCAACCAGGACACATACCCACGTCCGCCTTCCCACCAGCAGACACGGCCAATTGTGTCTGTAGGGACGCCCGACCAAGCTGGAGGTAACACGGGGATTCGAACCAGCGATCCCCGTGTTGGTAGGCAACGGAATAGACCACCACGCTACCTGGATGCTTCCAGGGGGGGATATTCTTAATGATGAGGATTTCGAATAAATACAAGCCTACGAATATAAAAAGTTGAGTCTATCGTGGTTGCGTAACGTTTTAAGAAGTGAAAAGGAAAAAAAAACCAAAACACATTCATGAGTTACAGGCGACGTCAAGGTTGCTTCCTCGCCTTTGTGATCTAATCTGACCCTGAACGCATGCTTGTCTCACCTCCGATATTCTGCATGGTGATGGAGCAGGAGGCGGCCAGTTTCCCTGGCATCCCGAAGGCTTTGTAACCCAGCTGTTCGTAGACCAGCGACCCTGCAACGGGAAGGAGGACACACAGGCACACGTGTTAAACCTTTCCTCGTCATCTGTCTTCATACGTTAAAACCCCCCCACAGAGACACAAGTCAGCAGAGAGGACACAGAGCCCAAAAAAATGAGTACGAAACCTCAAAATGGCCCTTGGGACATTTGAATGAAACCAACTGGTGTGAATTGGAAGAAAACAAACAGGAAGCAGGAAAAAGAAACGGCAAGTGGTGAACACCTTTGAGGGCCCACATCGTCTCTCTCACTCACACAACTTCCTCACAAACATTCCCCAACGTTTCCTCTGCCTTACCGCCTTCTTTGGCCGTCTTCAGCAGCAGGTGGACAGAGTACAGGGAGAAGATGGCAACAGCCACGAGGAGAATCCTGCAAACAGACAAAAAAACAAAACGTTTAATTTCCTTTTACAAATGCGTCCTTTACCACACGCCTTCCACAGAGCAGCTGTTAAGCCAGAACCATTACCCTTTCCTCTGCCGAAGTATTCTTGAGTAAGACAATATAACCCTTTCAGCTGTATGGACGCTGCCCCCCCCCCCCCCGTGGCTGACCTCTGCCCTCTCATCAAACGAGATTTATTATGCGAGTTTCATATACGACCTATAAACAGCAACCCCCAAACCGAAACGATGCCTTGTCAATGCAAACGTGGTGCAGTTAGCTGCAGGCGACTCTGGACCGCGTGCTGGTCCACTTTAAACCTACCCAACGATGAATTCCAAGGTCAGCTCAATGATAAACGCCTTTTCTTAACTGCTGTCATCTGACAATCGGGGGAAAAGGCCAAAACCAAGGTCAGATGGTCTGTAACCTCAGTTTGTACGCGGGGTGCATCGGATTTCAACCGAGGAACAAACCTGTATCAGCAGTCTGGTACCGTACGTGTGTTGAAGATGCTGAAGGTTTTGGTTTAGTTTGAACTTACTGACGCCTGTGTAGGTGTTGGTAAGGCGAGTGTTGTTGGAGCGCCGTTCAGAATGAATGAGAGTCAGCAGTGCTCTGGTTGAACCTGAGTTTTACTTCTTTTTTTTGACCCCCCCCCCCCCCGCCCTTTTCTCCCCAATTGTAGCCGGCCAATTACCCCACTCTTCCGAGCCGTCCCGGTCGCTGCGCCACCCCCTCTGCTGATCCGGGGAGGGCTGCAGACTACCACATGCCTCCTCCCATACACATGTGGAGTCACCAGCCACTTCTTTTCACCTGACAGTGAGGAGTTTCGCCAGTGGGACGTAGCGCGAGGGAGGATCATGCGATTCTCCCCAGTTCCCCCTCCCCCCCGAACAGGCACCCCGACCAACCAGAGGAAGCGCTAGTGCGGCGACCAGGACACATACCCACATCTCGCTTCCCACCCACAGACGGGGCCATTGCGTCTGTAGGGACGCCCGACCAAGCCGGAGGTAACATGGGGATTCGAACCGGGATCCCCGTGTCGGTAGGCAACGGAACAGACCGCTTCGCTACCCAGATGCCCGAGTTTTACTTATTGATGTTGTGTTATCTGTTGGTAAAGGTCTTCTACCAGCTTGTTCTGTCATATCTGCTTGTTAGACACAGCAACTTCTTCAAACTCAACACTACCTGCCGTCCTCTTCCTCATTTGGCTGCTATGATGAAGATGGTAAACACTATACATTGTCATTTTTTCCTACCAGACACCAACTATTCACATCACATACTACTAAAGCATTCATGAACTGTGGATGAGCAGTAGTTTTAAATTACGTAGGGCATTTGCATGGAAACCTTCCTGGTTGTTATTGGCATCGTGTTCATTTTGCAATTTTTAGTTTCACTGCTACCTCAGTTTTGACCAATTTTCAACGCAAGTGACACCGGATGAGCATCCGTGATTTAGATGTAACTGGTTTCAGACGTCCTTGAGCCTTCCCAGTTTTGAATATGAGGAAGATATAGTCGCCAGTCATTACTGTAAGCTGATCAGAGGTAAGCTTGATGGCTTCAGATGTTTGTTAGCTGACATCCAGAAACTGCAGACACAGGACAAGCCGTTTTAATATACCTCAAGAAACCTAAGCTCCAGCCATCTAAAGCCTTGCTCGACTTATAAAAGGACATGGGAGGCATGCGTGCCTCCTCCCGCGGACAGGAGGAGGAAGAGGATCAGGACATGTGACCATCGGTGGCTGCACCCTGGCCGAAGGCTTCAGATCCCTGGCTACCGTTTGCCGTTCACCGCTTCATACCTACGGCCTTCCTTCTTCACAAATGTGGTCCTGTTCAGTGAGGTTGCCAAACCACACCAGTAAGCTCCCAGTAAGGATGCTGTCTATGGTAGTCTGGTATAAACTGACCGAGGTTTTTGTGGACATTCTGAAAATTTTAAGACATCTCAGGAAGTATAGTCTCTGCTGTGCCTTTTTAATGACACAACCGGTGCTTAGGGACCAGGGGAGGGAGTCTGAGATTTGAATGCCTAAAACTCTGCCGTTCTTCACAATTTCAACAGGGACACCGAACGCCCCCAAGACTCAAAACAACCACAGCGGAGGTGCTTCTCAACTTTGTGGCATCCAGCCCGGGGCGGGGCAGAAGGAAAAAAGGAAGATAAGAGCAGAGCCCTTATCTTAGATCACAACAGCCTGTGCTCAGCCCCATTCATGAGCTCATGTGAGTACACTTCTCAGGGGGTTTATAACTCTGGCCTGACTGCAGCAGGATTACCGCCGCTAAGCAGCTTCCCCTCATTGCCCGATGGCTGTCTTGGCGTGTGAGCCCAAGGAGCTGCTCCACGCCAACGTGGACTGATTGTAAACACACCGGGAATTGAACTCGCAACCTTTGCAGGTGCCGGTGTCACGCTGTGCTTATTTACCTACAAATGAAGACGTGTTAGGGATAAGAAGTATAATTCAAGATTTATCCCTCTTAAATTGTGATACTTCTTGATCCACATCAAAGCGCTTCAAATCCGATCCAGCGGATGGGAAAAAAAAAGGAAAAAGATTATCAGTGTAGATTCGGTAGACCGCTGATTTCTCAGTTAAAAAAAAATGCAGTGCATTGCCTACAGGGGGCGCCTTCACTGAGCCTCTGTAACGTCAGTTTGAACTGCACAAGGGAAATTGGATTCCCTTAGAAATTCTGCACTAGAAGTCAGCTGTCTTTTCCGCACCGAACCCAAAATCAACACGACGGGCAGTATTTCCTGTTAAACCAGCGTTTTAACCCTCCCCCCCCCTGTAGGCTGCTTGTCCCTACCGCCCAGATAAAAACTGCATGAAACTAGACTGCCAGTTCAGAAACAGACCGCCCGTTTGAACATGTGTCAGGGCTTCACTCGCTCCCCATACAGCACAAACTGTGTGCTGCAGAAAACCCGACCCATTCCACCCCTTCACCTCCTAATGTTTTATGTCTTCATTATGAAACTGAACGTGAGGGGCCTACACATATCAAACCCACCACTAAAAAAACAAAACAAACAACACATTTCCACCGGAGTAATCCTATCTCAGTCTGGAAATATGAATAAAACAATACCATGGAGAGGGCCCCCCTACTCACACAAATAGGGCGATGCCAGTGTTGGCCATGGCATAGGACAGGCCCAGAATGCCGCTGCCCATGATGGCGTTGCCCAGATTGAAGACGGACATCCCGAAGGACGCGTTCCCTTGGTGCTGTGCAATGAATAGAGACACCCGCCACGGTTAGAGGATGCAAACAGAGCGGGGCAGGTACGTTGCTTTGTTAAAGAGTCACGGCGGCCCGGAGACTTACGTATTCCGTCTCATACTTCTTCTTGCCCAGGTTGTGCTCGGGAAGGAAATTCTGACTCTCTGCGTCCGTGTCCGGGTATTGGCTTGAGAAGAAAACACACACACAGCAAAAGCATTAATGAGGCGTGGTGATGTGACCGGTAGGTGGAAAACGGAATGAATTGGTTTTTTTTTTGTTTCTGATAATTTATTCTTTTTGTTGCCCCCCCCCTCCCCCCCTCACCTGCAGGGCGGGACCTTTTTGGGGCAGTCCTGGTAGCTGTATTCATTGCTGTTGGAGCTGCAGCTGCTGTCCTCGTCGGGAGAAATGTTGAAACGGCTCATCTCAGTCTTGGCAGACGGTTGTTTCATGCTGCGTTTCGGGGAGGGGGAGGTGAAGGGGTGGAGGTGGAGGGGGGGGAGGCAGAGAGCACCGGGTTGATGTTTAGGACGCGTGTTTTGTTAAAAGCTGCGTCACCCCTTCTCACGTTCATACCCGCTCCCCGCGGCGCGCGCGCTCCCTCCCTCAGAATAAACCCACAGCACTCGGAGCGCCGCGCGCGCCCCTCATAAATCTCGGATCACGTGACCGGCGGTTGAAAGGGGGAGGGGTGGGGAGGAGGAGGGGGGGTTGACTCATCTGTGGGAGGGAGGCAGTGGAAAAATACCAGACCGGCATCCGAGTCTGCACGGCTACATCACCGCCACATCGAATGAATGGGCCAAAACCCGCATTGGAGCCTTTGGACCCCCCCCTCCCTCCCTCCCCCCCTTTTGTCCACGTTTCTCCGAACCGCGAGGGAGAACCGGTGTCGAGAAGCCTCCCGACCCGACACAAGCACTCACACCGCGGCTCCAAGCGGGTTTATTTTCTTTTGATTCGCTGACCCAACAGAGGAGGCATCTGACCTTTCCTAGCGGAACCGGGCCTCCCCAGCGTCTCTATATGTGACGAGACGTTCGGTACGTCCGGCCGGGGCCCGGCCGACATCACACCCGGCGCGGTTCCGACGGAAACAAAGGCACGTGCTCGTGACGGGGCACGGCTCTCCCGTTTTGCGCAGCGCGGCCCGTCTCGCGCCTCACGCCGTCCCCGCCTGACACGCCACACGTTACCATGCGGCCCGCGAGCCGCACTCGACACCGCTAATTAAGAAACAAAGGCACGCGCGAGGGCGCGTCGCGTCAGCTCTTCGCGTATGTAAATGAGGCGGTGTGGAAATAACCCCCGTGCGCTCGTCCCGCCGCCGCATCGCCGGTGTCAGGTAGCCAATTGTTTCATTGATTTGATGGCGCGTGTGACCTTTAATAGTGTAACGTGCATGGATAAGAAGACCCGGTGGCTCGCGGGTCGGACCCTCTAGTCGGGCGGTTAGCGAGGCCCCCTGCGGTGCGGGCGACACGGGTTCGCGTCCCGGCCGCGGCAGTTCCCGTGGCTGCGTCGTCCCCCCCCGAATTCGCTACAATATGAAACGACGGCCGACGGCTTCGGTCTGCCCCCCCCCCCCCACACAGCGCGTCGTTAGGACCGCCGCGGCCAACACGTCCCGCACATGCGACGTGGCCTGCACACCGCCTCGGTGTGTCGGACAGCCCGGTTATCGGTCCGTGCCGAAGGGGCCAGCTGCCTTCCGCCTGATCACACGCGGGCGTCTAAAGCCTGAGCCGATAACACCGCCGGCTCTCGAACCAGCGGTGTTCATGACACACGGGAGGAAACCTTGCCCCCCACATCCGGCTATTCTTGTCAGCGAGGAGATGAATGAATAAGTCGCCGGCATCCTTACCTTTGCGGGAATGGGAGGACGCTCGTTATTTCCCCTTTTCTTTTCTGAAGCGGCAGAGCAGAGCAGAGGAGGAGGAGGAGGAGGTGGGTAACAAATGTCCGGGCGACTCGATTCGGTGCGGATGCTCGGAGCTTCCCAGGCGCCTCGTTGCTGACGAGAGAGCTCAGTCCTCCGCTCTTGGCTCTTAGCTTGCGAGAGGCAACGGGGCGACTCAAGCGCAGGAGAAGCGGGGGTGAAAAACAAAACCTGACGGCAACACCTGAACGCACACCGGGCTTGAAAACAAACGGGTGAAAAACGCAAGAAAACAAAACAAAAAAAAATATTTGACTTGGTTTTTTCCAGAAGGTGTGAAATTCCCGGAGATGTGACGCGCTCGCAGACTGACGGCTGTTCTGCGGGAGGAGGGGCGGGGGCGCGCCTTTATATGGATCACATTGCATCAGCCCGGCCAGAGGGGCGGGGCTTGTCTCTGCGCTTTTCTACACACGGGAGTGTTTGTAAACACACGGAACGCGCGGAGGCGCGCGCGCGCAGGCACGCGCACACACACACCGACACACACCCCGAGAGACACACGCACACACTAACCTTCGTTACGGGACAGGGACCGGAAGCGGAGTACAATCACTCTCGTTTCAAAAGTGAATAATCAGTCGATCACGTGAGGAACGGCAGGCTGGGATGTGACGTGTGATGATGTAAAGTGGGTAAAACAGAAACAATGTATGTTGTGGCGTCATCTATGACGTCGTCGCCTTCTTAGAATAATGGCCCCTAAGTCATATTTTCAAGTTTTTCCAAAACACGGAATAAACTGAAACAAAACGTGTCAGTTTATTCTGTCCTTTGGAAAACTCGATACTGTGACTTAGGGGACCATTATTTCAAGAGGGTGACGATATGTAGCATAACCAGACAAACGCTTATCAGCGATATACAAATCCTATAAAATCTGTTTTTTTTTTACAGAAAAAAATCCATATTTGTTTCATCCTCTTCAAAAGAAGAAGAAGAAGAAGAAGAAACATTAGAACACACTGTTGACTTGATAGGCGATCATATCAGTAAAGTGGTCTGTTTTTATCGCCAGTTGACGTGTCTGAAGTATGACAGAATGGAACGGGAGGCGTTCCTGTGTGGAGGGAAAAGCCTCTTTAGTCAAGTCTGGATGGCAGCCATGGTGTTTGATTGGACATCAATTTTGGCCCCGTTGGCGTCGAGTTGGCCTCGCCGCCTTTTAAAGTCTCGGTCGGGACTTGGCCGGGCTCACGAGTCCACAAACGACCCTTAAAAAC
>NC_079213.1:5000144-5010144 GCF_029633865.1 Lampris incognitus
TTGTATGTAGTACACTTCCACAGCAAGCATCAACATGATCTTGTATGTAGTACACTTCCACAGCAAGCATCAACATGGTCTTGTATGTAGTACACTTCCACAGCAAGCATCAGCATGGTCTTGTATGTAGTACACTTCCACAGCAAGTATCAACATGGTCTTGTATGTAGTACACTTCCACAGCAAGCATCAACATGGTCTTGTATGTAGTACACTTCCACAGCAAGCATCAACATGGTCTTGTATGTAGTACACTTCCACAGCAAGCATCAACATGGTCTTGTATGTAGTACACTTCCACAGCAAGCATCAACATGGTCTTGTATGTAGTACACTTCCACAGCAAGCATCAACACACTCTTGTATGTAGTACACTTCCACAGCAAGCATCAACATGGTCTTGTATGTAGTACACTTCCACAGCAAGCATCAACATGGTCTTGTATGTAGTACACTTCCACAGCAAGCATCAACATGGTCTTGTATGTAGTACACTTCCACAGCAAGCATCAACATGGTCTTGCATGTAGTACACTTCCACAGCAAGCATCAACATGGTCTTGTATGTAGTACACTTCCACAGCAAGCATCAACACACTGTTGTATGTAGTACACTTCCACAGCAAGCATCAACATGGTCTTGTATGTAGTACACTTCCACAGCAAGCATCAACACACTGTTGTATGTAGTACACTTCCACAGCAAGCATCAACATGGTCTTGTATGTAATACTACATGTAGTACACTTCTCATTTACAAATGTCTGTTAAGATACCCACGGTGTGCCCAGAGTTTTACCCTACACGTCTGAGGTTCTCTGGTTAAAGCTGGTGGCATTTCTGTCCTTGAAGTTCAGGTGCGCTGATAGCCCAGCGAACCGGGTCCGTGTGTTTTCAGGAGTAAAGGAGGACAGCCTGGATTTCTTATCTGTCCCTGCAGAGGACTGTCTCTTCCCCCGCCGTGTGACCCGGCGCCCTGCTCGCCGCTGTGCAGCGCAGGCGTTCAGCCTGACCAGCTACAACCAAAACAACACAGCTGCGAGTGAAGCGGCTTGCTCGTCGCTCCGTCAGTTAGTTATACTACTAGACCTGTAAGCACCGCCGTTAATCTTCATCTCTCTCTTCATCAGTTTTATTTTTTGATTCATGTCATTCTGTTTTATTAATCTTTCACATGGCCTCCACTCTGTTTATTCTGTTTTCTGCTCTTATCATGACTTCAGTCTTTTAGCTGTGCACTTCATGTGAAGTACATTGCGTCTTGATGAAGTAAATATGCTATGTAAATGATTACTTGATCGATTGATTGGTTGTTGGAACTAGCACTACAACAACAGTTAAAGTCCATTTCCAGCAACAACAAAAAAATTCAGTGTATATTAATATATGACAGTATATTAATATCAAAACTTTTTAGCGTTATTTTTGTCTCAAATATTGCACAGTCAAAATATCTGCAAACCAGAAGCACAACGTCAATAATCTGCTCAAAGCGAGACAATTTCTTTATTTTTTCAATCACAAATTCGGAGTCATGTTATTGGTTAATTAGTTTTTTTGGACCCGCCTTTCCCTCTTGGTTCTCGGGACGTTGTCTGCGCACTGGTCTCTGCAGTGCTTGGCTAGTTCGGCTAGTTTACGGCACATGTCTGGGCAACACCTTAGATTAAACCAGCCTCAGAAAGAAAGAAAGAGTGGCTTTGCATGAACTCCGTCAGTATTTGTGCAGGTGTCTTTTAAGAAAACGCCAGGCTGCTGCTGCGTTTGAGCTGTATACCACCCAGCGCAGTACCTATGCAGTACATATTCGGAGGGATTGCGTTCTCAGCTTTTCTCTTAACTACTACTAACTAAACCTAGCTGCAGGCAAGGGTAAATTACAGGCCCAATGCCTCTGTTCAGGCAAAAATTACAGTGCCTGTCATTCAATAGGCAGAGGGCGATGCTTATAGCCACTCATTTACCTACATTCAAATTTCCGTCGTTTGCTTTTTTTCCCGGCGGTCTGACACTTCCTGCAGTCGGTCTCAGTCAGAGGTGGGAGTCCAGTAGCGCGTTTAAACATCAGATGCAACATGATTTCCACTTTGCAGAATTTCTGTTGTTAGTGTTTTGATTTTTGAGCTAAAGCCCTTCATTTGCTGCCTCGCCATCTCGATTTCCCTGCACACATAGATGCTTGTGGATTTTCAGATTCTCTTTTCTACATATTCTGCGGGTTTCCCCACTAAAAAATAGTTCATGTCCTGTTTTGTGTTTTACGTGAGTGCCAGGCTAAGCCGCAGTCTAACCCGCTGAACAGGCAAAATCAGCTCGGGTCGACGAGTTGCACAGAGAAAGGCGGAAATGTGCGAAAGCCGAAGATGATTCGCCTGTGGTCGAGGCACAGACAGGAAGCCTGCGGGGCTCACAGAAACAGGAAGATAGAAAAGAGAAAATATACTGTACAGTACTTCTCTTTTGACTCCTAATTAAGCATCAGTTCTTGTTTCATTCTGAGTGAAGTCAGTTTGCAAACAGAAATGTGGCCTAGGGGAGCGCTGGACATAAGAAACAAATGACTTTTACACGCAAACAAACATCCTTTTTTTGATCTCAGCCCGTATAGCTAATCCATAAATCTGCACAACCTGCAGCCTTCAGCAGTGTGTGATGAGGATGGTCGGTGTCTGGTAGGACTTCGCCAGGAAAAGGACAGGGTGCATAGTGTTTTCCATCTTCATCACTGCAGCCAGGTGAGGAAGAAGAAGGCAGGTAGTGTTGAGTGTGAAGAGGAAGTGAAGTTGTTGTGTCTAACCAGCAGATATGACAGAACGAGCTGGCGGAAGACCTTTACCAACAGATAGTACTACATCAATACGTACAACCCAGGTTCCACCAGGTTTTATGTCTGTTTCTGACACAGCGGCCCTGCTGACCCTCATTCAGTCTGAGTGGAGCTCTGGCATCACTGTAAACAGTAACTTAAACAAAGACGCTAATCTTCAGGATATGAGCTTTAAACATGACAGTTCAGAGTAGAAATAAAACATTCTGGCTCATAGCCAGTGGTGGAATGTAACTAAGTACATTTACTCTAATACTGTACTTAAGTACAACTTTGAGGTACTTGTACTTTACTTGAGTGTTTCCATTTTCTGCTACTTTATACTTTCACTCCATTACATATCAGAGGGAAATATGGTACTTTTTACTCCACTACATTTGACCGCTTTAGTTACTAGTAACTTTGCAGATTTAGATTATTAATACAAGGTATAAATCAACTAATAATTATACGTTTTTATAGGCTGAGCTACCCAGCAGTATATAAAGTAATTGAAATTAGCTCCATGTTTACCCGCTGCAACAATGTGATGGACACATTATTGTATCAATAATTATCGCCCAATAATATGATATTTGATTCTGAAATGGGCCATCCTGCATAATGGGTACTTTTACTTTTACTGCTTTAATTATATTTCGATGCTAATACTTTTGTACTTTTACTTAAGTACGATTTTGAATGCAGGACTTTTACTTGTAACAAAGTATTTTCACACTGTGGTATTGCTACTTTTACTTAAGTAAAAGTTCTGAATACTTCTTCCACCATTGCTCATAGCCATGTGTATTTGTAACCTCTGCCTGCTCATCATTCATAGAGTTTGACATGTGATTGCTTTGGAAACTGATCTATTAATATCTGCTCTGATCAGCAGGATGTGACGTCACTGCTCCCCATACTCCTCTTCAGCGTGGCGTCGTTTTGATGCTGAAATATGGGCGCTTGGATGCACCTGCTTTTCAGCGTAATGGAAAGAAAAGATGAGTTTTAACTTTGTCCAGGCGTTTACTCGGCTCTCGTGCTTCGGTTACGCCACAGTAGTGCGTTTCTTCGTCTGCCGACATGGATCCTAAACAACATGCCGCGTCAGAGCTTCTGTCAAATCTGCCACTAACTACCCCTCACATCACCCTAATCTACAGGGTGCAACTACGGGGAACAAACATCACCTTCTTCAGTGTTACTACTACTATTATAATTGTTATCGTAAGCATTGTTGTTGTTGTTCAGAATCATGTTTATTGGCCATGTAGGTTTGCACTACATGGAATTTGACTCTGGTTTTGTGGCTCTCTCGGTGTACTTAACATAGATTAATGTTGTTGTTGTTTACTAAAATGTCGACGAACTTAAAAACTTGACCTCTGTGAATGCACATACCTGGACATATTCTGTGTGTGTGTGTGTAACATGTCCTTGGCAAACCAGGAATCGCAAACGCTTGATTTGTCATTTCGCTTCATGTGCTTGTGCACAGGAAATGAAACAAAACCGTTTCCCCCAGCCCACAGCAGTGCAACACGAAGACAAAAACACATCCAAAAACTGCAAGAACACACATATCCTGCAGGTCTGCATGGGCTAATAGTTAGCTTAGCCTGCCCCGCTTCCGACCGCCCTCGGTGTTCCCTCTTCGGGTGCAGCTCCGGGCAGGGCCGTGGTCCCTGGGCCCACCGGACGCAGCAGACCAAGCTCCCCCAGCCAGACACCACCTCCCCACGCTCCACACGAAGACACCGGCAGCACAGTCAACGCTAGGCCGAATAAAGTGGATCTGCTTCTACTCTACTATTGTGAAGTAGACTTCTCAAAGCTCCGTTCTAAAAAAGAGGGCTTATAAACAAAACATGTAAGCTCGACACTTGAACAGAAGACAAGGGGTTAAAAATAAAACCATTCAGAATTATAGCATTAAATAGTGAGCAGCAGCTAAAAGCGGGTCTTGTAAAACTGCACTTTGAAAAGTTAATGAATGGTCTGAGATGGTGGTCTATGTTCCTCTAACTAGACGAGTAGTAAATCACACATACTACCTTTATTCTTAAAGGCCCATTCTGTGATTTATTTGACCATATAAAATGGAGGTATATTTCCACACAACTGAAGCGTTTGAGTTATAGATGTAAAATAAGCATTCTGTGTCTTTCTCGGTCTGTTTCACTCCAGTCTTGACGACCATTAGAGACGTGAACAAACCTCTCACAGCATCGGAAAACATTAGAAACTCACATTTAGTCGTTTGGTGTTAGTCTTTGTATTAAGAGACATTGCATTACAGTCATTTAGCCAACACTTTTATCCAAAGCGACTTACAATAAGTGCATCATTTAACGTAGGAGATCAGGAGAACTACTAGTCATCAGAGGTCATAAGTGCATCTAAACAAGCATCTAAGAGCAAAGCCAGTGCTACAGTAAAAGCGCAAGAAAGAGTTTTTCTTTAATGAGTGAATACAATAAGTGCTAAGAACAAGTAACAGGGTGGTAGTTCTTAAAGAGGTGAGTTTTCAACCTGTGCTGAAAGATGGGCAGCGACTCCGCTGTCCTGCCATCAGTGGGGAGTTTATTCCACCACTGTGGGGCCAGGACAGGAAAGAGCCGTGACCGGGTCGATTGGCAGCAGGGGCCTCTGAGCGACGGGGCCACCAGGCGTCCCGAGGCAGCAGAGCCAAGTGGTCGGGCGGGGGGTGTAGGGCTTGACCATGGCCTGGAGATAGGAAGGAGCTGTTCCTTTCACTGCCCTGTAGGCTAGCACCAGAGTCTTAAACTGGATGGGAGCAGCTACTGGGAACCAGTGTAGGGACACGAGAAGGGGAGTTGTGTGGGAGAACTTAGGGCGGTTGAACACCAGACAAGCTGCAGCTTTCTGAACAAACTCCAGAGGTCTGATGGCCGACGCCGGGGCGCCGGCAAGGAGGGAGTTGCTGTAGTCCAGCCAGGAGATGACCAGAAGCCTGGATGAGCACCTGTGCCGTCTCGTCGATGAGACCTGTCCATCAGTCTGGGAGTGACAGCCGCTTCCTGTGCTGTGGTTTGTATTTTGGTAGCAGGTTTACATTTGGATTAAGGATCGTAGCTTTAAAGTGTAGACTTTATGGACCTTACTGATCCAATTACTGTTTGGAATACATTTGGTGAACTAAAGGTTGACTCTAAAATCCAACAGTGACCAGCATAAAGACGATCTCGGAACCTAGAACCAAACTGTCGGTAGACTATTGAGTTCTGAGGACAACGGCCCGTATTTTTGGGGCTCCTGGTGAAGCTGCTGGCTTCCGTTTCCTGCGAAGACTTCGTCCTCCGTGCGTCCGTCATTGTTCAAAGTCGGATCGGCATCTTGGGACTCGTCAATGGAGTTGAGAAACGATGTCTAAGATGGGCTTGTTTCACAAGTAGTCGACACGAGGTGGTCGTTTCGCTACAAAAGGCAAAAACATCAGTACTTTTAGTAGGTGTTTCAGGTCCGGACGACACGTTGGCCAGTGCCTTTCCGCCTCTTTTGCTCCCCACACGGGCTGTTCTCAACATGAAGCATCCTCCCGTAGACATCGCTGCCTACTAAAACTTGATACAACTCATACTAAATGGAAAGTATATATATGTATGTATATATATATATATATTGTAACGTGCATGGATAAGTAGACACATTGGTCCTTGACTAACGGGTCGGACCCTTTAGTCGACTGGTTAACGTTGTCGCTTGCGGTGCAGGAGATAGGGGTTCGCGTCCCGGCTGTGGCGGTTTTCGGGCTGCCCCCCGAATTCGCTACATTGGTGTCAGAAGTGGGATGGAGCGACAGTAAGGCCATCGGAAGCGTATGCGCCCTGAGGCGTGAAGGAGCTGATATGCTTAAGCGCGGGGACGCGCTTCCCGAAGGAGGGGGGTAGTGTAACGTGCATGGATTAGTAGACACGTTGGTCCTTGACTAACGGGTCGGACCCTTTAGTTGACTGGTTAACGTTGTCGCTTGCGGTGCAGGAGATAGGGGTTCACGTCCCGGCTGTGGCGGTTCTTGGGCTTCCCCCCGAATTCGCTACAATATATAGACTCTGATAATAGAGATGAGCATAAAGATGCTAATATTGGCATTATAACCTGCATTCGTTCATTCCCAGTCACCGTATAACTCTTTTCCTGTGACCTAGAGATAATTATACGTCTGTCCTCCGTCCATCTCTTTATGTAACCTGATTGCCCGGTGGGGTTCTTGAATAAATACCCTCTGAATCCATCCCGGTTATTCATGCCAGTCTCCCACCAATGCCCCCTGCCGCCACCAGGCCGGATTACTAACACTCCCAACTCCCCGCCTGCTCCTCTCCTCCCGGCCAAGACTTAATGACTTTTCATTTTCTGCGGGTTTAGATCTGAGACGCTCTCCTCCAGCAACCCGCCTCACCCCGAACCCCCCTGCGAGAGTTCCTGGAAGCAGCTGCAGCCGCTCCCCACTGGATCTACATTACAGTATATAGACGGCTGACCTCTGCCCTCCTTCGAGGAAAGGAAAAAAAAAGAAAAATTCAATATCTTAGCATCGGCTTTGTTTGTTGGGAAAATAAAGGCCTTTGGGTTTTTCAGTCAAGGTGGAAACCCAGAGATCTCCCGGGGAGGGGAAGGGAAAAAAAAGAGGAAAGAAAATGTTTGGATGGGTAACCAGGTCCGAAGAAGAGCCTGAGATACCAGACGGCTGAGATGAAGAGTTTACGAACCCCAAATGACCTCCTAATAAGCCTGGATAGACTCTTTGGCTACGTCCGAATGCTGTTCAGGTACTTAAAGGTACAATATGTAAGTTTATCCTCACAAGCAAACAAGCAAGAATGCAGGACATTCACACAGGAATTGTGTAGATCTGCCAATCAAAGTAGTGCTTTCCGTCCTGTTTTTATGTTTTGAAAATTTTGACGCCCCTACAAAATCTGCAGTGTGGATTCAAACACAACACCGCCTCCCATGCGGGAATGGACGCCTAACCAGCCAATCACATTTGGATCCGTCCAAATGAACAAATTAAATGGCGGGTTAGGCGTCCATTCCCGCATGGGACCCTCTGTTGTGTTTGAATTCACAACACAACACCGCGTCAAACTTTTTGACACACAAAAACTAACCGGTTACAGTGTCATTTTGTTTTTTGGGCAGGGCAGTGCTTTAATTAGCCCAATTAGCATAATCCCCATGGCTGTGTTATCTTTAATTGGTTGTTGAAGTAGATAGGCTTATACATGTGTTGTACCTTCAAAATGTGATTAGTGTGCATCGTAAATAAATCACACTATCGTCAGTCAAGATGTGACGGCAAGCAGATACAGCTCGCGCAACCAGTGTCTCCACGGCAACCACGCAAAAAACGCCATTCTCTCTCCCTAGACAGTGTCCAGTCGAGGCATATTAGATTTTTTTAGTGAAAATAGTGTGCATCCTACTACTACTTTTAGTGTAGTGTATGGATAGCAGTGTGTGTGTGTGTGTGTGTGTGCATGTTGTGTATGCGTGTGTGTATATATGTATATTGTGTGTGTGTGTGTGTGTATATATATGTCTTATGTGTGTATATATGTATATTGGGTGTGTGTGTATTGCGTGTGTGTGTGTGTGTGTATGTGTGTGTGTGTGTGTGTGACTGGCATCCCCTTGTTGGAGACACAAAGAGGTGGGGGTTTCGGGGAAGGGGTGGGCAGGGCAGCCATTAGACTGAAAAGAAAACACTTCATCAAAGAGGAAGTCTCTCTCTCATACACACACACACAGACACACACACACACAGACACACACACACACACGGAGGCGTTGTTGAGCCTGATCGGACATGAGGCCTGGGCCGCTACATAAACATTCCCACCTAAACAAGGACTGCACCAACGGTGTGTCCCACGGCAGCATCCCTGACTCCCACGCAGGTCTCCCCTCGCGCCGGCCGCTCGGCTGGTCCGTAACACGCCGCTTAGTGCTAGCTTAGCGCGCGGCTAACGAGTACAACACATGGAGCGTTCCCTTTGTAGGGTCCTCCTTTTGGAGGAGCTCCTGGTGACCCCAGTAGTCTACTGGAGTCACCAGTAGACGTCCAGATCCGGCAGCTGAGCGGAGGTACGCTACACACACTGTTCAACACACTTTCAGCCCGCACACACACACACACACAATATATACATATACACACACACACACACAATATACATATATACACACACACACACACACAATATACATGTACACACATACACACACACACACAATATACATATATACACACACACAATATACATATATACACACACACACAATATACATATACACACATACACACACACACACAATATACATATATACACACACACACACACAATATACATGTACACACATACACACACACAATATACATATATACACACACACAATATACATGTACACACACACACACACACACACAATATACATATATACACACACACACACACACACACACACACACACACAGAGAAGTGGACTTAGTCTGACTGTGTGGAAGCAGGACACACAGGAAAAAGCCCGGAAATCAAACTACCGCTTTCATGTCCAGAACAGACGGCAGTCACTTTGGGGAAAAAACAACACAACTATTGACATGAAACTCACTGAGGCATAATTAAGACATGATTAAGGGGATGGGATTTTTTCCCACCTTAAAACTGCCTTCAGTTCAAAAGAAGACAAGTATCTCATCAAAGCTTGAACTTGATGAATTTCACCAAAAAGAAAGAAAAGAAAGAAAGGTCCCCTCATCAACCACATTTCTGGACGGAAACCTTTCATTTGCTAATGGTTGATGATGATGAAAGTGAAGTGGGAGGTTGACGGGGCCCGGCACCGGGGTACCGAGCCAGTGGAAGCGACGCCCTCTGGGTGTTTTCCTACACCGGTTATTAATTTCAGCGTCCCGGTGTCCCGGTGTCCGGCTCCGCCGAGCATCTTTGATACGCCAGCATTACCTTTATAATCCTCTTATGGTGGGAACGTGGCTCAGCGAGCGCATTCTTTATGATGAGAGAACAAATGGGGGATCACGTTAGCCTTAGGGGCCCGGGGCGGAGGGGGGGGGTGTATGGGGGGGGCTCATCTCGCCCTCTGAAAACTTTCCACCCGGGATGACCTGAACCCAGTGACTCCCTGTTCCCCTCCCCACCTCAG
>NC_079213.1:5012644-5037644 GCF_029633865.1 Lampris incognitus
TAGCGGGTCGGTCCCTTTCGTCGCCTGGTGAACACGGTCGCCCCACGGGTGACCCGGGTTCGCATCCCGCCCCCCCCCCTGAATTCGCTACGTTACTCGGAACTGCTCCACAGCAAATCTCAAATCTGACTGTCGCCCCCCCCCCCCCCCCCCATCTGTCATCCCACTTCTGACACCAGTGCAGTGGGTTGCAGGGGACCCGGGTTCGCGTCCCGGCTGCGGCGGCTCCCGGCTGCCCCAGTATGTTCATTTGTGTTGTTTCTGTCTACTGTGAAGGACGGAAGTCCCCTGACCTCTGACCTCCCCATCCAATCGCCGTTATATCCTTAAAGAAACTGGATATGAATATATCTGAGTAGAAAACACAAAGATATGCTCACTATTGAATGAGCTGTTTCTTTTGTAGCATGCATATCTCTGTGAAAATCCCTGCCGGCGTTCGATCAGTACTCCCCCGAGTGACAGATACGATACAGCAAGATAAACTGCTGGCAGCTTTGCTCCAACATGCACAACTTGTCAATGAATGAACCAGTAGATGAATAAATGACATTATAGTGTCTTAAACCCATAACACGTCCAGCTTACGAGACACTACCAGTCAAAACAGAACACGTGTGTGTGTGTGTGTGTGTGTGTGTGTGTGTCTGTGTGAGAAACTGCATCATACACAGTTACAACAGATAATCAGGTTCCAACATGCACACAAACAAAAGACTGGTCCATGAAGAGGTTGTGTTGTGGAAACTAGTTGAAAACATTGAAGCTGCTGGATAATGAAAGTAAACGCCAGCCCCTCAATGGGCGTGAAACTTCTCTGAGGCATCGACTTCCTGTCTCGTTTGGGGGGAGGGGGTGTTTGCACCACGGCGTCACGTCTATCTATGGTTATCTTGTCCCTCGCTACAGGAAGTGCTGCGAAATGCCTGCGCCATGACAGCTTCCTGTTCCACAGCCAGGGGTGATGAGGGCGCCCACATTCCTGGAAGGGGGCAGCTCTTGCTGATAGAAATGCGTCTGTTTGGTCACAGAAACAACAACAACAAAAAAAAAACAAGAAAGAAACATAAGCTCATTAAGGTGTCGGTTTGCTGGTGAAATTGGCACGTGCGTCATCGCTTGTTTCAGGACGTGTGTTGTGTTTGCTTGATTATCAGACTTGTAAGGGATCTTTATCAAAGAGGGAAGAAATCTTAAAATAACAAAGCTGATTTGAGATAATGTGAGAGAGTAAAGTTGTGTTTGTTTGATTATCAGACTTGTAAGGGATCTTTACCAAAGAGGGAAGACATTCTAAAATAACAAAGCTGATTTGAGATAATGTGAGAGAGTAAAGTTGTGTTTGTTTGATTATCAGACTTGTAAGGGATCTTTACCAAAGAGGGAAGACATTCTAAAATAACAAAGCTGATTTGAGATAATGTGAGAGAGTAAAGTTGTGTTTGCTTGATTATCAGACTTGTAAGGGATCTTTACTAAAGAGGCAAGAAATCCTAAAATAAGAAAGCTGATTTGAGATAATGTGAGAGAGTAAAGTTGTGTTCGTTTGATTATCAGACTTGTAAGGGATCTTTACTAAAGAGGGAAGAAATCCTAAAATAAGAAAGCTGATTTGAGATAATGTGAGAGAGTAAAGTTGTGTTTGCTTGATTATCAGACTTGTAAGGGATCTTTACCAAAGAGGGAAGAATCCTAAAATAAGAAAGCTGATTTGAGATAATGTGAGAGAGTAAAGTTGTGTTCGTTTGATTATCAGACTTGTAAGGGATCTTTACTAAAGAGGGAAGAAATCCTAAAATAAGAAAGCTGATTTGAGATAATGTGAGAGAGTAAAGTTGTGTTTGCTTGATTATCAGACTTGTAAGGGATCTTTACTAAAGAGGGAGGAAATCCTAAAAAAACAAAGCTGATTTGAGATAATGTGAGAGAGTAAAGTTGTGTTTGCTTGATTATCAGACTTGTAAGGGATCTCTACCAAAGAGGGAAGAAATCCTAAAATAACAAAGCTGATTTGAGATAATGTGAGAGAGTAAAGTTGTGTTTGTTTGATTATCAGACTTGTAAGGGATCTTTACCAAAGAGGGAAGAAATCCTAAAATAAGAAAGCTGATTTGAGATAATGTGAGAGAGTTAAGTTGTGTTCGTTTGAGTATCAGACTTGTAAGGGATCTTTACTAAAGAGGGAAGAAATCCTAAAATAAGGAAGCTGATTTGAGATAATGTGAGAGAGTAAAGTTGTGTTTGCTTGATTATCAGACTTGTAAGGGATCTTTACTAAAGAGGGAAGACATTCTAAAATAACAAAGCTGATTTGAGATAATGTGAGAGAGTAAAGTTGTGTTTGCTTGATTATCAGACTTGTAAGGGATCTTTACTAAAGAGGCAAGAAATCCTAAAATAAGAAAGCTGATTTGAGATAATGTGAGAGAGTAAAGTTGTGTTTGCTTGATTATCAGACTTGTAAGGGGTCTTTACCAAAGAGGGAAGAAATCCTAAAATAACAAAGCTGATTTGAGATAATGTGAGAGAGTAAAGTTGTGTTTGTTTGATTATCAGACTTGTAAGGGATCTTTACCAAAGAGGGAAGACATTCTAAAATAAGAAAGCTGATTTGAGATAATGTGAGAGAGTAAAGTTGTGTTTGTTTGATTATCAGACTTGTAAGGGATCTTTACTAAAGAGGGAAGAAATCCCAAAATAAGAAAGCTGATTTGAGATAATGTGAGAGAGTAAAGTTGTGTCTGTTTGATTATCAGACTTGTAAGGGATCTTTACTAAAGAGGGAAGAAATCCTAAAATAACAAAGCTGATTTGAGATAATGTGAGAGAGTAAAGTTGTGTTTGCTTGATTATCAGACTTGTAAGGGATCTTTACTAAAGAGGGAAGAAATCCTAAAATAAGAAAGCTGATTTGAGATAATGTGAGAGAGTAAAGTTGTGTTTGCTTGATTATCAGACTTGTAAGGGATTTTACCAAAGAGGGAAGAAATCCTAAAATAAGAAAGCTGATTTGAGATAATGTGAGAGAGTAAAGTTGTGTTTGCTTGATTATCAGACTTGTAAGGGATCTTTACTAAAGAGGCAAGAAATCCTAAAATAAGAAAGCTGATTTGAGATAATGTGAGAGAGTAAAGTTGTGTTTTCTTGATTATCAGACTTGTAAGGGATCTTTACCAAAGAGGGAAGAATCCTAAAATAAGAAAGCTGATTTGAGATAATGTGAGAGAGTAAAGTTGTGTTCGTTTGATTATCAGACTTGTAAGGGATCTTTACTAAAGAGGGAAGAAATCCTAAAATAAGAAAGCTGATTTGAGATAATGTGAGAGAGTAAAGTTGTGTTTGCTTGATTATCAGACTTGTAAGGGATCTTTACTAAAGAGGGAGGAAATCCTAAAAAAACAAAGCTGATTTGAGATAATGTGAGAGAGTAAAGTTGTGTTTGCTTGATTATCAGACTTGTAAGGGATCTTTACCAAAGAGGGAAGAAATCCTAAAATAAGAAAGCTGATTTGAGATAATGTGAGAGAGTTAAGTTGTGTTTGCTTGATTATCAGACTTGTAAGGGATCTTTACTAAAGAGGGAAGAAATCCTAAAATAAGAAAGCTGATTTGAGATAATGTGAGAGAGTAAAGTTGTGTTTGTTTGATTATCAGACTTGTAAGGGATCTTTACCAAAGAGGGAAGAAATCCTAAAATAACAAAGCTGATTTGAGATAATGTGAGAGAGTAAAGTTGTGTTTGTTTGATTATCAGACTTGTAAGGGATCTTTACCGAAGAGGGAAGAAATCCTAAAATAAGAAAGCTGATTTGAGATAATGTGAGAGAGTAAAGTTGTGTTTGTTTGATTATCAGACTTGTAAGGGATCTTTACCGAAGAGGGAAGAAATCCTAAAATAAGAAAGCTGATTTGAGATAATGTGAGAGAGTAAAGTTGTGTTTGCTTGATTATCAGACTTGTAAGGGATCTTTACCGAAGAGGGAAAAAATCCTAAATAAGAAAGCTGATTTGAGATAATGTGAGAGAGTAAAGTTGTGTTTGTTTGATTATCAGACTTGTAAGGGATCTCTACCAAAGAGGGAAGAAATCCTAAAATAAGAAATCTGATTTGAGATAATGTGAGAGTAAATGTCTTGACACTAGTGCTATTATCATGAAAAAAACAAACATTACGAGACTTAAAACAAAATAAAATACACTGATAAACTTGTAAAATAAATAATAATAATAACGATAATAAATGAAATAAAACTTGATAAAAATGATAAACTTGTAAAATAAATAATAATAACAACTTTAAATGAAATAAAACTTGATAAAAATTATAAACTTGTAAAATAAATAATAATAACAATAATATTAAATGAAATAAAACTTGATTAAAATGATAAACTTGTAAAATAAATAATAATAATAATAATAAATGAAATAAAACTTGTTAAAAAATGATAAACTTGTAAAATAAATAATAATAATGACAATAAAAAATGAAATAAAACTTGATAAAAAGGATAAACTTGTAAAATAAATAATAATAATAATAAATGAAATAAAGCTTGATAAAAATTATAAATTTGTAAAGTAAATAAGTAAATAATAATAATAATGAAATAAAACTTGATAAAAATGATAAACATATAAAATAAATAATAAGAATAATAAGAATAATAATAAGTAACATAAAACTTGATAAAATATACTGATAAACTTGTAAAATAAATAATAATAATAAGTAACATTAAACTTGATAAAATATACTGATAAACTTGTAAAATAAATAATAATTATAATAGTAATAATAAAAAACAACATAAAACTTGGTAAAATACACGGATAAACTTGTCTTTCTTTTGCGGTGATGGAGCTGAAAACAAGCTCAAGCCTGTGTTGTTTTTAATGGAAGGACGTTTGCAAAGTAAAAGGGTCATAAAATTAAACAAAGACAACACAGAATACACCAACTTAAATGAAACCAGCTTAAACTGATAACAAATATGAACAGTTTTACCGCTTTTGAATTATTAGAATATAATATCTTTAAAGTGCTGTTCAAACTCTTTCCTACTAAAGAGGGGGGGTCTTCCTTTGGAAAAATCGTTGTGCTAGTGAAATAATTCAATGTACAGTATTTTTTTCTCTCTTGTCCTCTGTTGTTATTAGAGGACTCCAAACAGTGGACCTGTCCTTGGAAACGGTTTTGCTGCTATGGCGAGTCAACACGGCTGGCTGGTTATGTAAGCGTGTGACTGTGCAGGTATTTCATGCAGGGCTGTGATACATATGACTGATGGTTTCTCAGCAGTGCGTTAGCCTGCACGCCGACGCCTGCAGCCCCCCGCCCGCCTGGCCTCTGACCTGACTTAAAGCGCCACTCGGTGATATTCACAGGTCAACGGGGCGTTACAACGCTGCCATCTTCACCGTCACGGGTTTCAAACCAGTCTTGATGGAGTCGTTTTGGGATCATTTGTGTTGGGGTTTTTTTTAGGTTTCAGTGGTTTTAAACTGCACAAAAGTGAAACACGGATTAAGATGTGGTTTGGTTTTAAAATGGCAAACAGGAATCAGGAAAATTTCTCATTTCATTCCATGCACCTGCGCACATGAAGTGAAATGAAATATTGTTTCCCCCAGCCCACAGCAGCGCAACACAAAAACACATCCAAACTACAAAAACACACATCCAAACTACAAAAAACTACAAAAACACATTTATTCAACATATCCAAAAAACAAAAACAAAAATTCACACTGTCCAAGACAACGAATGCCAGGATGACTGTTGGACTGCCGGTCATGGGCTAGCAGTTAGCTTAGCCTGCCCCGCTTCCACATCCTGCCAGACGGCCCTCGATGTTTCCTCCTCAGGTGCAGCTCCAGGCAGGGCCGTGGTCCCTGGACTCACCGGACGCAGCAGACCAGGCTCCCCCCCAGTCGATCCAACGCCAGCTCTCCCAGCCAGACACCTTCGACACACCTCCCCGCACTCCACATGACGACGCCAAAAACACAGTCAACGCTAGGCGAGGCCGCCACCAGACCGCCCTCGGTGTTGTCGGAACTGCCGGTCTGCATGGGCTAGCAGTTAGCTTAGCCTGCCCCATTTCCGTGTCCTGTCAGACTGCCCTCGGTGTTTCCTCCTTGGGTGCAGCTCCAGGCGGGGCCGTGGTCCCTGGGCCCACCGGACACAACAGAGCAAGCTCTCCCAGCCGATCCAGCACCAGCTCTCCCAGCCATCAAATGAAGACACAAACTTTGATGCAGATGTGGACAAAGACACTGCATGGATGGTACTGGGTGAGGCCGCCACAAACGTAAGTTCATGCCGCCATCTTGCCACACCAGGGGGACGTACAATGCGCAGGCGAGTCCACTTTCTGTTTGATAAAGCAGACATCATCCTCAGGTATTATGAAACCAGTGAGTACACACGAGTATTCACATGTACAGATGTACTCCCACCGTGGTGTTACAGAAGCTGTGTATCTATCAGTCATCACCTGATATGACCTCATTTCAAGCAGTTGTGGGAATACTGTGATGCCGGGAACCCTCAACACACCGGTCACCTCTGTCCAGATGACAGATCCAATTCACAAGCTGGTCTGAGACGGCAGTAGGCCATAGTAGGCCATACTCACACTCATATACTCACACACACACACACACACACACACACACACACACACACACACACACACACACTGTCACACACTCGTCACATATATTGAACATTAACATGCACACACACCAAATGCATTCACCCACAATAACACACATGCACATACATTCATCAACACACACACAAACACACACAGCAATGACCCATTTTAGTGATATCGAAGCATAAAAAATTAATAGGATACATTTTATGAATAAAAAAATAATAATTAAACTGATTTGAATTTCATTTGGGTTTTGGTTTAAGGATGATGGTTTTATCGTTGTTTTTTGTTTTCTAAAGCTTTCATTTTCTATACTCTTCTATCACGCTTCATCTTATTAGTGTTATTATATATATAATTTTGGATTCCCCCCCAAATCCCCCCAATTGTATCCAGGGGGACGTAGCACGTGGGAAGATCACGCGATTTGCCCCAGTCCCCCCCTCCCCCCCGAACAGGAATCCCGACCGACCAGAGGGGGCGCTAGTGCAGCGACCAGGACACATACCCACATCCGGCTTCCCACCCGCAGTCACGGCAAACTGTGTTCGCAGGGGTGCCCGACCAAGCTGGAAGCAACACAGGGATTTGAACCAGTGATTCCTGTGTTGGTAGGCAACAGAATAGACCGCCACGCTACCCGGACGCCCCATCTTATTAAATTTGTCATTATATATTTTAGAAAAGTGATGTACAAATAAAGTTGCCATCATTTTCAGTAGCAGGCCTGTTAGTACTGGAATTAGTAATGGTACTTGTATCTGTAGTGTTGGTATTCATATGTGCGTTAAGTTCATTTGGTTTGCAGGCTGCCTCAGTCTAACGGTTTGATGCTTTGCATAGTTTTACTTGCAGAAGGCCAAGTGGCGCTAAGCTGAGTCTTCGCTAACGTCTGCAGAGTACTCCATGAGGACTCGCAGCACCACATCGGCTCTTCCCAGAGTACTTTACCTGATGGAATGACCGAGTTCTCTCAGTTTAATGAAAAGATGAGCGAGACTTAACTTTGTCAGCAAACGGCTCGAGATCACCAAAACATTTATTAATATTTAATACCGTGTTCAGATTTCAAGCCTGTGGTGATTTTGTGTGATTATGGAGTTTCGTATTTTGGATGGCAGATATCTGGTTTGGAAAGTGAAAACTTTTAATTTACTTCTTTTCTAGTAATAAATCCTCCCCAGCAGCAGCAGTCTGATGGATTACAGCTGTTTGCCAAGCGGGTTTATTACGACCCTGGCTGGATTTTCTTGTTTAAAAGACTTAGTGTTTCACCAGAAACCAGGCTTCATCTCCGACCAGACAGTTCTCATTACGCAACACTGAAGATGTTCTGTGTCATATTCCTGCTCCCTGAAGCCTGAGACGAGCAGCAAAACACCACGATATAACTAGTAACAAGACCATAACCAGCAAAACACCACGATATAACTAGTAACAAGACCATAACCAGCAAAACACCATAATACAACTAGTAACAAGAATATAACCAGCAAAACCCATAATATAACTAGTAACAAGACCATAACCAGCAAAACACCATAATACGACCAGTAACAAGAGCATAACTAACAAAACACCACAATATACACTCACCGGCCACTTTAATTAGGCACACCTGTCCAACTGCTCGTTAACGCAAATTTCTAATCAGCCAATCACATGGCAGCAACTCAATGCATTTAGGCATGTAGACATGGTCAAGACGATCTGCTGCAGTTCAAACCGAGCATCAGAATGGGGAAGAAAGGGGATTTAAGTGACTTTGAACGTGGCATGGTTGTTGGTGCCAGACGGGCTGGTCTGAGTATTTCAGAAACTGCTGATCTACTGGGATTTTCACGCACAACCATCTCTAGGGTTTACAGAGAATGGTCCCAAAAAGAGAAAATATCCAGTGAGCGGCAGTTCTGTGGGCGAAAATGCCTTGTTGATGCCAGAGGTCAGAGGAGAATGGCCAGACTGGTTCGAGCTGACAGAAAGGCAACAGTAACTCAAATAACCACTCATTACAACCGAGGTATGCAGAAGAGCATCTCTGAACGCACAACATGTCGAACCTTGAGGCAGATGGGCTACAGCAGCAGAAGACCACACCGGGTGCCACTCCTGTCAGCTAAGAACAGGAAACTGAGGCTCGAATTCGCACAGGCTCACCAAAATTGGACAATAGAAGATTGGAAAAACGTTGCCTGGTCTGATGAGTCTCGATTTCTGCTGCGACATTCGGATGGTAGGGTCAGAATTTGGCGTCAACAACATGAAAGCATGGATCCATCCTGCCTTGTATCAACGGTTCAGGCTGGTGGTGGTGGTGTAATGGTGTGGGGGATATTTTCTTGGCACACTTTGGGCCCCTTAGTACCAATTGAGCATCGTGTCAACGCCACAGCCTACCTGAGTATTGTTGCTGACCATGTCCATCCCTTTATGACCACAGTGTTCCCATCTTCTGATGGCTACTTCCAGCAGGATAACGCGCCATGTCATAAAGCTCGAATCATCTCAGACTGGTTTCTTGAACATGACAATGAGTTCACTGTACTCAAATGGCCTCCACAGTCACCAGATCTCAATCCAATAGAGCACCTTCGGGATGTGGTGGACCGGGAGATTCGCATCATGGATGTGCAGCCAACAAATCTGCAGCAACTGCGTGATGCTATCATGTCAATATGGACCAAACACTCTGAGGAATGTTTCCAGTACCTTGTTGAATCTATGCCACGAAGGATTAAGGCAGTTCTGAAGGCAAAAGGGGGTCCAACCCGGTACTAGCAAGGTGTACCTAATAAAGTGGCCAGTGAGTGTAACTAGTAACAAGAATATAACCAGCAAAACACCATAATATAACTAGCAACAAGAATATAACCAGCAAAACACCATAATATAACTAGTAACAAGAGCATAACTAGCAAAACACCATAATATAACTAGTAAAAGGAACATAACCAGCAAAACACCATAATACGACCAGTAACAAGAATATAACCAGCAAAACATCATAATATAACTAGTAAAAGGAACATAACCAGCAAAACACCATAATATAACTAGTAACAAGAACATAACCAGCAAAACACCATAATATAGCTAGTAAAAGGAACATAACCAGCAAAACACCATAATATAACTAGTAACAAGAGCATAACCAGCAAACCACCATAATGTAACTAGTAACAAGAGCATAACTAGCAAAACACCATAATATAACTAGTAACAAGAGCATAACTAGCAAAACACCATAATGTAACTAGTAACAAGAGCATAACTAGCAAAACACCATAATATAACTAGTAACAGGAGTATAACCAGCAAAACCCATAATATAACTAGTAAAAGGAACATAACCAACAAAACCCATAATATAACTAGTAAAAGGAACATAACCAACAAAACACCATAATACGACCAGTAACAAGAATATAACCAGCAAAACACCATAATATAACTAGTAACAAGAGCATAACTAGCAAAACACCATAATATAACTAGTAAAAGAAACATAACCAGCAAAACACCATAATATAACTAGTAACGAGAACATAACCAGCAAAAAACCATAATGTAACTAATAACAAGAGCATAACCAGCAAAACACCATAATATAACTAGTAACAAGACCATAACCAGCAAAACACCATAATATAACTAGTAAAAGGCACATAACTAGCAAAACACCATAATATAAATAGTAAAAGGAACATAACTAGCAAAACACCATTATATAACTAGTGACAAGAACATAACCAGCAAAACCCATAATATAACTAGTAACAAGAACATAACTAGCAAAACACCATAATATAACTAGTGACAAGAACATAACCAGCAAAACCCATAATATAACTAGTAAAAGGCACATAACTAGCAAAACACCATAATATAACTAGTAACAAGACCATAACCATCAAAACACCACAATGTAACTAGTAACAAGAACATAACTAGCAAAACACCATAATATAATTAGTAACAAGAACATAACTAGCAAAACACCATAATATAACTAGTAATTATCATAATAGGACTAGCAAGATATCATGTCATGACTACTGCATATCATATGACTAGCAAAACACCATAATATGACAAATTAATATCACAACGTGACTCGTAAACATAATGTGACTAGTAAATAACATTGTTTGACTAGTCAAAATGTGTCTAGTAGATATCATAATATGACTAGCAAAATATGACAATATCCCAACCGGGGTCGCGGGATGCTGGAGCCTATCCCAGCAGTCATTGGGCGGCAGGCGGGGAGACACCCTGGACAGGCCACCAGGCCATCACAGGGCCCACACACACACACACACGCACACACACACACACACATTCACATCTAGGGACAATTTAGTACGGGTGATTCACCTGACCTACATGTCTTTGGACTGTGGGAGGAAGCCAGAACCCCCAGAAGACGGCCCGGCTCACGAGTCTCTCTGTCCCATTCCCCTACAATGGACTAACACTCTTTAACCAGCAGGATGTATAGACGTTTAGATCAGTGGACTCACTGTTGTCCACCCAGATCTGAATTGGTGGTCAGTTCTTTATATGTTGACCTTGGGCTAATGCTAACCCTGACCCTAGTGCTAATGCTAACCCTGACCCTAGCAGTAATGCTAACCCTGACCCTAGTGCTAATGCTAACCCTGACCCTAGCAGTAATGCTAACCCTGACCCTAGTGCTAATGCTAACCCTGACCCTAGTGCTAATGCTAACCCTGACCCTAGCGCTAATGCTAACAAAGTTTCCATCAGGATAAATGATATGACAGCCCAGGAGCATCATGTCAGATGTTGATCAGAGAACATCCCTCACTTGCAGAAACCAGGAAAACCTTCCCAGAACCTTTCTTTAGGTCTTTGGCTCGACTTTGGACACTTGAGTAGAGCCCCTGATCAAAAGCCTGGCATCGTGGTGGTGACCGACGCCGTATCAAACTCGTTTAGATGGAGTAACGTTGGTTTTTCTGTAGGAATGGCGTTGAAGCGGTGTCTCTCCCACGACACCAACCACAGTAACGTGTTCGCACCCGCGTCATTGCAGGTAACCTCCCCCCTCACACTGAGACACGACGCCGAGGCCGAACCTCATCAGCCGACACGCGTCTGTTTTCACACAGCCCAAAGATTTACTTACTTCCTGTCGTCCCCGGGCTGAAAGCCTGCATCGGCTCACAGGTGCTGTAACTTGGCTGTGTTGTGGGAACAGCCTGCGACGCCTCGGCTTTTAGAACATGTCATGTTTTTCTCTTATCTTAAGCAACCGTTACGTCCAGGCCGCTTCGGCCTTACGTAACCGTGAGCGTGGGGAATGACCCCTGACCCCTCGATAAGGCCCGCATATGCGTCTAAATACAGGAGGTTTGAGTTGGGTGTTACAGAGGGGAAGAAGAGTTCACTTCTCCCCTGGGGGACACGTTCCACCGCATGTGGTGCTGATCTGTTCGAGAAGGCCCGGTGTTTACCGTGGGACCGGGCAGAATGGCAGCAGCTTTGCTGCTCGGTTTGTTTGTTTTTGTCAGTTCTGTGCTAAGACTTTTCTCTCCCCCCCCCCCCCCTCTTGTGCGTTTCACACGAGTGGTTTTGTTTGTCTCTACCTTTGGTGCTTTCTCAAAGGGCGACGCCATCTGCCTTCTTTTCCGGGTCGTTGAAATGGAAACACCCGCTCAGCCGTTAGCAAGAAGCAGTGACGCGGGTTAGCAGTGAGGGACCCCCCCCCCACACACACACACACACACAGCTGGCTGACAGTGTGAGTACAGAGAGTGGTGAAGTGTTAAGAAAGTGTAGAAAGCTACATCAGGTCACGTGGGAGACGTTTTCCGAAGGCCTTGCTTGGGTGAATAGTGTTTTGACCCTAAAATGTACGCACTTCAACCAACATTTGCATTTCCGGATTTGAAAGCACAGGGAACACTACCGGGAAGCCACAGAATGATATAAAAACCTCACAAACACACCAATAAATTGCCCCCCCCCTTTAAATGTATCTGACAGTATTAAACTAAACTAAATTAAATAATACTACATTTCATTTTACCAAACAACACAACACTTTATTACACTAAACTTGGCTAAATAACCTTAATACAACACTGCACCAGACTAAAATACAATAGGTTTTAGCTAAGTTAGTTACATATAGTTAGTTATATATTGTTAGTTATATGGTTAGTCATGTATAGTTAGTTATATGGTTAGTTATATATAGTTAGTTACACATAGTTAGTTATATGGTTATAGTTAGTTATATGGTTAGTTACATATAGTTATATATAGTTAGTTACATACAGTTAGTTATATATAGTTAGTTACATATGGTTAGTTATATGGTTATAGTTATATGGTTAGTTACATACAGTTAGTTATATATAGTTAGTTACATATAGTTAGTTATATGGTTAGTTATATATAGTTATAGTTAGTTACATATAGTTAGTTATATGGTTATAGTTATATGGTTAGTTACATATAGTTAGTTACATACAGTTAGTTATATGGTTATAGTTAGTTATATGGTTAGTTACATAGTTATATATAGTTAGTTACATACAGTTAGTTATATATAGTTAGTTACATAGTTTTGCACCATCAAGGTTAGTTATATATGAGTACATGTTTTTATACCTGCACAAATTAAACCAAGCTAAACTAAACTAAACTAAGCTACATAAAGCTAAACCAAACTAAGCTAAGCTAAGCGAAGCTACATAAAGCTAAACTAAGCTAAGCTACATAAAGTGAAACTAAACTAAGCTAAGCTAAACTTAAGTAAAGTCAAGTCAATTTTATTTGTATAGCTCAATATTCACCTCAAGGGGCTTTATGGCAACACAACATCCAGTCTTTTAGACCCTCACATCAGATAAGGGACAACTCCCTACAAAAATAAAATAAGTAAAAAACCTTTAACAGGTAGAAAACACAGGAAGAAACCTGCTACATGTAGGAGTTATTCCGGTTAAACCATTACAAAACAGTTTGTCTGCAGCTTAGCCTGCCAGATGCGTGTTTGTGTCTATCTGGAAGTCAGACAGGCCTCTGAGATCATAAGGTCAAACATTTGTACAAAACACTGGGACATCCAGTTACACTTTATTATGAGTAACTGTAACAAGTGGGGACTAAATGGGTAATAGGACACACAAGCTCTTGCAGCACACTCGCTGACATTAGCAGATGACTTAAAAATATCAGTATTAATACGATTTGGACTGTTGTTTCTGGTATCCCCTAACCACGTACACTTACCACTTCCCAGAACAGACTGTCTCGGGTTGAGTCAAAAACACCGAGTTTCTGATCAAACCCGGCCTCCAGGTTTAGAAATATCAGCTCTCGGCCTTAATTTACCTTTGGTTTTAAATTCTTGTGTTTTTCTTGTAATGCTATTTATTGTCCCGCCCCCCCCATTTTTCTCCCCAATTGTATCTGGCCAATCACCCCACTCTTCCGAGCCGTCCCGGTCACCGCTCCACCCCCTCTGCCGATCCGGGGAGGGCTGCAGACTACCACATGCCTCCTCCCATACAGGTGGAGTCACCAGCCGCTTCTTTTCACCTGACAGTGAGGAGTTTCCCCAGGGGGACGTAGTGCGTGGGAGGGTCACGCTATTCCCTCCAGTCCCCCCCCCCCCGAACAGGCGCCCCGACCGACCAGAGGAGGTGTGATGCTATTTATTAACAATTATTAGAAAATTAAAGTTGTGTGTTAACATCAGCAGGTGTGCTGTAAGAGTTTATAAGTGTGTTATTACTCATTTAATAACCACTATTTACCTGCTGCTCCATAGAAAGCGTGACTAGATAGCTCACATCCAGAACCCAAACATGGACATTAGAGCAGTGTTTCTCAACCCAGTCCTCAAGGAACCCCTAACCTGCATGTTTTCTCTGCAACCCTGAATAGGTACCTGTTTGTAGTTATTCAACCAATCAGCAATGACTTTTGTCAGATGTTGCACACCTTGCATAATTAAGTGCTGCGAGATGATTGGTCGAGTAAGTACAAGCAGGGCTACCTATGCAGGGTTACAATGAAAACCTGCAGGATAGGGGTTCCTTGAGGACTGGGTTGAGAAACACTGCGTTAGAGCCTCCAGGACCGTCGGACTCGTCTCTGGGCTCCGGCCCAGCGTCCGAGCCGCTGGCATGACCCGTAATCCTCGTCTCATGTGATGATTTATAATGTGAAAACTCAGTACGACTGAGCCGGTCTTCTCAACACAACCCAAATCATAAACCAATTATCCCGGCCAGCAGCTTTGATCTGGAGCCTGGAATGAACCCTGGAAACCACCCCCCCCTCCAAACTTTCCAGAACATTAACCGGTTATGAATGAGCACGGTGTCCAGGGGGAGGAGAAGCGTCGCTCGCTGTTTTCCATGTGCGCTGTGACACAACGAGGCGTGACGTACGCAGATATGAGATAAGTTAAAGCCCACTAATCCCAAGTCCTCGGACTTAAAACTCAAAACTCCAACCCATAATCATCCCGTGTCTGCTGACACCGCCACACGGTTGTTAATCTGGTTTAACTTCACCGTTTCTCCATTCTGTTGTTTTTAATCGCCCTCTTTAGTATTTTCTGTTAACGAAGAGCCGGATTATAAAGCAAAATTATTAAAAATGTTGGGGATTATGATGAGAGTGATGAGGAGGATTTTTGTTATTTCCCTGTTTATGATCATCATCATCATCATCATCATCATCGCAGACCTCGGGCCCAGGGCTTTTCAAAATATGCAGAGTCATGATGAGAGGCCTTCTGTGAACAAGGAAATACCTGCGCTGGGGGCGAACGTCAGACAACGAAGGAGAACAAAAGGTTCTAGCAGCTGAACAAACAACACTCTGACATTGCCAGATCTTTACATCGACTCGCCGTTCATTCAGAGTTGAGCCATTCCTCTGCGGCGCCAGGAATCCAGTGCTGTGATAACATGGCATCTAAAAGGCTGGTGGCCCCGTGGACACGGCGAGGAGGAATCGCTCGCTCTCGCTCTCGCTCTCTCAGATACCTACACTCTTTTCTCATATAGCGCATCAGGTGTGTCCTCCAGGATGGCCGCCTCGCTCAAGGAAACCAAAGCTAAATCCTTTTTGAATAACCACCGTTCTGGAAACATTCCTACTAAATTCACCAAAATCCCCTCCACCTCAAACATTTCTGCACTTTTCATCTTTCTTTTTTTCTTTGGTTCTTTTCACATCGACAGATTTGGCTCTGCAGCCTGCAGGTCGATATCGGACCCGAGACAGAAAGCATCTGCAGGGCAAATCTTTTCTTGTGTTTTAGTCTGTCTAGGCCGGGACTTGGACGGGGATCTCCAGAAAATAAGTCGGCAGCAAAGCGAAGTAAGGCAAGAATGGTGCCAGAGAGGTTATGGACGTGTTTTAGGTGGAGAACGAAGTAACCCGGTGGAACGAAGAGGCCTGCAGGAGGAAAACTCAGACTCAGCAGACCGCCTCGTTTGACATGACCTCCATTACGAAACGTTGGAGAACAATGCATGGTGAAATTCTGGACAGCTGACCCCACCTTAATGTTGCTCATCAACCAACTCATCAAAGACTGTCAAGTAATGATCCAGAAGTGACCCAGTGACAAGTAATGATCCAGAAGTGACCCAGTGATACTTGAGATGGCGTGGTGCAACGCTGACGCTGCAGAAAGATGGTATGTAGCATATTCAGGAACGAAAACCCACAAGACGAGCAAACTGTTCTGCCAGTGGAGAAAGACATTTCAACTAGGTAAGACTTCCTGATTCCATTCAACTTGTTCAACCCCGGTCTAGAGCAACATGGTGGAATTGAACCCCTAACCCTGGCAGTGTTACTATACGCACAATCTTGGACCCCACCGTCAATATTTCAGGGCTTCCGGTGAAGCTGCTTGCTGCTCGTTTCCTATGAAGCCTTCGTCTTCCGTGTGCCCGTCGTTGTTTACAGTCGGATCAGCAACTTGAGACTCGTGAACGGAGCTGGAGTTGAGACTCGTGAACGGAGCTGGAGTTGGGACTCGTGAACGGAGCTGGAGTTGAGACTCGTGAACGGAGCTGGAGTTGGGACTCGTGAACGGAGCTTGAGTTGAGACTCGTGAACGCAGCTGGAGTTGAGACTCGTGAACGGAGCTGAAGTTGAGACTCGTGAACGGAGCTGGAGTTGAGACTCGTGAACGGAGCTGGAGTTGAGACTCGTGAATGGAGCTGGAGTTGAGACTCGTGAACGCAGCTGGAGTTGAGACTCGTGAACGGAGCTGGAGTTGAGACTCGTGAACGGAGCTGGAGTTGGGACTCGTGAACGGAGCTGGAGTTGAGACTCGTGAACGGAGCTGGAGTTGGGACTCGTGAACGGAGCTGGAGTTGAGACTCGTGAACGGAGCTGGAGTTGAGAGTCGTGAACGGAGCTGGAGTTGAGACTCGTGAACGGAGCTGGAGTTGGGACTCGTGAACGGAGCTGGAGTTGAGACTCGTGAACGGAGCTGGAGTTGAGACTCGTGAACGGAGCTGGAGTTGAGACTCGTGAATGGAACTGGAGTTGAGAGACGACGTCTACGACTGGATTGACTCACAAGTAGTCGACACGAGTTGAACGTTTCTTCACACAGTACACAAACACCAGGAGGTGCTTGAGGTCCAGACGACATTGCAGCCAGTCTGTTCCACCTCTTTTGCGCCCCACATGGACTGTTACCAACAGGCATTCAAAGCGTCCTCCTGTGGAAACCGCTGCCCTCTCAAACGTGATTGGTCAGTACTACTGTCACTAAAGCGGAAACGGAAACCAGAACGCTAACACATAAAACTGACTTGACTTAGCACTTCCGGCAGCACGGGGGTGCGGTGGCTAGCGTGGTCGCCTCACAGCAAGAAGGTCCTGAGTTTGAGCCCCAGGGTAGTCCGACCTTGGGGGTCGTCCCGGGTCGTCCTCTGTGTGGAGTTTGCATGTTCTCCCCGTGTCTGCTGGGTTTCCTCCGGGGGCTCCGGTTTCCCCCACAGTCCAAAGACATGTAGGTCAGGTGACTCGGCCGTACTAGATTGTCCCTAGGTGTGAATGTGTGTGTGGGCCCTGTGGTGGCCTGGCGGCCTGTCCAGGGTGTCTCCCCGCCTGCCGCCCAGTGACTGCTGGGATAGGGCCGCAGCATCCCCGCCACCCTGAGAGCAGGCTAAGCGGTTTGGACGATGACTGGATGGATTAACACGTCCGATACCAAACCAGAATCCTGCCGCGCGCCTACAGATCCTGTATGTATGACCATGCACACGGCTACGGCGTGCACACACGAGCTCAGCTGACCCGTCGTCGGGGAGGGTTTATCGGACACTCCGCTGGCGCCGCTGCTGCCACGCTATTCCCAGCGAGCGCCACAAAGCAACATCCGTTTTATACCATCGCCACATCGGGTCATGGTGGCATTTCCGTATATTGTGTTGTGTCTCTGCAGCACGGCGACCTTCTGAACCCCAGCTATCTGTACAACAAAGGACACTTCAGATAACCCGCTGCCTTATCCGCGTCAGGCCACCGTCGGATGTGGGTCTCTTTCCAAACACGGTGACTCACGCGTCGTTTTACATCTCCGGAAGGCCCGGGCCGGTCTTGTCAGCAGGAAGTGACAGAATTTATACAAACTGGAGGTTTAACAGTGTACTGTTGATTGACACGAATGCTAAAAAATCAAAGTGATGTGCATCGAATGTAAAAGCGAAGTTAAACTGCGCTGTAGTGTTGTCAGGCTTGTGTTGAGAAAGACTCGAGAACCGCCTCCCTCCCCTCAACACGGGATGGGAGGTGGGAACTTCCTGCTCGGCACGACGGGGTATGAGTAAACATCCAGGCTGGTGGAACCCCGGGAAAGTAAGAGGAGCGGACATGTTGTCCTCCTCTTCCTTGTTTTCTCCGTTCTGAGTTTCGTTATGTTTCAGATGGACTCGGGGGGCGGGGGGGGGGGGGTAAAACTCAACTGGGTTTCGTTATGTTTCAGATGGACTCGGGGGGCGGGGGGGGGGGTAAAACTCAACTGGGTTTCGTTCTGTCTCAGATTTCGGACGGACTCGGGGGCGGCGGGGGTGACAGAACTCAACTGAGATTTGTATGGAAGAGACCAAGAGCAAGAGAAGGGGTCAAAGGTCGGATGTAAAAGCCAGACGTCGTAACGGGGCCCCGAGTTAAAGTGGGGCAGATGTTGACGGGAGTGGTTTCGAAGGCGGTGCAGCAGTACGTCTGTCCTCCGGAATTCTGTCTCTACTGGGACAGAAGGGGTGAAATGTGGTTTTCAGTGGTTACGATGTCCTCGTTTTAAAGCAGCGCCCCCTTCAGCTCCCCTCCGCCCACCTTCCCCCCTCTGATACACACGACGTCACCAGGCACTCATTTACATGCGGCCAATCGGATCGGCTCGTCAAACGATGACACCCCGCCGTGGGTGGGGTTTGTGAGGGGGCAGGTGGGGATGTTTGACCCAGGGGGCCACAGCTGGCAGGGGGCCGGGGGAAGGGGCAGGTGGAGTGTGGAGCCAGGCTCCCAACAAGGCGGCGCTACAGCCCTGTGTTGTTACCTAACGCATACAGCAGTCGTACGGCATGGGGTAGCTCATGAATATTCATGAGGACCAGGCCACGCCCCGCCGTTCTGGAGGCAACTGAGAACAGCTATAGAGAAAGGTATAAATTAATACAATATTTGTCATTTACAAATAAACATTTGTTAACAAAAATTGAGTGTGTGTGTGTGTGTGTGTGTGTGTGTGTGTGTTTGCATGTTAATGTGTGTGTGTGTGTGTGTGTGTGTTTACATGTTCCTGTATATGTGTTCTTGTGCGTGTGTGTGTGTGTGTGTGTGTGTGCGTGTGTGTTTGCATGCTTGTGTGTGTGTGTTTATATGTTCCTGTATATGTGTTCTTGTGTGTGTGCGTGTGTGTGTGTGTGTTTGTGTGCGTGTGTGTTTGTTTACATGTTCCTGTATGTGTGTGCTTGTGTGTGTGCATGTTTGTGTTTGTGCTTGTGTGTGTGTTTGTGTGTGTGTGTGTTTGCATGTTTGTTTGTGTGTGCGTGTTTGTGTGTGCGTGTGTGTGTGTGTGTTTGCATGCTTGTTTGTGTGTGTGTTTAGATGTTCCTGTATATGTGTTCTTGTGTGTATGCATGTGTGTGTGTGTGTGTTTGTGCGTGTGTGTGTGTGTGTTTGTGTGTGTGTGTGCGTGTGTGTGAGTGTTTGTGCGTGTGTGTGTGTGTGTTTGTTTGTGTGTGTTTGTGCGTGTGTGTGTGTTTGTGTGTGTTTGTGCGTGTGTTTGTGCGTGTGTGTGTGTTTGTGCGTGTGTGTTTGTGCGTGTGTGTGTGTGTTTGTGCGTGTGTGTGTGTTTGTGTGTGTTTGTGTGTGTGAGTGTGAGTGTGTGTGTGTGTTTGCGTGTTTATGTGTGTTTGTGCGTGTGCGTGTGTTTGTGCGTGTGTGTGTGTGTTTGTTTGTGTGTGTGTGTGTGTTTGTGCGTGTGAGTGTGTGTGTGTGTGTGTGTGTGTGTGCGTGTGTGTGTGTGTGTTTGTTTGTGTGTGTGTGTGTGTTTGTGCGTGTGAGTGTGTGTGTGTGTGTGTGTGTGTGTGTGTGCGTGTGTGTGTGTGTGTTTGTGCGTGTGTGTGTGTTTGTGTGTGTTTGTGTGTGTGAGTGTGTGTGTGTGTGTGTTTGCGTGTTTATGTGTGTTTGTGCGTGTGCGTGTGTTTGTGCGTGTGTGTGTGTGTTTGTTTGTGTGTGTGTGTGTGTGTGTGTGTGTGTGTGTGTGTGTGTGTGTGTGTGTGTGGTGAGAGAGAACAGGCCTGTGTGTACTTGGACGGCCTGGCTGCTCTTCTCGCACCACAGCGTCGTTTCTGTCACCGTGTCTCCATCTCTGCTGCCACCTGTGTGTCACCCGGCCTGTCCGAGAGGGAAGGACACAACACAACACAACACAACACAACACAACCCAGCCAGTCCACCTGCCCACAAACAAACAACAAATCAACAACAACTACAACTACCAGGCTGTCCGCGTGACGGGCCTCCTCCCGCTCCTCCTCTGTTAACTCCCTTTAACTAATGTCCTGCCTGCGGGAGCGGGACGGACACACGTTGTGTTGGAACAGACTGTCCAGCACATACCAGACATAAAGACACATGCTTAGGACTTCCTGTCCAGCAGGGGCGTCCAGGTAGCGTGGCGGTCTGTCCCGTTGCCTACCAACACGCGGGTCGCCGGTTCGAATCCCCATGTTACCTTCGAATCCCCATGTCCCTACAGACACAATTGGCCGTGTCTGCGGGTGGGAAGCCATCCGGGTGGGGGTATGGGTCCTGCTCGCTGTACTAGCGCCTCCTCTGGTCGGTCGGGGCACCTGTTTGGGGGGTGGGGGTGGGGGAATAGCGTGATCCTCCCACGCGGCCACGTCCCCCCTGGTGAAACTCCTCACTGTCAGGTGAAGAGAAGCAGCTGGCGACTCCACGTGTACGGGTGGAGGCGTGTGGTGGTCTGCAGCCGGAGCGGGGACCGGGACGGCCCGGCAGAGCGGGGCAGTTGGCCGGATCCAGTCGGGGAGGAAAAGGGGGGGAACATCCTCGAAACCCGACGGCGTAACGCAGGCATGAACGAGCGGTGTCGAACCGTTGAAAGTGGGAAGAAATGAAACGGGCTTTTTCGGGTTGTACCGGTGGACAGACGGACCACGTGATCGGTTCTGAGGAAGCCCAGAATAGACCAGAGTGTTTGAGATGCAGCAGGGTTTGGATCGGTGCGTCTCACCTCCTCTGTAACTTATTGACAGCCTCCTGCCAGAAAGCTACAACAGGTTGTGTAACGTGAGGAGGCCCCGGCACGCCTCCGGACCGGTCACCTGTTCACGCGTGGAGGGGGAACCTGTCCACAGTCCTGCTCTACGCACCGCACAGACCGGAGGGTCTCAATCAGGTCCTCAGGTGCCACCAGGTAGGTCGTAGGTCGCGTCCGCCTGTTGTTCCGGTTATTCAGCCTCCAGTCAGGGAGGGTTCTACACCCGGAACCGCAGGCCGACGTAGTGCCCTACCTGGCGGCACCTGAGGACCTGATTGAGAACCCCTGGTTTAAAAGGTTGAATGAGATGTTTTCATTCCTCCTGGGGGACATGAGGTGATCTGGCGGCCTTCGGTAAAAGTTGTAGACCTTTGGGAAGTGGAGCGAGACGGACAGACAGCTGCTGTGGTGTCTGGTCCTGGTCTGTGGTGAGCGTCCAAACACCGGCAAGTCTGCTGAGGTCAGCAGAGGATGACAACACAGACACACCTGCAGATAGACTGACGGTGTTTCGACTACTTGAAGGAGCACCGTGTGTGTGTCTGTGTGTGTGTCTGTGTGTGTGTGTTCGTGTGTGTGTGTGTGTGTAGGACTTGTACAGAACACACACGAACCTCTCACTGTGTTCTCGGTTGGAGCAAACGTTCTTCTCCAGAGGAGCCGTGAGGTGATCCAGCTTATGTACGACACCGGGACAACGCTGTGGCTTTCACTCCACCTTAACGCCGCGATCCTCAAGATTTAAACACAAACAGGTGTCCTCACTGACATCGCTGACAAATTTAACAGTAGACGGTCCACAAACATCCAAATTAAAACGTTTGTAGTTCATTTAACGACGACTTCCCCGGGAAAAAAGGTTGACGCTTTCAATCCTCAGGAAGGTTAATTCAAAAATTGTTGTTTTTTGACATGGTTCAACATCAAATCAGTGATGTTAGTGGTTCGGTGTAAGGGTGGTGCAGTACGTTAGTGGTTCGGTGTATGGGTGGTGCAGTATGTTAGCGGTTCGGTGTAAGGGTGGTGCAGTATGTTAGTGGTTCGGTGTATGGGTGGTGCAGTATGTTAGCGGTTCGGTGTAAGGGTGGTGCAGTATGTTAGTGTTTCGGTGTAAGGGTGGTGCAGTACATTAGTGGTTCGGTGTAAGGATGGTGCAGTATGTTAGTGTTTCGGTGTAAGGGTGGTGCAGTACATTAGTGGTTCGGTGTAAGGGTGGTGCAGTACGTTAGCGGTTCGGTGTAAGGATGGTGCAGTACATTAGCGGTTCGGTGTAAGGGTGGTGCAGTACGTTACCGGTTCAGTGTAAGGGTGGTGCAGTATGTTAGTTGTTTGGTGTAACGTGGTGCAGTATGTTAGTGGTTAGGTGTAATGGTGGTGCAGTATGTTAGTGGTTCGGTGTATGGGTGGTGCAGTATGTTAGTGGTTCGGTGTATGGGTGGTGCAGTATGTTAGCGGTTTGGTGTATGGGTGGTGCAGTATGTTAGTGGTTCGGTGTAATGGTGGTGCAGTATGTTAGTGGTTCGGTGTAAGGGTGGTGCAGTACGTTAGCGGTTCGGTGTATGGGTGGTGCAGTATGTTAGTGGTTCGGTGTAAGGGTGGTGCAGTACGTTAGCGGTTCGGTGTAAGGATGGTGCAGTACGTTAGCGGTTCGGTGTAAGGATGGTGCAGTACGTTAGTGGTTCGGTGTATGGGTGTTGCAGTACCTTAGTGGTTCGGTGTATGGGTGGTGCAGTACGTTAGCGGTTCGGTGTAAGGGTGGTGCAGTATGTTAGTGGTTCGGTGTATGGGTGGTGCAGTATGTTAGCGGTTCGGTGTATGGGTGGTGCAGTATGTTAGTGGTTCGGTGTAATGGTGGTGCAGTATGTTAGTGGTTCGGTGTATGGGTGGTGCAGTATGTTAGCGGTTCGGTGTATGGGTGGTGCAGTATGTTAGTGGTTCGGTGTAAGGGTGGTGCAGTATGTTAGTGGTTTTCTGGATTGGCAGAGTTGAAGTTTTTCCCACACGGACAGCAGTTTATCCCCAGTGACAATATTCCTGGAATTTACCCCACTCTACAGAACAGTACAGCTAATCCTCATAAAAAGAGCAGGGAGAGAGGTGAGAGAGGGATTACAGCTTCATGGGAGAGAGGGAGGGAGAGAGGGAGAGAGAGAGAGACAGAGGGGGAGAGAGAGGGGGAGAGGGAGGTAGAGAGGGAGAGAGAGAGAGAGAGACAGAGGGAGAGAGAGAGAGGGGGAGAGGGAGGGAGAGAGAGAGAGAGAAAGGGGGGGAGAGGGAGGTAGAGAGGGAGAGAGAGAGAGGGGGAGAGGGAGAGAGAGAGAGGGGGAGAGGGAGGGAGAGAGAGAGAGAGAAAGGGGGGGAGAGGGAGGGAGAAAGGGGGAGAGGGAGGGTTGGTAGTGCCAAAAAGAGAGTCCGGCAGGAAAGAACAGACAAACAGAAAGGCCTACAGATAAACAGAGGGATAGATGGCAGAGATGGACAACAGAGGAGAGGAGAGGTGGCATCATGGGAGAAGAAGGGAGGAGCCTTTTGGCAGTGAAGCAGGGGGAGGAAATGACTCGGAGAAGAAGGGACGAGGTGGAGCAGCGAGTCTCTTATCTTCACCCAACCTGCAGTGAGTCACAGAAGCTCCGCTCGGTCCAAAACCAACAGCGGTCTGTTTCTGTCACGGGCCGTCAGGACATGTTCAGCATGCACACAACTAGTCGTTCTTTCCCTCACGTGTCTTCTGAGCGCACACACACACACACACACACACACACACACAGACACACACACACACACAGACACACACACACACACACAGACACACACACAGACACACACACAAACACACACACACACACACACACACACACACACACAGACACACACACACACAGACACACACACACACACACACACACAGACACACACACAGACACACACACACACACAGACACACACACACACACACACACACACAGACACACACTCCATAGAATCTGAAGCCGTGTCTTATTTGATGGCTGTGCAGTGGATGACGTGTAAACTGCTTCTGGTGCATGACCGTGTTTGTGCCAGACGGGTGGAGTTTGACATGTACGACAGCCGGGCGGGTGCCAAGGAGTTCTGGCGAACCAAAACCAGGTGACACCAAAACCCAGCCGGTCGGAGTTTCTGCGATGGACGACGGCCTGCCAGGTTTTCCGGCCCTCCGCCTCCACCCAGCTGGCACGCCGGCGTGTATCGACCAAACGCCACGAGGGTCAGGAGACCCGGTATCTTGCAATGCCGTGATGCAGCCATTCCCAGATCCGCTGATAGTACACGTGACCATCCAGACCCTGGTTAGTGGCCACGCCCATATTTGCATATCAATCTGCTCGTTGGTGTGGGCGGTTATGCAGCTGTATTGTTTAAGAGGGCGGGGACACCCGCACTCAGTCGAGACTGAAGAGGTCACTGGCGTGGTGATGGAGCACTCTGTCAGATTCAGCCTTCTTTTGAGTTTCCCCCCCCTTTTCTCCCCCGTTGTACCCGTCCA
>NC_079213.1:5042644-5130144 GCF_029633865.1 Lampris incognitus
TTCGAGTTGGACTAGGCCTCGTCCTCCTGAAGCTCTTGGTAGGTACTGCCTGTCGACGTCTGCTTTCGGGTGGGGCATCTTTTATTATTATTATTATTCGCTTGTGGCCGATTTCAAAAGTTGACATTTCCCTGTGATGAATGAAATAACTGAAATATTGAACCCTGGTCAAATGAATGGGCCTTTAAGACCCTACGTGATTGACATGACCATATAACACAGAGGCATATTTACATACATAAATGGAAAAGAAAGAATGACATTTCTCTGCTGTAATTGAAAATATTTGTCTGTTTTACGCCAACAGACTTTTTACAGCATCAGAAACTCAGATTTTGTTCTTGTATTAAGAGACCTGTCAATCAGTCTGGGAGTGACAGCAGCTTCCTGTCACGTGCTTTGTGTTGGGGTACAAGTGGGGCGACGTTGTGTTCACAGCTGAATGAAGGATTGTGGCTTTACAGACCAGGCGGGCACGCCGTGAACCTCAACACCAAACACGTCTGTAAATAAATGGCGGTGGCCTCAGGTACACCTGAAGGAGGGCAGTTTAGACCAGAACCCAAGGCCATTGGTCCTGATTTAGACACACACACACATACACACACAACCTCTGCCAACCAAAACAACAAACACAACAGATCAGATTTCGGGTATTTTTATTGTTACGAAACCTTCATGACACAAAATAAAAAATGACGTCATTGTTGCGGTCAAACTCACAAGTTGAACCGGATCCACAGGAAGTGGTGATGTGAAGACGGCTGAGGCTCTGCAGAAAAATGAAAGTTTGACTTTTTCTGCTTTTTTGTTTTTTTCCCCCCTGTGATTAAAATGGTGGAAATGAAGCGTGTTGTTGTGCTGCTGAGACCAGACAGCTCAGCACACAGTCTAGACACAGTCCACTGCTCCCGTTTCATGTAGTGAAGATGATGAAGATGTTGATAGTATTGTAACGACCACAGATGAGTAGACTCGCTAGCCCTTGGCTAACGGGTCAGACCCTTTAGTTGACTGGTTAGTACAGTAGCCCGTGGTGCGGGAGACCCGGGTTCGCATCCCGGCTGCCCCTGAATTCGCTACAGTACTTAGAAATCACTGATCTTTCGTTGCTGATATGATTTCCAGTATGAATCTTTAAGGAGGACCGATCTGATCCATTACTGCAACTGAACAGTGCAGATTTACACTGCTAGTTTGGAAAAACTAGGCAAAATAATTGAAACAAAATTCAGTTTTCTCCCAACTATTAAAGAAATACAGGCTTCCATGTAGCAAAAATGCAGTAAGCCAAACCATTTTGGTTTTATTTATGACATGAGTCGGGGCCTGATGTCAGATTGTGGTGTTGGATAAAACCTGCTATCGAACTGGTATCCAAAACCAGTTTTGTTGTGTTGCTAACATTACTTCCTCTGATCCGTCACTAAATTTCCCATTAGGCTTTGTTTGATGTGAGAGCCAGATATGTCATGTTGTCTTGTGTGATTGTGTCATTGCCCGATGGGTGACGCTAGATCCAATGGGGTGTAGGCACGGAAGTAGTCGTGATTGGCTGTTGCAGCCGTGATTGGCTGTTGTGTCGGCCAATAGACAGCGTGGAACCTCGAAGCGCACTGACTTGAAAGAAACGATGCGCACTGAAACATTTAGCTAGCTAGCTTACAACTGACCTTAACATTGCCAGATCGTACTGTAACCCTACCGCTATTAGTATCACTAGCTAGCTAACGTTAACTTAATTTGCCCCAACTATAGGCCCTTTTCACATGACGTCAGAGAACTTCCGTTTTGACTCCTTGCAGGGTATGCTAACGTCCGGACGGACTATGGAGTTTACACAGTCGCTCACAAACCTGCCTGAAATACGGCTAGATGATGTACCACGGATTGCCCAAACATTTGCATTAACCAAACGGTCCAAACTCGACAAAGGCTACACATTCTTCATCGAACGGTGCCTGTTTGATTATGCTGAATAACTTAAAGACAATAACTTTAAATCATAGTCAGAAAAAAAGCAAGATCTTGAGAGTGAGATCTTGAGAGAGAGATCTTGGGAGAGAGAGAGAGAGAGAGATCTTGAGAGCGAGATCTTGAGAGAGAGAAAGAGCGAGATCTTAGAGAGAGAGAGAGAGAGAGTGATCTTGAGAGAGAGAGAGAGAGAGAGATCTTGAGAGCGAGATCTTGAGAGAGAGAGAGAGAGAGAGAGAGAGAGAGAGAGAGAGAGAGAGAGAGAGATCTTGGGAGAGAGAGATCTTGGGAGAGAGAGAGCGAGAGAGAGAGAGAGAGAGAGAGAGAGAGAGAGATATCTTGCGAGAGAGAGAGAGAGATATCTTGAATTCAACTAAATAACTTATGGAAAGATGGCGCCATCTCAACCAATCTGAAAATGAAGACACTACAAACAGTCGTATGGCCAGTCAGGATATACGGAAGTGAAGGATGGACTTTGCCTAAAATAGATGAAAAGAAAATCAATGCTGCCGAAATGTGGTTTTGCCGCCGTTTCCTGAGAACAGGTTGGCTAGAAAAACGAACACATGAAAGTGTGCTGCAGCACCTTGGAACAAACACGATCCTTCTGGCGACCATTCAGAGACGAACACTACAATATTTCAGCCATGCTCTGCGTCATAAGACCTGCAGTATTATGAAAAATAGATAGATAGATTGATTTATTGATTGATAGATAGAAAAAAATACTTTAGAGACAGACAGAAAGAAAGAAAGAAAGAAAGAAAGAAAGAATCATAGTCATAATCATATGACTATGATCAGCTAGTCTTAACGTTACCTTTCCAAATTACTTCAGGTTGAGCATTCCTGCATTTTCAGAAGTCGTCTCTACATCCGCGAGTCGGCTACGGCGCAAACGGAAGTGAAGATAACCTGTTTCGTGGAAAGGCGGAAGTTAATTGACGTCATTGTGAAGCGGGCCTATTCCTCTCTGTCTGTCGGTCCGGCAGTCAGTGCGCTTCGAGGTTCTGCGCTGTCTATTGGCCGACGCAACAACCAATCACCAATCTACTTCCGTGCCTACACCCCGTTGGCTCTGGCACCAACCTTGCCGGATCCATTCCGGAAACCCAATTTGCTCAACACATGCGCCAAAATGCGTCTACTTCCGGTCACCGCTATCGGTTTACAACGTCGCTCAAAAGATTCTTTTGCCTTTTACCGTCATGTGCAGGAACATTTCTTAAAAGGTGAAACTGCCTCCAACGTTTATCACGCAGCTCGAGTAAAACGGAAACGGGCACGTTCAACTTCCGCCCTTTAAGCTAGCGAACTATAAGTACGTTTTAAAAAGAGCAAATAAAAGTAGAAGTAACGCCACTTATCCGGACATGCCCGACTTGCTGAAAAAAATGATGTTTAGATATTTCATTTATAAGTCCATAAAGTTAGGTTAAAATGTATCATAATATTCATTAATGTACATCTAATTTTCATAACTGAATGAATAGTGTAAACTACTAATAAGACACGTTAGCCCCTAGCTAACGGGTCTGACCCTTTAGCCGACTGGTTAGTGACGTCGCCTTGTGGTGCAGTACACCCCGTATCGAATCCCGCACCGGGCAAGAAAATAACCGGTTACAATAGGTTGGGTAATTTTATTTTTTAACAATTACGCGATGAAAGCGTTTTACCAACCTTTTTTGTTAATGGATGACGAAATTGGCTCCGTATTAGATATTCTTTATCAAAACAGGAAAAAGGTGTTTATCCAATCAGGAAAAATGTAATCTTCTGTTTCATTAGCGCCACGTGTTAGAGGTTCGTTACAAAAGCAAGAAAAATGCGTATACCGTAAATTGCTTCGACAGACTTTTTTTTATTGAACATTTTAAATTCTACACAAAACAAACGTATAAAATAAAAATGGGGAGATAAAAGTAAAAAAAAAAGGAAATTAAATACATAAATGAAAGGGGGGATGGGGAGTCTTAGAGGTTCTCTGCAAGTTCAAGTTCTTCTGTCAAGTCAGCGAGTTCCGTAGCGTTCTTCTCCTCCATTAACCTCAGTGATGAGAAATAATGGCACACTTCCCCATGAAATATGCAGAAGTTTGGCTGCATTTTCAGGAATCTGTTCTTATGTAAAAAGAACTGTCCAAGAATAACAATTGTGTTCATTGCCAAATCATCTGTTCCATCTTTTCACAGGCATACCCAAAATCACATTTCCTTATTTTAGTTCAGAGAAATTGTAATATTAAGGAAACAACCAGTAATGCAGACCTTCCCAAAAGGCACCAACAAAATGACATTTTAAGGTCATAATCACATCTAAGAAGGTTGGTGCCTCCAAGCTTCATAAAAATTTGGCTTGGGATATGGAACCACAAGCTGTTTTCATTTTTCACAAAGGATCTTAACCAATTTATTTTGACAGTACCGTTTAATACATTCAACGTCAGTGGCTTTTAGCCCTCCTTCTGCATAATCTTTTCCCATGATTCCTTTTCTAATATAATGTGTTTTTCTTTTCCAGATATAATTAAAGTTGACCTGGTTTTTGCTTTCATTACATTTTTGGGGAGTGGCATCGGGTAATCTTGAAATGCACTCCGTTTGTGTGAGAAAAATTCGGCCAATAATAGAGACGTCTCTTTGGGACCACGAATTCAAATAAGATTTACATTTATCCAGATTATTCCAAATAATAAGATTATCCAGTGTGTTATCCTTTGTAATGTGTACACCTAAGTATTTAACAGTTGATTTAACAGGGATATTATTCATTGTTGTCAGCTTTGCGACAGGCGTGGGCGCAAGCCCATGACTACTGGGATGGCATCCAGCGCCTTTACCTGTGCCCCCGTCCATAGGGTTAGTGGTTGTGTCAGGAAGGGCATCTGACGTAAAATTTCGCCAAATCATTATGCGGATTGACAAAACCGCCATCAGTGCTGTGCCCTCACAGGGTACCGATGGAAACCATCAAATCCGCCGTGGCGCCCCCTGGGAAACAGGGAACAAGCCAAAAGAAGAAGAAGAAGATTATTAATTGTTGTCAGAGGAGCGTTATGAATTGGAAGTAATTCGCATTTTTTAAGTTTTAATCTTAAACCAGATGCCTTAGAGAAGAAGTCGATTGTATTGAGAATTGTTGGAATTTGATTACCATTTTTCATGAATACGGTTGTATCATCTTAAAGTCATCAGCTGTTTGCCTAATACTGTCAATTTTTCAAAATCGGAATTTTTCACATTCAGCAGTCATCGGGCGGCAGTCTCCCCGCCTGCCACCCAATGACTGCTGGGATGGGCTCCATCATCCCCGTGACCCTGACAGCAGGATAAGCAGTTCGGATAATGGATGGATGGATCGATTAATTTTTCACAAGAATGGAGAGCATTTCCTCCGCAGCGATAAAAAGCAGAGGAGAGATGGGACAACCTTGTTTAATTCCTTTGTCAATTAAGAATCCTTGAGACGGACCTTGTGGTAATAAGACTGGTATTAGTATCCTTGTAAAAGAGTTTAACTAAATTTATAAAGTTTTCTCCTAATCCAAACAATTCTATAGTACAAAACATAAAATTGTGTTCAATCGTGTCAAACGCTTTTAAAAAAACCCAAAACAAGCTAAAACATTAATCTTCAATCAAATAGTTGTCTTCAAATAAGTCAAGTATAAGTTGTATATTGTTATAAATTGAGCGTCCTTTTATAAAGCCTGATTGTGTGTCTGAGATAATTTGTGTGACACCGGTTTTCAATCTGTTCGGATAAATATGAGTTAAAATTTTATAGTCATTATTAAGCAGAGTTATTGGTCTTAAATTGTCGATTAATTTTGGATCTTTACCAGGTTTGGGGATGAGGGTGACGTTCCCTTGCTTCATAGTAGTTGGAAGAATTTGGGTTTCGGAGATTTCTATTAACATATGGGGAAAAAAAGTTCTTTGAGATAGCCCTGTGGTGGACTGGCGGCCTGTCCATGCAGGGTGTCTCCCCGCCTGCCGCCCAGTGACTGCTGGGGTAGGCTACAGCATCCCCGCGACCCTGAGAGCAAGATAAGCGGTTTGGATAATTGATGGACAGATGGATAAGATAGTCCCAAAATGCTTATAGAAATTACTTGTTAAATCATCTGAACCCAGGTATTTGTGTAAGGATACACATTTTATGGCTTTTTCCACTTCACCCGTATTGACCTCTGCATCACATACACTTTTAAAGCTCTCGTGCACTTTAGGGACCAATTCCTTAACATGCTCAAAGAAAGCATCAGCATCTGTATACGAATAAGAGGAAGAGTAAAGTTTACTTTAGAACTGGAAAATGTCCTGAGAGATCTTATCCGGGCCTGTACATTCTTGATTATCGATCTGCAGTGCCGTTCCCCTATTCCGCTCTTGTCTCTTTTTCTAATCTACAGAAATGTGCTGAACTTCTTTCACCCTCCTCTGTCTGTTTCACCCTTGATCTTATAGATGCTCCTTTGGCTTTAGTACTGTAAATGTTGTCTCGCGAGGACTACAGCAGAATAGTCGCCATACCAGCTCACGCCTCTGGGCGCACGCCCTTCCGGTCTCACCATCCCACTTCTGACACCAACGTAGCAAAAATTCGGGGGCAGCCCGGGAACCGCCGCAGCCCGGGTCTTCTGCACCACGGGCGACTACGTTAACCAGTCGCCTAAAGGGTCCGACCCTGTTAGCCAACTGCCAGCGAGGCTACTCATCCGTAATCGTCATGAAAGCGTGCATGTTTTCAGGGAAAAGCCAACTTTAGCAGAGATTTGGTTGTTTGTTGTCCCTGTATGAACCGTCGCCATGCGGCTCAGATGAATGACGGTGGTTCTAAAAGTCAGGACGCCAGTTTTAAAGCTGGAGTAAAAACATCAGATAGACATCACGAGGGTTACGCGCCATTCTCTGACGCCTTTTAAAGAAACAATCGGCAAGTCAAGCATCGTTACCGGCACCGTTATCGGCACCGGTATCATTACCGTTAACGCTTCGTTTAAAGAAAACCTCCAACACGTGTATGAAGCAGCAGCAGCAACGTATGAGCCAAGAGACGCAAGAGAGTTCTCTTGAGACGTTTGACATGAACCTTTATTAGTTGTAAGGCATTGGGTGGTTGTCAATATAAAACACTGAAGGTCTCCATTGGAAACTGATTCCAGATCAATACTGTTCAGATGGGACTTTTAATCCGACCTCATGTCTGACACGACGCAAAGCATCTCGGTCTTTCTGCCGTGTTCCACGTTAGCTCCTTAAAGTCCTGGCCTAACATTTTACCATGAAAATATTCAAAAGAGATAGTACAAGGAACAGCATTTCTACAAATATACAATCTTAACATGAAGACAAGAAAATAAAAAGAAATAAAAACTGTTGTCAAACAGCAAATAGCAAGCAAACGAAAACGGAGTAAAATCCAATACGAGATATAAACCAAAACCACCGGTAGACTGTAGAAGATGCTCACGGTTCACAATTCCCATACTTTGCATTTCATGGACGAGTGCCAGTGTACAATAAAATAAAGATTATTTACAAAGCATATACAACTGTCCAAAAAAAAAACCAAAACCAAAACCGAGTTTGTACGCCAAAACATGCACATAATACACCATTTCATTTGAAATATCGGTAGTCTCAGGTATGAAGATCTGCAAAAGATCGATTATAAAAGCTGTCCACTTTGGCTGGATGCAGAAGAAGAGTAGGGGAACAGAATAGAAACACCTCGGTCCCAATGTCGACATTAGCAGACACCACGTACAAGAGCAATCTCAAATTCACAAGTTTAAAAAGAATCTCCGCCTTGTTGCCGGGCAGATTTAAAAAAACAAACAACAAATCTGATTAAAATGTTAGGAAAGGGCCACAGAATATTTTGGGAGGATTCACGTGTAAGTTATTTTAACAAGGTGACACCTGTTGACCTTGACGGTAACAACAGGCGTCATGGCAACGTATGACAGAAATTTTTTGTGGGGGGGGGGGGGGTTCTCCCGTATTGTATCCGGCCGATCACCCCACTCTTCCGAGCCGATCGCTGCTCCACCCCCTCTGCTGATCCGGGGAGGGCTGCAGACTACCACATGCCTCCTCCTATACATGTGGAGTCACCAGCCGCCTCTTTTCACCTGACAGTGAGGAGTTTCACCAGGGGGACGTAGCGCGTGGGAGGATCACGCTATCACCACCACCACCGACCAGAGGAGGCGCTAGTGCAGCAACCAGGACACATACCCACATCCGGCTTCCCACCCCCAGACACGGCCAATTGTGTCTGTAAGGACGCCCGACCAAGCCGGAGGTAACAAGGGGATTCGAACCACCGATGCCCGTGTTGGTAGGCGACGGGCTAGACCGCTATGCTACCCGGACGCCCCATGACAGAATTGTTTTTAGGAAAAAACAGAAGGACCCACCCACAGAAAGCTTCAGCTGTTCAGAATCAGAGGACGAGACATCTGCGTTTTGTGAGACGTCACCGCCGACAGGTCTGATCTACCCCAGCGGTTTTCCACCCAAACAGGGGCCTTACAGATAAGATGACCCTTGACCCCTCCCCGGATTCCATTTTAGGATTATTGCATTCGTTTCTTACATAATCGCGCAAATCAGATTAAATAAGAGACTTGAGAGGCCACATCTCAATAAGCATAAATATAACAAGCGTTTATAAAATGTTTAGCCCACTATAACGGCTTTGTATGTCGACGGTCCCCGTGTGAGGAAACACGCCGAGAAAGGAGGAGGGACATCTGCGCGGCCTGAAAGGTCAAGACGAGGGTCAGGTGTGTGGCGGGCTGGCTGGTGTCTATGCAGGGGGCCTCTGGACTCGCCCCGTCTTTACGGTGGTGCTGACCACGAGCCTGACGGCGTCACTAGTATCGGTGCGGTTACGATTATCTCTGGTGATTTTTAGTTTTGAGGGTTGGAGAAACCCCCCCCCCCCCGACTTAACGGCATCTTTACTTCTGCATCTTATAAAAAAAAGAGAACCTTCACAGTTTCTTGATTCCTTTGGAAAAACTAAAAGCTATAAAATGTTTAAAATGTCTTCTGGAAGCCGGCACACGGCGGCTGACGATTGTGCGCTGAGCGTTTTGCTGGTTTTTGACGCTTCTGCGTGACCGACTGCAGAGCCCTGCAGCAACCGGCAGGTACGAAGATAGAAATCCACCGATGGACTGAGAAGAATCTTTTCTTTTTTATAAAAGCCAAGCGAGGCCAACCGAGCTAATATGTACAACAACTCATTCGTTTCAGTAGATACACCAAATTATGTACATTCAGATCTTACACATGTTAAAGTACTGTCGGGCGTGCGCACCCTCACCCTGCCATGCTTTATGTACACAAACAGTATTACAGATGACCGACTGGAAAAGATCACCGTCGAGTGTGTTGAGCTTATAAAACTGTAAAAGGACCTCTAACCTAAACCATGTGTTGTTTCTTCTGTGTGTGTGTGTGTTTCAGTTCGTTTGTGAGTCTGCCTGCCAGCGGATATTTTGAGTGCATGTGGACTTTGGCAAAAGGTGGTGATTGTTACGTGTAGTCAAGGTAGTAAGGCAGAAATCCAAATCAGCGTTTCTCTAAAACCACAGTCACGTGCGACCCGCGAGGCGGATTACCGCGTCTTCCGAGTCCAACGAACCGCCTCCGCGGCGACTTCCCGGACCCTCCGATCTCAGGGAAAGTCTCGCTCCGTCGTCCTCGCATCCTGCAAGTGAAGGTGGTCTGTTGCAGCCAGGCCTGACGTCTTCGTCTACATGTGTGTGCGTCACATACACACACCAAGTAAAACACAATGCTAGAAGTGCTCCATGTTTCTGCCTTAAGTGCATGGCAGTTCACCGATCCGTTTGGGAATAACTCCTCTTTTCCCCGTCTCTCCGTAGTCGTTGATGTTCGTGTCCTGGCACGTGTGTTCATGTCGCTGTACACCACGCCACCATCTTTACAGCAAAAACAAAAAAACAACCCAAAAACGATTAAAACAAAATAAAAACAGCTAAAAAGGATTCCCTCCAGCAATACTCTCTGGAGAATGGAGAACAAAGTCTGTCCTGGTGGCTTATTTTGTTTTGGGAGGAGGAAGAGGAAGTCTTCCTTCGTCGTGTAGACTCGGTAAAGTATTTATGGGTGGGGGGGCCTCTCGGTTCAGGACCGGGCCGAGATACTAAGGCGAGCTGGTTGTTCTGGTTTGTTAAAGGGCTGGTGGGGGGCAGTAGGGGGGTGGGGGGTAGTTGTTTAGGGGGCGCCTGGTGTGAGGTGGTTGTTTGCGAGGGGGAGGGGCTTAGTGATCACCGGAACCGGGTGGGTTGTGAATCCAGTCCATAACAATGAGCGAAAGGCTGCCGATCATAAAGACGATTCCCACGGTGAGGAAAATGGTCGCCTGAAAAGGGAGAGAGGGGGAGGGAGAGACAGTGACAGGATGACAGACAGACAGAAAGAAAGAGAACACAAAGAGGTAGAGAATAAAAAGATATTTATTTGAAATATGATTAAACTGCTGTGAAGACATATGATGGGATATTGAGAGTAAGACAATGGACTAGGCTCTGTGTGTGTTTGTCGTCCCAACTTACTCCAATCTTCTGTGGGGAGCGTGAGTGTTGTGTCTTGACCAGGCGCAGGTAGAAAGCAGCTGGCAGGATGAAGATGAGCATGGTGGCCGCAGACGCTCCTGAGATGTGGCAGAGGAAAGACCTTCATTAAAAAACACTTCAGACAGAGAACATCCCCTCAACTCATTACTGCACCCTCCCTTATTCAAACACCATCATTATCACTACTGGTGACTTCCTTTGAGCCCTTTTCTACTTACTCTCACCATTTTTATGGCCCTAATGGCTTAATACGAGTACCTGTGTATAAATAAGCAAGTAGAAAGTCCAGGATTGACCGTAGGAGGAGAAGATGTCCCAGAAGTTAACGAATTCAAGTACTCTGGATCAACAATACAGACAGAAGGCGGTGGTAAGAAGGAAGTCAAGAAAAGGACACAATCTAGGCAGAATTCCTGGAGAAGGTAGCTGGAGTACTTTGTGACAAAAGAATGCCGTTGAGGGTAAAGGGCAAGGTACGCAAATCAATGGTTGGGCCTGCCATGCCCTATGGTATGGAAGCAGTGACAATAACAGAGAGGCTAGAATCTACATCACAGGTAGCACAGATGAACATGCTGCGCTGGTCCTTGGGAGCGAGTAGAAAAGACCGGAAGATAAATGAAGAAGTGAGAGCTACGTTCAAGATCAGAGGAATGGATGAGAAGTTGAGAGAGACAAGATTGAGATGGTTTGGACATGTACAGAGAGGAGGCATGGACTATATAGGAAAGAAGGTATTGGACCTGTTTATACCTGGCAAAAGAAAAAGAGGAAGAGACCAGATAGAGGAGGACATGAGGAGGGCTGGACTGCAGGAGAGGGATACGTCAGACAGAAAGCTATGGAGGACAAAAATCCGCTGTGGCAACCCCTGAGAAACAGGGAACAAGCCAAAAGAAGAAGAAGAATGGCTTAATATATCTTTGACTGTTCTGTGTCAACGTAAATCTACTTGGTCCTTTGATTCTCCAATTCACCACCTCTTGATCTCAGACACACACTAAATGTACACAACATTACACATGTTCTTGACTATATGATCACTATCTAACAAATGTACAACGAACACCACCACTCCATATAGTACTTCAATGATATAATTAGCATGTAGCACAGGGGTCTCAAACAGCTTCTTGCGGCCCCGCGCTATGTTTTAGCTTTATTAAGAGATCCGGACTGCATATCCATTTTGCATGCTACTTTCATGTTTTCCTGTGGTTCTAGTTCTAAGTACTCAATGACGATAAGTTGTGAGGCCAGTTGCAGATGTTTGCAGCTCTCTCTCCCACACACACAGTAGCCAGGCAACGCGAGAACACAAACCCAGTAGGCTAGCCCACTGAGAAATATCTCACGTTAGCTTGCTAACATAAATTGTTTGTCACTGCTCGCAGATGTTTTATAAAAATGTCACTTTCAAAAGAAAAGTTGACCAGGAGCACCGACAGTTCCGAGAGAAATGGACGTGCGACTACTTCTTCACTGAATTTAATGCGTCCACGATCTGTCTACTTAGCAAGGAAAAAGTTGCCATTCTGAAGGATTTCAATCTGAAGCGACATTACACTGCTGAACATGCAGAGGAGTATGATCGGTTCAAATGCGAGGAGAGGGAAAGAAAGGCAGCACACTTTCAAAAAAGTCTGTCCTGTCACCAGAACTTTTTTCACAAAGCCAAACCAGACTGTGATGCAGTTGTCGAAGCTATCCATGTGATAAACGAGGCAATAGCAAAGGCTGGCAAGCCATTTATGGAGGGACAGTTTCTGAGACTGCATGCTGCAGGTAGAGGATATGGTTTGCCTGGAGAAGCCATCTTTATTGGGAAATGTCAGTCTCAGCCCAAATACAATGACAGAACAGATCGAGTTGTCAGGCAACATTTACAGACAGTTTTGCTGTAAAGTGAACGATTTCATGCACTATTCTTTGGCACTTGATGAAAGCACAGATGTAAGTGACAATGCTCAGCTCGCTATATTTGTAAGGGGTATCAGTCACCGTTTTGAGTTAACAGAAGAACTGCTAACTTTATATCCAATGCAGGGAAAGACTACAGCCAAAGATATATTTTAGGTGCTGTGCAATGCAGTTGAGGGTGCTGGTCTGCCCTGGAATCATCACTGATGGTGTCCCGTCAATGACAGGAAGAAAAAATGGGCTTGCAGCACTGATTCAAAGAAAGCTGGAGGAAGAGAATGTAGATCCCACAATTACATTGTACTGCATCATTCACCAGCAGGCACTCTGCAGCAAATGCTTGAAATTTGACAGTGTTATGACAGTTGTGGTGAAATGCACTAATTATATTAGATCAAGAGGTTCACAACACCGTCAGTTCTGTGCGTTTCTGGAGGAAATAGATGCAACATATGGAGATGTGTTGTACTTCACAAAAGTGTGCTGGTTGAGCAGGGATAGTGTCCTGAATAGGTTTTTTGAATTGAGGGTGGCGATCAGAGAATTCGTGATTTTAGTTGATATCACACAGGCAATTAACACTCTTAATTTAAAACTGCAAGAGCCAGACCAACTTGTCACTGTAGCATTTGATAGTGTGTCTTCTCAGTGGATTGTCACCTTGTCGTGATGGAGAAGCTTACGTGGTCCTGAGATCCTGAGAGCAATGCCGTCTGGAGCTATGCTCCTGGTAGGGTCCCCCATGGCGGTAAGGTCAAGAGGGAGGTCAGTGACAAAGAGCAATCCAACCAAGACCTCAACAGTGGAACAGGCATTGGATAATAGCTGACTTTAGGGAAGTACCACAAGGTTGGATGTGAAGGCGGGTGAAGGCTGCAGCAGAAACGGCCTCCGAGTCGTCTTGGACTCCATGCTACTGGATCCTGACCCAGATCTGTCAAGGACCGTGTGGTGGCTGTCTGTGCACCAGTCTCTCCACGTTAAAGTCATGCACAGACGTCCTTCATAAAGGGAATCCACCCTAACATCCTATATTAAGTCTTGTGGTGACCAGCAAGTGGCGACGGGGGCAGGATTGTGAGATCTGGTAGCCCCTAGTCATGAGCCGGGACATCAGGCGGTGGGTGCTACATTCAGTCGCTGAGCTCTCGGAATGAGGTAGAAAGAGCCCTTTGGTAGCTGCACCCACGACTGAGCAGCCCTCTTTAGGATCCACTCTGCTCACCCCACCTGGGGAAGGGGCTAGAAAGATAGCCTGCCTCAAACCTCCTGAATGGATTACCGTGTCCAGAGGGATCACCACATGCGGTCAGAGACATATACTTTGGAGCCCGGAATGTGCACACACTGATGGACAGTGCAACCAGTGACAGACTGGAGAGGAGAAATGTGGTCATTACTGAACTGAAGAGATGCCGGATTGACATAGCTGCTCTTTCTGAAACCCAATGGGCAGACGAAGGACAACTGAAGGAGGAGAAGGGTGGCTACACTTTCTTCTGGAAGGGAAAAGCTGCTGATGAGCCCAGGATCCATGGCGTTGGATTTGCCATGAGGGACCAGATCATCAGATACCTGTTTGAACTTCCTGTGGGGATCAGTGAGTGTCTCATGACCATCCGTTTGGTGCTTGCCAACAACCAGATGGCAACAGTTGAGTGCCTGTGCCCCTTCTTTAGACTCTGAAGAGGAAGTAAAGAGACCTTCTACGCCTGCTTAAATGAGACACTGTCAAGAATCCCCAAGGAGGATAAGATTATTCTCCTAGGAGACTTCAACACCGGGGTGAGATGGGATCAACACCTCTGGAAGGGCACTAAAGGAAAGGAAGGCATAAGGAACATCAACTCCAATGGGGTTCTGCTTCTTAGAAAATGTGCTCAGTACGACCTCACCATCACCAACACTCTGTTTCACCAGGAAAACAAATTTAAGGCATCTTGGAGACATCCCCCCCACTCCAAACAGTGGCATCTCCTTGACTATGTCATTGTACGAACCTGACATAGCATGTGCTGCTACTACTTCTACTACTTCTGCTACTACTCTTCCATATAGTAATGCTAAGTTTTGATTACTATGTAGCATAATATTACTACGACTACTCCATACAGTCCTACTATGATATGACTGCTGTGTAGCACTCTATGATGCTGTTTGCTGTCTCTCTTTTAAATGGCTTTGGATACAAGCGTCTGTCAGATGAGTAAATAGAAATGTAACTAAATATAAGTTCCACACTTGTTCCACTTTGTTTCAGTAAACTATACTACAGTTTAACTGGTCAGAGAGATGGGCTGGTCTTCTCATCTGACATTTTCCCTCATGACAAACATTCTGCTGCTTAGTCACAAGTTTTTCCTGTTTCCTGTTTGCTTCCTGCTACTTTTCAAATCACGGGACAATAAAGTTTTGGGATGAAACAAATGTGGTGTTGATCATGCATGATGGGAGGAGGTGGATGGAAACAATGACGGCTGAGTAATGTGGGTGGTGGTGAGGAAGTCTGTGTCACATGTAAACATCGCCGGACTGGGTTTGTTTGTAGGGTTTACTTCTTAGTTTGCCCTTCAAAACTCATCAAATACAAGTTCAAATTCAAGTTTTCATTGCTAGCCAAGTACGTTTTGCACATACAAAGAACCTGCCTGGGTGGAGTACTCAACACAAAGACAATTAGATAAACACACCAGAGTGTGTAGATGACTACATACAAGAGTGTATTGGTGTATTTTTCACAGTAGCAGTAGTTTCAATAATAGTCATAGTAGTATTGCCAGTACTGCCAGTGGTAGTATGTACAGAAGTTTCAATAGGGTTAAAAGTATCACAGCAGCGAAAAAAGTGAGAGACTGAACACTCACGGGTAACCAGACTTACCGATGAAGCCGAAGATGTCTCGGATCGTGGGGACGAAGATGACCAGCACATTGTTGAACCCCAAGATGGCGGCGGCGATGAGCAGGTGGCGAGTCCAGCTGAACTCTCGGCCACTGAACAGCATGGTGGTAATGGAGGAACGAATCTGTGGGAGGGAAAAGACTTTTAGCTGGACATGCACGCATGGCGTGCTAAAGAAGTAAAGTTTTGATTGACGAGGTGCAGCTCTGTTGACGAGTCTAAGTTCGCTTTTTTTTGTGGGAGTAGAATAGAAAAAAAAAGAAGAAGTTTGAACTTGATGTACCGTCTTAAACGACAGTAGGGGATGAGGTCAAAGGTCAAGTTAGCGCGGACCTTGGCTGGTAACTGTCCTGACAGTAAACATAAAGGAATACGCCAGAAAACGAAGGTACGGACCGGCCGGACTATGGGAAACCAAACGAGGTGTTAAGCTTCAACAGATTTCAGGTGGTAACAAGTCCACTATTGTACAGCAGGCCCTCCCTGTCACATCATTAACACAGTCAGTGTGTGTGTCTGTGTGTGTGTGTGTGTGTGTGTATTAGCAAGTGCCTGGGCCTAATTCCCACACTTGGCTCATGTCTTAAGTGTGTCAAGTAACAAAGGATGTGTGTGTGTGTGTCTGTGTGTGTGTGTGAGAGATACACAAGGAGAATGTGTCAGTGTGCGTTTGAGTGCGTGGTGGGAGTGCAGAGAGAGTGGTAATGACAGAGTGATAGAGAGAGAGAGAGAGAGAGAGAGAGAGAGCGAGAGAGAGAGAGAGAGAGAGAGAGCGAGAGAAAGGCCACTAGCTAAGACGCTGGGCAGGTTGATAAATCCCAACTAGGGAAAAGGTCGTGGGTATCAGGTGAAACCCGAGGCTCTGTGGGGGGGGTTGGGTTTGGCTGCTGGTGGTTTGGGGTTAAAGGGGGCGGGGCTTTACGGCATCCATCCAGCAGGCAGGCAGGGATTATCTCCCGCAGTGCAATGGGACCTTGGGATTGCATCAGCCGGTGGAGAGAGGGCGGGTTTAATCGGTAAAGAGAGAGAGCGAGAGAGAGGGGGAGAGAGAGAGGGAGGTGTGTCTTTACTATCGTCCACTTTTTGTCGTTTGCAGTCCACCGGTTTCGTAGGTCCTGGTTGAGTCTCAGTCCCTCCTGGTTAACGGGGCAATGACACCATCTGGCCGGTGCTGAGGCTGAACGACAGGCCGACCGACCCGTTTCTCAAACACACGGCTGGAAGGTTTGTTAAAGGAACAGCTCGGACTTTTCTTTTCTGTCTCTCACCACTCGTGCCGTCCATACGTAGGTCTGACTTTCAGTCTCTCACGGTCCTTTACACAGCTCCAGCTCGCCGGCTACACTTCACTGTGCTTAACGTAGGACAAATCCACAACCCTCCTCCAGTGTAGCAAACACTCCATGGTTCAGATGAGTGTGTGGAGATAAACTACACGCAACGAAGCTGCACAACTCAACCGAAATCAGACTAAACACTGCATTAAACTGAACCACACTCAAGCAAAACTAAACTAAACTTCACTTTATCTAGTCTAGTCTAGTCTAGTCTAGTCTAAGCAGACCGCCCTGATACAGCAGGGACCAGGGACACATCCAGTTAACTGGATTTTTGACACTGTCAGAGTGAACCAAGTGACCTTGATCAACACCGACGGGGGCTTTGGTTGTAGTCTTTTGTGTGTGTGTGTGTGTGTGTGTGTGTGTGTGTGTGTGGGCTAATAGCCACTAGATCTACACTGTCCTGTCATGGTTGCCAGAAAACTGTCACCGCCACAGCCAAAACCACTTTCTCATCACAGCAACGACCATAAGAGTCCAATAAATTTCCCCCGACACACACACACACACACACACACACACACACACACACACACACACATACATCTGTTCAGGCCACTTTTGGGGACGTTACATAGATTTACATTCATTCTATAGCTCTTAACCCCAACATTTACCCTTACTCTAACATTTACCCCAACATTTACCCTTACTCTAACATTTACCCTTACCCTAACATTTACCCCAACATTCACCTTAACGTTTACCCTTACTCTAAAATTAACCCTTACCCTAACATTTACCCTTACCCTAACATTAACCCTTAACCTAACATTTACCCTTACTCTAACATTAACCCTTACCCTAACATTTACCCCAACATTCACCCTTACCCCAACATTTACCTTAACGTTTACCCTTACTCTAAAATTAACCCTTACCCTAACATTTACCCCAACATTCACCCTTACCCCAACATTTACCTTAACGTTTACCCTTACCCTAACATTCACCCTTACCTCAACATTTACCCTAACATTTACCCTTACCTCAACATTCACCCTTACCTCAACATTTACCCTAACATTAACCCTTACCCTAACATTCACCCTTACCTCAACATTTACCCTAACATTCACCCTTACCTCAACATTTACCCTAACATTAACCCTTACCCTAACATTCACCCTTACCTCAACATTTACCCTAACATTAACCCTTACCCTAACATTTCACCCTTACCTCAACATTTACCCCAACATTAACCCTTACCCTAACATTAACATACTCTTGACTTACTCTAACCACTGACCTAAAAATCAGCTTTTCCCCCAATTAGGGACGCGGCTTTTGCCCCCCAATTTGTAGGTGGCTTCTGGTTTTTCTCATGGGGATATTTGGGCCCCATTTTGATAGAAAAACCTGGTGTGTACACACACACACACACACACACCCTGCTGACCTCCATAAATGTTACATAATTATGTGGGTTTGGAAACTGGGGCCTCGGCGTGACATTCCTCTCGGGGGCTCCAAGCCTTTCGGCACCCCGGTGCGAGCGGCCCGCGGAGCCTTCGGAGTGGACCGGGACTTATTGACACGTTACACGAGATTTGAGGACGGTACGCCGGTCGGATATTTGGTTTGGTAGAGTTCCCCCTGACGGGAGACACGATAGTGAGCATTACCGTCTCTCACGGGCAGGAGGACCGAGGCGTCCTGAGACGCGGCGTCCATCTGGCGTGCTCACCCCTCGTCACCATCACACTCCAAGGTATTCGGCGCCGGCCTGTGACTTGGCGTGGGGCCTTTGGAGCGCTCTGTGTGATATTTGCCCTTTTTTGTGTTCTTTTTTCATCCCTTGCCATGGCCTGTCAGACAACTACCCCCTCCCCTTCCTACCGGGGACTACGGGGCGGGGGTGCGGCGGTGGTCTTGGTCAGCTGAATCGGACCAGTGCCATCCGGGTTCATCCAGTTCAGTTCATGTAGAGCTTTAGATCCACCAGTAAAGGAGCGAGCCGTGTCCGGCGTTGGGGGCGCCCCGCTGTGGGCACATTAATCCAGAGGGCCCCTACAGGATCACTAACGCACATACAGGATCACTAACGCACACACTCTTGGTCGTGGGTGGTCCCGGGTGGGGGACAGGAGCCGGGACCCACTGAGATTTATGGGAAAAGGGGCTGAATTTACTCATTTTCCCTTCGAGTTTGACTTGTGACCTTAAAAAGGAAATGTTTCCTTTGACAGAAGTATTCCCGACTTTAAACCAACGTGATGGCAAAGTACGACTACACAGAGTACGACTATGCAAAGTACGACTACACAAACATGACAATTCACTTGTCAGACAAACCCAAACACAACAGCACACTTTCACATCAAGGTGGAAGTGATCCCTGTCTTAATGCCGGATTATTCAGGAAGTCGTGGTTTGGATACTACAACGTATGAAACCAGACGCACACTTCTCTCCACAAAACAACTTGGAAGGACGTTAATCTACCCGTCAGTATTGTCTTGTATCGTCTTTCCAAGGTGTCGTGTCGGGATGAAACCCAGATTTTGTCGTATCGTGGTACACAATGTTGTTGTCTAAGTGAATGATAACACGATAGAGTGCTCCTTGTTAGTCATGTTACACACACACACAAATGAGATTCACTCTCTGCATGTAACCCATCCCAGCTGTGTAGCAGGAGCAGTGGAGAGCCGCCGTGCAGCACCCGGGGACCAAATCCACTTATTTCTTCCTACTGCCTTGCTCAGGGGCACAGACAGGAGTATCCCCCCCCCCTTTTTACACCAATTGTATCTGGCCAATTACTCCGCTCTTCCGAGCCGATCCGGGGAGGGCTGCAGACTACCACATGTCTCTGCCGATACATGTGGGGTCACCAGCTGCTTCTCTTCACCTGACAGTGAGGAGTTTCACCAGGGGGGCGTAGCGCGTGGGAAGATAACGCTATTCCCCCCAGTCCCCCCGCCCCCGAACGGGCGCCACGACCGACCAGAGGAGGCACTAGTGCAGCGACCAGGACACATACCCACATCCGGCTTCCGGATGTAGGTATGTGGAGGGAGGGAAGGACAAGATCAGCTGGGTGTCATCGGCATAACAATGGTAAGAGAAGTCATGCAAGCGAATAACAGAACCCAGGGATGTCGTGTACAGGGAGAACAGGAGAGGACCCATAACCGAACCCTGTTGAACGCCTGTAGTCAGTCTGCGAGGCTCCGATGATGATCTAAAACTTCTCACCAAACGAGGAGAGAAACGTGTGAGGGTGTTGAGTGTGATGACCCTCGTACAGTGACACCTCACCTCGGGCAGGGCTGCACAGCTCACAGAGGAAGTTCCACACTGGCTGCTACAACTGACTGATGGTGGCCGGGGGCGGTTCAGTTTGCTCTGCTGTGAGGAACGTACTGATTCGAAGATTTGCACACTTTGGTGTTTATAATTTATAGGTTTATAAAACACCTCATGAACGTGTGTCTGTTGATTTAATAAAACAGTTCTGTCCCCTGAGATGGACAAACAACAAACACCCGAGTTCGCCTGAGATGGACGAACAACACACACCCGAGTTAACAACGTTTAGCAAAACAACCACCCTCCAACCCCACTGATGTGTGACACTTTGATTATCATGAGGATCACATATTCTGTATCACCCAGGAAGACCAGATGGGACCCAGACGGCTGCTGGTATTCAGCTGGTCACAGTAGACTCTCAGGAGTCCTCAGTGTGGTGGGGACAAATGAAATCTCCACTGAGACCAACACAAAACCACACCCAGCACATGCACGTTACTGGACGACCAGTAGGGAGCGTATTAATGGTTAAACAGAAGTGCGGGAGTTTTAACGTGACTTTAGAGGAGGACTTTAGGAGGCAGATTGATGGAGTCGGAGGTCTTTGTCAGTCGGGCTCAGCCTGTCTCCCAGAGTCCAAATCGCTCCAGTGGGGCCGTGAGAACTGGGCCACACCGGACTGGATGGAAAAGCAGATGATCAAGAGATCCTGACAAAATCCTTCTGTTAAGACCTGCTCTACCCTTCACCTGACCCCCCCCCCACACACACACAGAAACACACACACACACAGGCATGGAAACATACACACACACACAAAAACGCACACACACACAGAAACACGTGTGGACTCTGCAGCCAAGGACAGTTGGAGACGGAGCCAATGTTGCCGTCTGTTTGAGGCCCGCTGACATTTTGTGGCGAAAATGAAGGTCAGTAGAATTTGGGGTTGAGAGATTTTAAAATGTCACACACCCCTTAAAAACACACACACACACACACACACACACACACACACACACACACACACACACACACACACACACACACACACACACCATGAGTTGTGACAGGACACTTGGCTGCAGGTCTTTTGATGTGGTCTGTAAAACACATCCAAACTTCACAAGCTTCAATACAAAAACAAAAGCTGTCTCACACACACACACACACACACACACACTTTATGATGTGTCCCGCTTCAGTCCACCACATGTAATCTGTTGTCCGTGTTCACATGTGAAACACCTGCTCAGGTGCTATGGCAGGTAGCACACGTGGGTGTAGAAGCACTGACCACGTGTAGAAGTACTGACCACGTGTAGAAGTACTGACCACATGTAGAAGTACTGACCACGTGTAGAAGTACTGACCACGTGTAGAAGTACTGACCACATGTAGAAGTACTGACCACGTGTAGAAGTACTGACCATGTGTAGAAGTACTGACCACATGTAGAAGTACTGACCACGTGTAGAAGTACTGACCACGTGTTGAAGTACTGGCCACGTGGTTGTCAACGGAAACGCCGCATGAGCTTTCTGTTGTCCAAGTATTCACACTCATCACCATGAACATCTGGTGACACAACGTCTGGTCACACAACATCTGGTGACACAACGTCTGGTCACACAACGTCTGGTCACACAACATCTGGTCACACGTCTGGTCACACAATGACCGTTTTAGTTGTTTTCATTGTCTGGCCCTGCGTTTGCCCGGTATCGGACTCTGTACAGGATTCTGTATCGGACTCTGTACAGGATTCTGTAACGGACTCTGTATAGGACTTTGTACAGGACTCTGTATCGGACTCTGTACAAAACTCTGTCCAGGACTCTGTACAGAACTCTGTCCAGGACTCTGTACAGGATTCTGTATCGGACTTTGTACAGGACTCTGTATCGGACTCTGTCCAGGACTTTGTCCAGGAGTCTGTGTGTGGGAGTCATGATTATTACTCAAACCACATAACGTGGACATTTTAAATAATCACTTGAATCATTATTCATAGTATTTATACCCCAAACCACTCAGCTGCTGCTGCTGTTGTGTATTGTGTGCATTTTATTTTGTTTATCATGTCTTTATTGTGCATTGTCTGGTGGGATTTATACTTTTGCACAGATATTTTCAATACTTTTGACTTCTTTCTCTCTTGTGGACTGTAACTGTAGTTTTTCTGCTTGTTTAACTTGCTTCTGTCCAGTGTAAAGCTCCGCGAGCTGCAGCTCATCTATGAAAGGTACCATGTAAATAAATATCATTATTATTATTATTATTATTTACTCGAGTCAAACCAAGTGAAACTCTTCATATGAAGAGACACACTCAGCCAATTAAGTGTTTCTGATCAGACTGGTATTAAAACTAATCAAACTGGTATTTAAACTGATCAGACTGGTATTAAAACTAATCAAACTGGTATTTAAACTGATCAGACTGGTATTAAAACTAATCAAACTGGTATTTAGATGATCAGACTGGTATTAAAACTGATCAAACTGGTATTTAGACTGATCAGACTGGTATTAAAACTGATCAGACTGGTATTTAAACTGATCAGACTGGTATTTAGACTGATCAGACTGGTATTAAAACTGATCAGACTGGTATTATAACTGATCAGACTGCTATTTAAACTGATCAGACTGGTATTTAGACTGATCAGACTGGTATTAAAACTGATCAGACTGGTATTTAGACTGATCAGACTGGTATTAAAACTGATCAGACTGGTATTAAAACTGATTAGACTGGTATTTAAACTGATCAGACTGGTATTTAGACTGATCAGACTGGTATTATAACTGATCAGACTGCTATTATAACTGATCAGACTGGTATTATAACTGATCAGACTGGTATTTAGACTGATCAGACTGCTATTATAACTGATCAGACTGCTATTATAACTGATCAGACTGGTATTTAGACTGATCAGACTGGTATTAAAACTGATCAGACTGGTATTTAGACTGATCAGACTGCTATTATAACTGATCAGACTGGTATTATAACTGATTAGACTGGTATTATGACTGATCAGACTGGTATTATAACTGATCAGACTGGTATTTAGACTGATCAGACTGCTATTATAACTGATCAGACTGGTATTATAACTGATTAGACTGGTATTAAGACTGATTAGACTGGTATTAAGACTGATCAGACTGGTATTATGACTGATCAGACTGGTATTAAAACTCGTCTGAATTCAGTGTTTATAGACAGATAATCCTCATCCACCCTCTGTCAAAATTTAATTTTCCAAACGGGTGGAGATGCAAACGCATCATCACCTCTCCGTGTTCACACGCATACTTCTCTCTGTGGTTTGAGGACTGTCTGTCACATAGACCACATTCTCCGTTTCTATCTTTCAATCTCGCTCTCTCTTTAGCTCTCTCTGTCTGTCTGTCTCTCTCCGTCTCTCTCTCTCTCTCTCTCTCTCTAGCTCTGTCTATCTCTCTCTGTCTGTCTGTCTGTCTCTCTCTCTAGCTCTCTCTCTCTCTCTCTCTCTCTCTCTCTCTCTCTCTATCTCTCTCTGTCTCTCTTTAGCTCTCTCTCTCTAGCTCTAACTCTGTCTCTGTCTCTGTCTCTCTCTCTTTAGCTCTGTCTATCGCTCTCTCTTTAGCTCTGTCTATCTCTCTTTAGCTCTCTCTCTCTAGCTCTAACTCTCTGTCTCGCTCTCTCTCTCTGTCTGTCTGTCTGTCTCTCTCTCTCTCTCTTTAGCTCTGTCTATCTCTCTTTAGCTCTCTCTCTCTAGCTCTAACTCTCTGTCTCTGTCTCTCTCTCTCTCTTTAGCTCTGTCTATCTCTCTTTAGCTCTCTCTCTCTAGCTCTAACTCTCTGTCTCTGTCTCTCTCTCTCTCTCTAGCTCTGTCTATGTCTCTCTCTAGCTCTCTCTCTCTCTAGCTCTGTCTATCTCTCTTTAGCTCTCTCTCTCTAGCTCTAACTCTCTCTGTCTCTCTTTAGCTCGCTCTCTCTCTCTCTCTCTAGCTCTGTCTATCTCTCTCTAGCTCTCTCTCTCTCTAGCTCTGTCTATGTCTCTCTCTAGCTCTGTCTATGTCTCTCTCTAGCTCTGTCTATGTCTCTCTCTAGCTCTCTCTCTCTCTAGCTCTCTCTCTCTTTAGCTCTCTCTCTCTAGCTCTAACTCTCTCTGTCTCTCTTTAGCTCTCTCTCTCTCTCTCTCTCTAGCTCTGTCTATCTCTCTCTAGCTCTCTCTCTCTCTAGCTCTGTCTATCTCTCTCTGTCTCTCTCTCTCTCTCTAGCTCTGTCTCTCTCTCTCTGTCTCTCTCTCTCTCTCTCTCCATCCTGTGAGTTCAGCTCAGCGAGGCTGTGTTAGCATGACTAGTGGTTGTGTACAGTATCGCTGAAGCAAAGTGTTTATGGTAAAATTGTCACCGTTGTAACATCAAACCACAATAACACCAACAGAGTTGTTATACAGGACCGAGTATAAATATCTATTGTTATAGACACGTCGCTTCTATCGTTTATCTTTCAGTCAGTCTGTCTGTCTCTCTCGCTCTCTCGCGGTGTGCCTCTCTCTCTGTGGTGGGGGAGGGGGGGGGTTGTCAGGCTGGGGTTTTTTCCATTGTCTGGTCTGCTCTCGATCCTGTAAACTTCCACTGGGCGAGTGTGGGATTCTCCCTCACATTCCCTGCAGCTGAAAAAAAGATACAGTCTGCCCCCTACGTCAGCACTGCAGCATCGCCGCTTCCCCTTGACTGAGTGTCATGAGCGCTGCTTCCCTCTAGTGGCGACGGGATGTACCTACAACAGCCACCTCAGAAATAAAAAAAAAAAAAAAATCGGCCTCGAAATGAACCACTGCCCCTCTTCTTACCAAGATGTGTGTGTGTGTGCGTGTGTGTGTGTGTGTGTGTGTGTCAATATAAATTAATGTACATGTATGACTGCTGGGATAGGCTCCAGTATCCCCGCAACCCTGACAGCAGGATAAGCGGTTTGGATAATGGATGGATGGATGGATATGTACATTAATGTATGCTGCTGTGTGTACTCTTTATGACTGTGTAGTGTGTGTGTGTGTGTGTGTGTGTGTGTGTGTGTGTGTGTGTGCGCTACAAGACTTATAGTAAGGAGTGAAACTGCCTCTGGCCGGCGGCAATTTTCTATCTTCTAAACTGGGTCAAGATAAATTTAACCCATGGCCATATTTGGGATAGATAGCAATGAATGAACTTGTGTGTGTGTGTGTGTGTGTGTGTGTGCACGTCTTAGCGAGTGTGAGCGCACGGCTCAGATGTCACGCCTCGGTGACTGGACGTCAAACATGCAGCGTGGATAACCTCTGACCTCAGGGCTGAGACTTTAACATAGGCTCTCTGTCAAAGGGCGAGAGCGGGCGAGCGAGCTGGAGAGACGGGCAGAGAGCGAGACAGACAGGAAGAGGAAGTGAAGTCATGAAGTCGAGTGACAGCACATTCAACAGAAGGGCCCGGCATGTGAATCCCTGTGTGTATAAGTCAGACGAACGACAACCTCGTGTGCGTTATTTCTTCCTCTACAACCAACATTACTCACAGACACACAGACACACACCAGGGCTGCTCCCAGGGAACCGTTATGTGTCTTTTAACCGGTTTCTAACGTTTAGGCTGAAGGTGAAAAGTACTGGTGAATAACGTCCATCTCAAGCTCCCGCTGTCCAGCGTCACGTGGTCTGAGAGACGGCCAGAAAGACCTCCGGTGTTCATTCCACAGTGACCAGGACACCAGGGGGAGCCGAGCCAGCCTGAGCTTTATGGACCTGCCACCAGGGGGGGTTGTGTTTCTACTTGATGAGTCAGCTGATGAGTTTTCTGGTGATTAGCCAGCTGATTAATCAGCTAAAGGTTTCAGGTAAAACAGCAAAGCATGTGGGCGGTTACACATGCTAAAAATGTGTCCTCTTCTTACCTTAACTTAGATAAATGTCCTCTTACCTTAACTTAGATAAATGTATGTCCTCTCTTACGTTAACTTAGATAAATGTATGTCCTCTTCTTACCTTAACTTAGATAAATGTCCTCGCTTACCTTAACGTAGATAAATGTGTGTCCTCTTACCTTAACTTAGATAAATGTATGTCCTCTCTTACCTTAATTTAGATAAATGTATGTCCTCTTCTTACCTTAACTTAGATAAATGTCCTCTTACCTTAACTTAAATAAATGTGTGTCCTCTCTTACCTTAACTTAGATAAATGTATGTCCTCTCTTACCTTAACGTAGATAAATGTGTGTCCTCTCTTACCTTAATGTAGATAAATGTATGTCCTCTTCTTACCCTAACTTAGATAAATGTCCTCTCTTACCTTAACTTAGATAAATGTGTCCTCTCTTACCTTAACGTAGATAAATGTGTGTCCTCTCTTACCTTAGCTTAGATAAATGTGTGTCCTCTCTTACCTTAGATTAGATAAATGTATGTCCTCTCTTACCTTAACTTAGATAAATGTGTGTCCTCTCTTACCTTAACTTAGATAAATGTATGTCCTCTCTTAACTTAGATAAATGTGTGTCCTCTCTTACCTTAACGTAGATAAATGTGTCCTCTCTTACCTTAACTTAGATAAATGTGTGTCCTCTCTTACCTTAACTTAGATAAATGTATGTCCTCTCTTACCTTAACTTAGATAAATGTGTCCTCTCTTACCTTAACTTAGATAAATGTGTGTCCTCTCTTACCTTAACTTAGATAAATGTGTCCTCTCTTACCTTAACGTAGATAAATGTGTGTCCTCTCTTACCTTAGCTTAGATAAATGTATGTCCTCTCTTACCTTAACTTAGATAAATGTGTTCTCTCTTACCTTAGCTTAGATAAATGTATGTCCTCTCTTACCTTAACTTAGATAAATGTGTGTCCACTCTTACCTTAACTTAGATAAATGTGTGTCCTCTCTTACCTTAACGTAGATAAATGTGTGTCCTCTCTTACCTTAGCTTAGATAAATGTATGTCCTCTCTTACCTTAACTTAGATAAATGTGTCCTCTCTTACCTTAGCTTAGATAAATGTATGTCCTCTCTTACCTTAACTTAGATGAATGTATGTCCTCAACTTCGATAAATGTGTGTCCTCTCTTACCTTAACTTAGATAAATGTATGTCCTCTCTTACCTTAATGTAGATAAATGTATGTCCTCTTACCTTAACTTAGATAAATGTGTCCTCTCTTACCTTAACTTAGATAAATGTGTGTCCTCTCTTACCTTAACTTAGATAAATGTGTGTCCTCTCTTACCTTAACTTAGATAAATGTATGTCCTCTTCTAACCTTAACTTAGATAAATGTCCTCTCTTACCTTAACGTAGATAAATGTATGTCCTCTCTTACCTTAACTTCGATAAATGTGTGTGCTCTCTTACCTTAACTTAGATAAATGTGTGTCCTCTTCTTACCTTAGCTTAGATAAATGTGTGTCCTCTTCTTGCCTTAACTTAGATAAATGTGTGTCTTCTCTTACCTTAACTTAGATAAATGTGTGTCCTCTTCTTACCTTAGCTTAGATAAATGTGTGTCCTCTTCTTGCCTTCAACTTAGATAAATGTGTGTCCTCTCTTACCTTAACTTAGATAAATGTGTGTCCTCTCTTACCTTAACTTAGATAAATGTATGTCCTCTCTTACCTTAACTTAGATAAATGTGTCCTCTCTTACCTTAACTTAGATAAATGTGTGTCCTCTCTTACCTTAACTTAGATAAATGTGTCCTCTCTTACCTTAACGTAGATAAATGTGTGTCCTCTCTTACCTTAGCTTAGATAAATGTATGTCCTCTCTTACCTTAACTTAGATAAATGTGTTCTCTCTTACCTTAGCTTAGATAAATGTATGTCCTCTCTTACCTTAACTTAGATAAATGTGTGTCCACTCTTACCTTAACTTAGATAAATGTGTGTCCTCTCTTACCTTAACGTAGATAAATGTGTGTCCTCTCTTACCTTAGCTTAGATAAATGTATGTCCTCTCTTACCTTAACTTAGATAAATGTGTCCTCTCTTACCTTAGCTTAGATAAATGTATGTCCTCTCTTACCTTAACTTAGATGAATGTATGTCCTCAACTTCGATAAATGTGTGTCCTCTCTTACCTTAATGTAGATAAATGTATGTCCTCTTACCTTAACTTAGATAAATGTGTCCTCTCTTACCTTAACTTAGATAAATGTGTGTCCTCTCTTACCTTAACTTAGATAAATGTGTGTCCTCTCTTACCTTAACTTAGATAAATGTATGTCCTCTTCTAACCTTAACTTAGATAAATGTCCTCTCTTACCTTAACGTAGATAAATGTATGTCCTCTCTTACCTTAACTTCGATAAATGTGTGTGCTCTCTTACCTTAACTTAGATAAATGTGTGTCCTCTTCTTACCTTAGCTTAGATAAATGTGTGTCCTCTTCTTGCCTTAACTTAGATAAATGTGTGTCTTCTCTTACCTTAACTTAGATAAATGTGTGTCCTCTTCTTACCTTAGCTTAGATAAATGTGTGTCCTCTTCTTGCCTTCAACTTAGATAAATGTGTGTCCTCTCTTACCTTAACTTAGATAAATGTGTGTCCTCTCTTACCTTAACGTAGATAAATGTGTCCTCTTCTTACCTTAGCTTAGATAAATGTGTCCTCTTCTTGCCTTCAACTTAGATAAATGTGTGTCCTCTCTTACCTTAACGTAGATAAATGTGTGTCCTCTCTTACCTTAACGTAGATAAATGTGTGTCCTCTCTTACCTTAACTTAGATAAATGTATGTCCTCTCTTACCTTAACTTAGATAAATTAATGTCCTCAACTTCGATAAATGTGTGTCCTCTCTTACCTTAACTTAGATAAATGTGTGTCCTCTTCTTGCCTTAACTTAGATAAATGTGTGTCCTCTCTTACCTTAACTTAGATAAATGTGTGTCCTCTCTTACCTTAACGTAGATAAATGTGTGTCCTCTCTTACCTTAACTTAAGATAAATGTATGTCCTCTCTTACCTTAACTTAGATAAATTAATGTCCTCAACTTCGATAAATGTGTGTCCTCTCTTACCTTAACTTAGATAAATGTGTGTCCTCTTCTTACCTTAGCTTAGATAAATGTGTGTCCTCTTCTTGCCTTAACTTAGATAAATGCGTTTCCTCTTCTTACCTTAGCTTAGATAAATGTATGTCCTCTCTTACCTTAACTTAGATAAATGTGTCCTCTCTTACCTTAACTTAGATAAATGTATGTCCTCTCACCTTAATTTAGATAAATGTGTGTCCTCTCTTACCTTAACTTAGATAAATGTATGTCCTCTCTTACCTACTTAGATAAATGTGTGTCCTCTCTTACCTTAACGCAGATAAATGTCCTCTCTTACCTTAACGCAGATAAATGTATGTCCTCTCTAACCTAACTTAGATAAATGTATGTCCTCTTCTTACCTTAACTTAGATAAATGTGTGTCCTCGCTTACCTTAGCTTAGATAAATGTATGTCCTCTCTTACCTTAAGTTAGATAAATATGTCCTCTCTTACCCTCTTAGATAAATGTATGTCCTCTCTTACCTTAACTTAGATAAATGTGTGTCCTCTCTTACCTTAACTTAGATAAATATATGTCCTCTTCTTACCTTAACTTAGATAAATGTATGTCCTCTCTTACCTTAACTTAGATAAATGTATGTCCTCTCTTACCTTAACTTAGATAAATTTATGTCCTCAACTTCGATAAATGTGTGTCCTCTCTTACCTTAACTTAGATAATGTGTGTCCTCTTCTTGCCTTAACTTAGATAAATGTGTGCCCTCTCTTACCTTAAGTTAGATAAATGTGTTTCCTCTTCTTACCTTAGCTTAGATAAATGTATGTCCTCTCTTACCTTAACTTAGATAAATGTGTGTCCTCTCTTACCTTAACTTCGATAAATGTGTGTCCTCTCTTGCCTTAACTTAGATAAATGTGTGTCCTCTCTTACCTTAACTTAGATAAATGTCCTCTCTTACCTTAACGCAGATAAATGTATGTCCTCTCTAACCTAACTTAGATAAATGTATGTCCTCTTCTTACCTTAACTTAGATAAATGTGTGTCCTCTTCTTACCTTAACTTAGATAAATGTCCTCTCTTACCTTAACTTAGATAAATGTGTCCTCTCTTACCTTCTTAGATAAATGTATGTCCTCTCTTACCTTCTTAGATAAATGTATGTCCTCTTACCTTAAGTTAGATAAATATGTCCTCTCTTACCCTCTTAGATAAATGTATGTCCTCTCTTACCTTAACTTAGATAAATGTGTGTCCTCTCTTACCTTAACTTAGATAAATATATGTCCTCTTCTTACCTTAACTTAGATAAATGTATGTCCTCTCTTACCTTAACTTAGATAAATGTATGTCCTCTCTTACCTTAATTTAGATAAATTTATGTCCTCAACTTCGATAAATGTGTGTCCTCTCTTACCTTAACTTAGATAAATGTGTGTCCTCTTCTTGCCTTAACTTAGATAAATGTGTGTCCTCTCTTACCTTAAGTTAGATAAATGTGTTTCCTCTTCTTACCTTAGCTTAGATAAATGTATGTCCTCTCTTACCTTAACTTAGATAAATGTGTGTCCTCTCTTACCTTAACTTCGATAAATGTGTGTCCTCTCTTACCTTAACTTAGATAAATGTGTGTCCTCTCTTACCTTAACTTAGATAAATGTCCTCTCTTACCTTAACGCAGATAAATGTATGTCCTCTCTAACCTAGGTTAGATAAATGTATGTCCTCTTCTTACCTTAACTTAGATAAATGTGTGTCCTCTTCTTACCTTAACTTAGATAAATGTCCTCTCTTACCTTAACTTAGATAAATGTGTGTCCTCGCTTACCTTAGCTTGATAAATGTGTGTCCTCTCTTACCTTCTTAGATAAATGTATGTCCTCTCTTACCTTTTTAGATAAATGTATGTCCTCTTACCTTAAGTTAGATAAATGTGTGTCCTCTCTTACCTTAACTTAGATAAATGTGTGTCCTCTCTTACCTTAACTTAGATAAATGTATGTCCTCTCTTACCTTAACTTAGATAAATGTATGTCCTCTCTTACCTTAACTTAGATAAATTTATGTCCCTTAACTTAGATAAATGTATGTCCTCTCTTACCTTAACTTAGATAAATGTATGTCCTCTCTTACCTTAACTTAGATAAATGTATGTCCTCTCTTACCTTAACTTAGATAAATTTATGTCCTCTCTTACCTTAACTTAGATAAATGTGTGTCCTCTTCTTACCTTAACTTAGATAAATGTCCTCTCTTACCTTAACTTAGATAAATGTGTGTCCTCTCTTACCTTCTTAGATAAATGTGTGTCCTCTCTTACCTTAACTTAGATAAATGTATGTCCTCTCTTACCTTAACTTAGATAAATGTATGTCCTCTCTTACCTTAACTTAGATAAATTTATGTCCTCTCTTACCTTAACTTAGATAAATTTATGTCCCTTAACTTAGATAAATGTATGTCCTCTCTTACCTTAACTTAGATAAATGTATGTCCTCTCTTACCTTAACTTAGATAAATTTATGTCCTCTCTTACCTTAACTTAGATAAATGTATGTCCCTTAACTTAGATAAATGTATGTCCTCTCTTACCTTAACTTAGATAAATGTATGTCCTCTCTTACCTTAACTTAGATAAATGTGTGTCCTCTCTTACCTAAACTTAGATAAATGTATGTCCTCTCTTACCTAAACTTAGATAAATGTGTGTCCTCTCTTACCTTAACTTAGATAAATGCAACCATTAAGAATATGTGTGTGTGAGTTAGTTTGTGTTCCTGAGAGAGAGACAGACACAGAGAGCCAGACAGACAGAGAGATAGAGACAGACAAGAGAGTGAGAGAGACAGACACAGAGAGTGAGAGAGACAGACAGAGGGAGAGTGCTAGAGGCTTGAGGCTGCATGTATGTGGCGGTGTTGTGTTGCAGGCGGGACTGTTTAAATCTGAGATGACGACATGAGCAACCTGCCAAATGAATGGCGTGTTCTTCACCAAACTGCCAGGAAAAACACAAACTCACACACACCGACGACCAGTGAGACAGAAGAACACAAACTCACACACACCCACAACCAGCGAGACAGAAACCCACCCACTAAACACAAAGCCTCTGTAAGCAGAGCAACGGGGTAACCATGTGGGCTTTGCTGAAAAATCACAGCAGCCGTGAGCAAGGCATGTTGGCATGGAGGTGTGGTGGTGTGGTGGCGTGGAGGCATGGAGGCGTTTCGTGGTGGTGTGGAGGCGTTTTGTGGAGGTGTGGAGGCGTGGTGGTGTGGAGGCGTGGAGGTATGGTGGTGTGAAGGCGTGGTAGCGTGGAGGTGTGGTGGCGTGGAGGTGTGGTGGCGTGGAGGCGTGGTGGTGTGGTGTGGAGGCGTGGAGGTATGGTGGTGTGAAGGCGTGGTAGCGTGGAGGTGTGGTGGCGTGGAGGTGTGGTGGCGTGGAGGTGTGGAGGTGTGGCGGTGTGGAGGTGTGGTGGCGTAGAGGTGTGGTGGCCTGGAGGTGTGGTGGCGTGGAGGCGTGGTGGCGTGGAGGTGTGGTGGCGTGGTGGCGTGGTTTTGTGAGGCTTGCTGTGTGTGTTAGTCTGCGTCACATGTTGCGCACATGTCCTACCGGGGGGGGCGGGGGTGGTGGCGTGGAGGCGTGGTGGCGTGGAGGCGTGGTGGCGTGGAGGTGTGGTGGCGTGGAGGTGTGGAGGCGTGGTGGTGTGGTGGTGTGGTGGCGTGGAGCTGTGGAGGCGTGGAGGTGTGGTGGCGTGGAGGCACGGAGGTGTGGTGGTGTGGAGCTGTGGAGGCATGGAGGTGTGGTGGCGTGGAGGTGTGGTGGCGTGGAGGTGTGGAGGCGTGGAGGTGTGGTGGCGTGGAGGTGTGGTGGCGTGGAGGCATGGAGGTGTGGTGGTGTGGAACTGTGGAGGCATGGAGGTGTGGTGGCGTGGAGGTGTGGAGGCATGGTGGTGTGGAGGCGTGGTGGTGTGGTGGCGTGGAGGTGTGGTGGCGTGGAGCTGTGGAGGCGTGGAGGTGTGGTGGCGTGGAGGTGTGGAGGCGTGGAGGTGTGGTTTTGTGAGGCTTGCTGTGTGTGTTAGTCTGCGTCACATGTTGCGCACATGTCCTACCGGGGGGGGCGGGGGTGGGGGGGGGGGGTGACTCTGTGGGGTGTGTCTGTGTGTGAAATGAGCTTGTGTGGTTTGATGTATGGACTAAGTGGAGGTTTATTCCATCATTCTGAGTCCAGAACAACCGTCAGTTTGACTTCCTGATGCAGCACCCGTGGGAGGACACCGTGCATGTGCAGTTGTCCTCTCATCTGGATAAACGGGATCAATGCCGACAGAAGAGGAGCCTTCTTTTTTTTGGGGGGGGGGGGGGATTTTTCTCCCTTTTTCTCCGATCCGGGGAGGGCTGCAGACTACCACATGCCTCCTCCCATACATGTGGAGTCACCAGCCACTTCTTTTCACCTGACAGTGAGGAGTTTCACCAGGGGGACGTAGCACGTGGGAGGATCACGCTATTCCCCCCCAGTTCCCCCTCCCCCCTAAACAGGCACCCCGACCGACCAGAACACACACCCACATCCGGCTTCCCACCCGCAGACACGGCCAATTGTGCCTGTAGGGACGCCCGACCAAGCCGGCGGTAACACGGGGATTCGAACCAGCGATCCCTGTGTTGGTAGGCAACAGAATGGACCGCCACGCCACCCGGACGCCTGATAGAAGGGGTTTTAAACCAAATCTGTGCCGTTTGTGCCGGCATACCTGCTGCCCCCATAAAAACCAGTCTGAACTGGTAACCTTCAATGCAACGCCTTTACATGTCGCCACGAAACTGAGATTTTACTTTAAACGCTGCTGACCAGCATCTCTCAGCCTCCGTCGACAGACCTAAAACGGGTTTATCTCAGCAACGCCGACGACCTCTCGACTTTTACCAACACCAGCTGTCAGGAGGAGCGGCTGTACTTACGGGAAACAGCACGATGGGCACAGTCAGGGTGACGGCGGTCAGCACGGCCAGGCGCACCAGGAGCAGCATGGTGTCAAACTTGTAGACCTTGGTGAAGGTGTGGAGCAGCTCCGCTTCCACGTTATCTGGCGAGAGGCGAGACAGCAGGACACAGATGTACCACAAACTGCTGCTTTTGTCTTTTGTGAGGCTAATTGCAACAACTGGTCTTGTGTACTGTGTTTGCCCCCCCCCCCCTTTTCTACCCAGTTTTATCCGGACAATTACCCCACTCTTCCGAGCCGTCCCGGTCTCTGCTCCACCCCCTCTGCCGATCCGGGGAGGGCTGCAGACTACCACATGGCTCCTCCCGGAGTTTCACCAGGGGGACGTAGCGTGTGGGAGGATCACGCTATCCCCCCCCCCCCAGTCCCCCCACCCCCTCTCCCGAGCTGTCCCGGTCTCTGCTCCACCCCCTCTGCCGATCCGGGGAGGGCTGCAGACTACCACATGCCTCCTCCCATACATGTGGAGTCACCAGCCGCTTCTTTTCACCTGACAGTGAGGAGTTTCACCAGGGGGGCGTAGCGTGTGGGAGGAGCACGCTATTCCCCCCAGTCCCCCCCACCCCACCCCCAGCAGGCCCTCTGACCGACCAGAGGAGGCGCCAGTGCAGCGACCAGGACACATACCCACATCCGGCTTCCCACCCACAGACACGGCCACTTGTGTCTGTAGGGACGGCCAACCAAGCCGGAGGTAACACGGGGATTCGAACCGGCGATCCCCATGCGGGTAGGCAACAGAATAGTGTGTGTGTGTGTGTGTGTGTGTGTGTGTTTCCTCTTACTGTAGAAGGTGAGGTAGCCGAACAGCGCTGACACCATGTACATGACCAGCATGGCGAGGATGGAGAGGTTGGAGACAGCCTGCATCTTCTTCTGCGAGCGGCTGTGGAAGGTCGACACACGCACACAGACACACACACACACACAGACACACACGTCAGCACAACTCGCGCGACTCCCAACAGAAAACAGCACCGCCGGGTCGTTCCGGCCAACTTGTTTACTTTTTGCACAACCCCCAAGGATTCACGAAATCTGCGAAAGCCCCGTGTCAACAGAGACGTGTTTGTCTCTGGCAGGGGTTGGCCCCGGCGGGCGGATTTTCTGGAAGTGTACGACCCCGGAACGCCGGCGGTGGTACCACAGTGACAGAGGCCTTCATGACTTGGGTATTACCGGCTCAGCTGTCGTCTTTCAACGCTCGATAGCGAGTCTCCGAAAGGACGTTTGCTGTGTGCAGCAATGTGTTGGTCAACACGGCGCTGCCGCGGCGCCGCCCTGCAGGCCGACTCGCTTCAAACGCAGCGCCGGGCAGCGTGTCAGCTGATATAAACGATCATCTGGAATTTTACACATTATCTGCTTACAAGTACACAGAAATACCACGTTCACACACCCCGCTGAGGTTCATCATATCGAACTGTTACTGTAGCTTTCAAATGATACCCCTGAAATCTTTCACGCCTCATTTTGTGAGAGGTTTTAGGTTGTCAATCTTGTTATTGGGTAATTAAGACAACAAAATTGAGCGATATCCGGGTTGCATCCCGATACAAAACCACCGAAAGACGGTGAAGGATACTGAATTGTTGCCCAGCCTGCTCAGATGAGGTCATCAACAGTCAACCCCGTGTGTCTTCCTGTGTCGTGTATGTCACGTCCCGTTTCCCTTGCGTTTGATTTGTTCCTGATGTGCCGCCATGTTTTTCTGCATGCAGTGTTTGTGTGTTTGTGTAAAGGTCATGAACGGGAGGGTACTGACTCTCTCAGCTCGCTGTAGATGGGAAGGACCTCCGGGTGGCAGACGAAGGCAAATGCCAGGATGGGAACAGTGTACGCCGTCTGGGGACAGAACAGGACATTTCAGAATGACAAACCATGTAAAATGTATTTAACTCCAGCTGCAAAACACAAAGGTTCGATCCTCGGTCCTGACGGGTTGAGAGAAGTGTAGAGCTGTTGTCAAACACCTGATGAAATTCGGACATGGGACCACATTAACCGCTCATTTAAATACTAACTGGAAAAACAGTCCTGCTCATATGTCGCTTCGCAGTCGATTTACTGTCGTTCCTGAGCTCCGCTGCCCAGCACAGGAGTCACATTAAAGTGGCCTCCATTAACGAGGTGTTTACTTTATCCACTGAAGGTGTGGTGGTGGTGGTGTTGGCCAGATGGTCAGTCTTCCAGTAGGACTGTGTTGTGCCATAGTGGATGTAGGAGGCAGAGAGAAATAGACCTGTTAACTCTGATTTTCTGGGACTACAAACCAGGTGTAGCAGGACCAGATGTAGCAGGACTACAAACCAGGTGTACCAGCCATTATGGCTGGTGCGCTGTCAGCTCAGCAGGAAGCAGTACCCACCCTTGTAGAAATGGATTCTGGGACCAAAGCTAACACAGACAGTCTGATGTACCACAAACTACATCACACTATAAGGGAACACTGTTGTACAGTCATACTGGTTGTCATGGACACTGTTTGCTGCTGCACCAGTGTTCGTTCTACCCGGTCAGAACATCTCACCAGCGGTACACGCAGACTGGAGAGCGTCTCCACCCATGGTGAAGATGACTGGTAGTGTTATGGAGCCTGACTCCATCATACACATGGAGACAATATGACGTCTTTATGCATGCTCGATAATGTGCAGTGCAGGCACAAAGTGCAAAGTGCCAAATGGTCAAAGTTAAACTCAGTAGGCTGAAAATTGAACAAAGAGCACTGATGAACGTAGACGGTTCTAGCATGGTATTAATGCCGTCAGCTGGTTAAATGCTGAGCAGGGTGTTGCCGACAGCGAGGCATGGGAGTCCAGACAGGTTTACCTGGAAGAATGAAGACTAAAGGTTAAAAAACAAAAGCTAAGGCGCGCTGGGTTCAAATCCCATGTCTTCATCGTCTCCCCTCGTTCTGTAATTCCCGCCTACCTCTGTTGTCCTGTCTAATAAAGATCAAAAATAAAATGCAGCAAAATGAAATTTAAACAAGGGTCACAAAGTTCTAATCAGATCAACTTTATCGGCCAAGTGTGTCTGTGCATATGAGGAATTTGACTGCGGTCTACAGTAGCGTGTCATACTTAACATATTATATCACTCACCAAAAAAAAAAAGGGTGGATATGGATAGATGACGCATAGATATAGACCGATTATGTAACATTTGAACAACAATTTAATTAAAATTGATGAAAATTAAATCAAGTCTCAGTGCATTGACAGGTTCCCATAATTAATGCGGTGTTAAACTGCGACACGCTGCATGTCACACATGTCCAAACATCCTCAACCCTCCCTGTGAAAGTCCTGTCCAACCCCCCCGGCGCATCCCCTGCTTGATTCTATAAATTCCTGTCGTTCAAAGCCGGCTCTGATGTTTTCTCAGAGTTTCTGTTTAAACAAACTGCAGGATGCCCTGGTCTGGGTGCGGCTTTCTGCATGCCGCACTGCAGGAATTCATATGACAGAACAATGCTGAACGACACTTAATGTCTACTGTATATAAGACATTATGTCGGCTCTACCCATCTGTCTACCTTCCAATCTGTCCATCTACCCGTCCACTGAACCGTCTACCCATTAACCAATCTATATATCCATTTGCCTATCTACTTATCTACCCACCGAGCTATCTGTCTACCTATCTATCTATCCATCCAGCCATATTTCCATCCATATTAACAATCAATCCATCTATCATCCTTCTATCCATCCATCCACCTCTCTACCAACCAAGCTAGCTTTCTACCCATCTATCCATCCATCTTTACCTACTCATCCAACTATCTATCTATATCTACCCATGTATTTACCCATGTACCTATCTACCCATCTGTCTATTTATACCTACCCAGCTATAATCCATCCATCCATCCTTGGAGAATTGGAGAAATCTCAAACAGCCATGTCAACTAAGAATTAGTCTGGACTTCTGAACCAATGCAAGTGGCTAAAACAACCACTAGGGGGCCCAAGGTACCTTCAATAGAACCTTGTCTCAAACCTGAAAAACCACACATTCCTAACAGCCCCCCCCCCCATCAGCACGCTCAACCACTGACGATTAACCCCGCGCTCACCTGAAACTCTTTCCATGACAAATGAAGGGCTTTCCGCACATAAATACTCCTTTTCACAGATGCCCTATTTAACTGTTAAGTAGCTGCAAACCTCTGGGAGCTGCCTGGCACAACCATGGTCTTCTACTGACCACCGACCAAAAACACTTGGCTAGAGAAAATGGCAGTCAAGTGTTTTGCTCAAAGAAACCCCGAAAGTGCTTCTACTAACCCCTCCGTTTCTCCGAACCTCTTGGTGAGCGAACATTGTCTGTACCTGCGAGTTGAAGACAAAGTATTTGGGCGTGCACATCTCCTCGTCATCGGGATGAGGCTCGACGTAGACGCCCGTGGCGTGATGGGCATCATGGCTGCCCTGAACAGCCGGGGAGACGTCGGCCCGGGAGAAGTCCATGTGCGCGGTGGCATTGTGCAGCGCGTATGGCCCCAGGACCTCAGAAGCATTGGCGCTGAAGTTTGATGAGTGTTGGAAGAAGAAAGGAAGAGGACAGGGCAGCTGCGTTTTCTTGTAGATGACCTGGGGAAAAAAGACACTTCTCAGACACTTCTCATAACATTATGACTCTGTTAGTGTCAAAAAAGACCTCTTTTAGTGGTTGTTATTTGGTGAAGGATTACGTTGCAGCTGGGTCTGCAGCAGTCGACTGATACTAGCTTGCTCAGTACTGAATCATTTTAAAAGACTTTGTGACCCATTTTTTGGTTTGACCCCTAATAATAGGAAAATGGGCCTTAGGTTAAAAAATACCAGTGTTTACCTTTGAGGTTGGGAGACAGCCAAACTCTATCCAAGCATGCATTGAGGAGAAGGCAGAGAGACACCCTAGACATGTCACTAGTCCATCATGGGGCACACACATACACCTATGGACAGTTTACAGTCTCTAACTGGCCTGACATGCATGTGTCTGGACTGTGAAAGGGAGTTCTCCAGTACTGTCTTAACCAGTTATTTTGCAATGCACACCGGAGATGATGCAATGGTCCTTATGCCACACTTTACAGTAAACAGTCACACAGATGACCAATTCAGACAACAAACAAATGTTTCATCCATAGTTGAATCTTAAAATCTCCCTTTTTGTGCAAAATTGTATAAAACAAATGCCATCCAGGAGAGATTTCTGAACATCTCTGACACAAATCAACAATTTTCTTCCATCAATCATCTATTTCTTGATACTAGTAGTGATCTGTCTTATTCTTCATAGAATCAAAGCAACTTTATTGGCTAAGTGTGCTCATGCGTACGAGGAATTTGACTCCCGTTTACAGCAGCTTCTACTACTTACATATATCACTCACAAAAAAAATTGTCGTTTCTTTACCCACAAACAAAATGCACTAGAAGAAAGTGAATTTTTTTTGTTAAAACTTGCCACAGTATAATACAATATGGAACACATCATAACAGTACCAATTTAAATGTTGTTAAACATGACATGTGGACAAAGACAGATTTCTCACTTGGTTTTTTATCATTTCATTTGTCAATAAAAGCCCTTCATTCCTTCAATAACTCCTTCTATGGTATCATCCAAGACTGTGTCCTCTATTAAAAAAAAGCAAATGAAGGCTACAAATGAATGAGGGACCTTTATAAAAATAAATGTAGGCCTTTAGATTTAACGTGGGATATAAATCAGGTAACAGTCTTGTATATGCAACCCTTGCACCATTTGGATCGGAGCTGAAAACCGGCTTTGTAATGTGCCCAAACATGTTTTAAGATGTAATCATGTGGTTCCTCGTCCAGTCTGTGGTGACATCCGCTGTAGCGCAGTTAGTTTACAGGAAGCTATAGCAACCAAAAAGATGTCATCTCGACTTTGATGATGTAACAGTAAACCCACATTATAGCCAGTAGTAATAATTATGATTCAGGATTGCTGGGGGCAAAAGCCGTTCCCAGCACACATGTGCACATACACACATAAACACATGTAACCATTTGTACCAATGTGCAGGTTACAATGTGAGGTACTCCAGGGAGCTATCTTGGGGCCGCTGCTCTTTCTAATGAATCAACTGATGAGACTAATGAAGCCTAATGGCATGCCATATTATGTAAGTCAACTGTTGAACTATTCTAATGAAGCCTAATGGCATGCCATATTATGTAAGTCCACTGTTGAGCTATTCTAATGAATCCTAATGATATGCCATATTATCCAAGTCAACTGTTGAACTATTCTAATGAATCTTAATAATATGCCATGTTGTCTGAGTCAACTGTTGAACTATTCTAATGAATCCTAATGATATGCTGTATTATGTAATTCAATCATTTGTACTTTACTCACAGACAATTCAGCTATTTATTCTGGGTCATGCAGTAAAACCAAGCATCTCAATAATATTTAATGTACGTATATAAAATGTGAATTTTGTATATGTGGACCAGAAAATAAAAACCTCTCCTGTAAAAACCATTAACCATATTCATAATAAGAAAATTATCTATTGGCTTTTACAGCCACATGAAAGGCACCACTGAAGAAAATGAACTTACCACACCAAGGAAGAACACCATGCAGGACAGAGAGAAGCCGCTGGTGTAGCCCAGATACCCTAAAGAGAAAGGGGAGAATTCAGATTAAACCAAGTCGGGAAGGGGAGATGTGTCTTGGAAACAGAGTTTAGATTAGATAAATTTTGTTTAGCTTATGCAGCTTAGTTCTACAGGGACTATGCTCATTGCTAAACATTTCTGCAAAACTTCAACTGCAGTATGAGCAGACACAAAACAAAGACATACTGTATGAAATCAGGGATGCACCGATGTCACATTTTCACTGCCTATACAGATTCTGAGTACAAATCTTTTAAGTGTCGGCCGATACCGAGTTCCAATCACATCCTTTGCATTTGCTGATCAGTTCAGATTTAGACCATTTGTATGGGGTCAAAGGACAAAATAATTGAGAGTCAGTTTTATTCCACCATTGTACAGATACAGGCTAGCATGTGCTAAAAATGGTGTGAAACAAGCTATTTTGCTTTTATTTATGACAGTTACTCAAGGTATCGGATTTGAGTCTTGGGTCCGATACTGATAATTCATTTTAACCTGTTAACGGTCTGATATCAATACCGGTATCAGTATTAGTGCATCCCTAATTCCATTCATGCATCCATTATCCAAACTGCTTATCCTGCTCTCAGGGTCGCGGGGACACTGGAGCCTATTCCAGCAGTCATTGGGCGGCAGGCGGGGGGGAGACACCCTGGACAGGCCACCAGGCCATCACAGGGTGCATCCCTATTGAAATACTCTGATTAATGGGGCTGATGACAGGTTCTTGACTCTCACACACAAGATGGCAGAAAGACGTGGCAGGGTAAAAAGGTATTAATAGCAAATGTAGAGAACACAAGCACACACTACTTACCCAGGTTTTTGAGAAGAGACAAAGGGAGAATGACGCCTACTGACACAAACACCACAAGGTAGTTTCCATTCAGGTACCATTCACTGCAACGGAGGAGAGACCGAGGTCATTATTTTAGCACACACACACACACACACACACAAACACTTTCAAACCTACTTGTATTTCTACGTCAGTGATACTCAACCAGCATAGTGTTGGGCTGGAATGAAAACCGGCACACACGTGGTTCTCTGTGACACTTGCTTGGAAAAAAGTCTGAAGGAAATAAACTCCCCAAATAACGTCCAATAGAAAGACCGCAAAATAAGGTCTGATACTGCGATCAGCCAATCAGCACTCAGCATTTGTCTCCGCTTCCTCAAACAGCCACAGACAGCAGCTCTGACACAACACACGGTAGATAATACTAGATTACAGACATGACAGTAAAAGTCCATAGCAAAAAGAAAAGAGAATGGTAAACGGGTATTGTTGGGGAACAGAACCACGTTATCCCAAGTAAATACAGGGACATGTTTGTTTCCCCAAACTCGACCTTCATAAGAGCCTTCTGCAGAGTCAGCTTTACCAACGCCACCATTTTCAGCCACATGCAGACACTATTAACAGGGACATTCACACCGACTCAGAGGTAAGTTGGCCAGAATGAAACTTAGCCCATCTACCCTGTTGGAGAAATGCAGCTCTGGTGGCGCTGTTTAGCTGCAAATGGCGCCAGACCGCAGTTACGCTGGGCAGCTCCCAGTTACATGCAATTATTTCATTACATGCAGAATATAAGGACTTTGAGAAAGCATGCGTTATGCAAGCGGGGCATGGTTAGCAGGAGGGCTGAATGAGCTGCTTTGATTTGCCCCACCAGTTTTCCATGGATAGCAGCAGAAGCCGAGGAAATTACGGAGCTATTTTTAATAGTTTGCTGATATCACGCTTTACAGAACCCACCAAATCTATCCATGAAACGATGAAGTTAAACAGAAAAAAGGGGCTGAAAACAAACATGTCTCGATGCATGCTTAATAATGCAAGTAAGGACATCCAGAAAGTTGAATCGGTTCATGTGGACACTCCCACTGAACACTGGATCCAGATGAACCGATTCAACTTTCTGGGAACGAGTAGATATAGTAAACTGTGATGAATAAGAGGGCATTAAACAAAAAAGCTTTATTTCTCTCTCTCAGCTCTCTGTCTCTCTCTCTCTCAGCGCTCTCTCTGTCTGTCTGTCTCTCTCTCAGCTCTCTGTCTGTCTCTCTCTCTCAGCTCTCTCTCTCTCTCTCTCTCAGCCCTCTGTCTGTCTGTCTGTCTCATCTCTCTGTCTCTCTCTCTCTCAGCTCTCTCTCTCTCTCTCTCTCAGCTCTCTCTCTCTCAGCTCTCTGTCTCTCTCTCTCTCAGCTCTCTCTCTCTCTCTCTGTCTCTCTCAGCGCTCTCTCTATCTCTCAGCGCTCTCTCTCTGTCTCTCTCTCTCTGTCTGTCTGTCTGTCTGTCTGTCTGTCTGTCTGTCTGTCTGTCTGTCTGTCTGTCTGTCTGTCTCATCTCTCTGTCTCTCTCTCTGTGTCTGTCTGTCTGTCTGTCTCATCTCTCTGTCTCTCTCTCTCTGTCTGTCTGTCTCACTCTCAGCTCTCTGTCTGTCTCATCTCTCTGTCTCTCTCTCTCTGTCTGTCTGTCTCTCTCTCAGCTCTCTGTCTGTCTCATCTCTCTCTCAGCTCTCTGTCTGTCTCATCTCTCTGTCTCTCTCTCTCTGTCTGTCTGTCTCTCTCTCAGCTCTCTGTCTCTCAGCACTGTCTCTCTCTCTGTCTGTCTGTCTCTCTCTCAGCTCTCTGTCTGTCTCATCTCTCTCTCATCTCTCTGTCTGTCTCATCTCTCTCTCAGCTCTCTGTCTGTCTCATCTCTCTCTCATCTCTCTCTCAGCTCTCTGTCTGTCTCATCTCTCTCTCAGCTCTCTGTCTCTCAGCTCTGTCTGTCTCTCTCTCAGCTCTCTGTCTGTCTCATCTCTCTCTCTCTCTCAGCTCTCTGTCTGTCTCATCTCTTTCTCAGCTCTCTGTCTGTCTCTGTCTGTCTCATCTCTCTGTCTCTCAGCTCTGTCTCTCTCTCTCTGTCTGTCTGTCGCTCTCTCAGCTCTCTGTCTGTCCCTTCGGTCTCATCTCTGTCTCTCTCAGCTCTCTGTCTCTCTGTCTCTCTCAGCTCTCTCTGTCTGTCTGTCTCTCTCTCACACACACACACACAAACACACACACTTACCCAGAGCTCTCCTCTAGGGCCAGGAACGCACGGATCACCTCCGGTAACTCATATTTGACAATAAAGAGGTAGCTGGACATGGCTGTGTGGACACAAAAAAAAACAAAAACACCAGAGACGATTTAAAACTTTTCTCAGCAGGGATTATCAACACACACACACACACACACACACACACACACACACACACACACAATTTAACATGTAAGGGGTACATTGATATCAACATGCTACGTTCACATAGTCATGGTCCCTCTCCATCCATCCATCCATCCTTCATCTACTCAAAACTGATTCATATGGAATTCCCCTTTCAGGTGTCGTACAGGCTTGGAATAATAATCTTTCAGCCAACTACTCATCAGACTTTCCTCGTCACACGTGATGACGGGAGAGAGACGCTCGACAACTCCTCGACAGAGTTTCCTGTCCAGCTCTCTGGCTCGTTTCACTGGCTACGACCGCGTAAAGAAGGAGCTCCTTACCTCCGATGTTCTGCATGGTTATCGACACGAACGCCGCCGTTTTCCCCGGCCACCCGAAGGCTCTCTCCCCCAGCTTTTCGTAGATGAGGGAACCTGGAAGAAAAGGCCGTCAGCGACACAAAACAACGGCGGCAGGAGACGCCCTGAACGTCTCATCACTTCCCGTATTCCAGAACGCTACGTGACAGATGAATAGACACTGTATTTACACATCCCCACACCCCTCATCTGTCCGTCTGCTGTGATCTAAAATAAGCTCATCTCAGAAAAACCTCATCCATCACGACTGCTGAATTAGACTTCGTACAAACCTCCTTCCTTTGCTGTGACCAGCAGCAGGTGAACAGAATACAGAGACAAGATGGCCACGGCCACCAGGAGGACCCTGCAGGGAGAGGCACGACATCAGGTCACCAAGTCACGGGGTGCACAACACACGGGGTGGTGTGGTTTACACAAGAGGAAGTGGGGAAAACATGGACACTGACACGTTACAATACCCCTGAGCTACACACAGGTGTGTGTGTATATGTGTGTGTATATGTGTGTGTGTGTGTGTGTGTGTGAAAACAGTGCCAGCCAGCTCTGTTCTCGCTCTTCATTCCGCAGAAAGTTCGTCAGATTACTCAACACTGAACTCGTAATTATTTGAAATGCGGTTTCGTTTTTAATTTGTTGAAAAAAAAAAAATCCTCCATCATGTCCACGTGCTAGCTTTACCTTCAACGTGCTAGCTTTAGCCTCCACGTGCTAGCTTTAGCTTCATCCCACCACCAGTTGGTTCTTGTGGTTTAGAAATGTCTATATATAGTAGTTGAAGAAAAAAAAAGCCCCGCCATCTTCAACTCACTCCATCTGGCGTTTCAGATGCTTCAGAAAGTGCAGAACGTGATTATAAACCGAACAAACACATCCCACTTCCACATCGGTCAGAAGAGCCACGGTTCCTTTACACATTCCAGATGACGGGGTGATTGACAGACGGACTGACAGGTTGACGGGTCACCAGGTTGATTGACAGATTGATTTTGCAGCTGGGCTGTGGCTTCACGCCAACCTCGGCTGTAATCCCGAGAGCGTAACACAACACCGCATGGATTAAATATCCGGACAGGGACGGGACGGGACGGGATGGGGACGGGGACGGGGACAGGGACGGGACGGGACGGGACGGGGACGGGACGGGGACAGGACGGGGACGGGGACAGGACGGGACGGGACGGGGACGGGACGGGATGGGGACGGGACGGGGACGGGACAGGGACGGGGACGGGACGGGACGGGGCTCCTGCGCACCAGGAAAAGCTACACTGACATTAGCAGGAAGGAGGACATCGCTCACAAACGCTAATAATACGTTTACAGATGTCCGCAGGAGGGCCGGGTGAGATGGTCATGTGACTGGGCTGTCCAGCGCCCTGAATGCTTCTACCTCAGCAAGCACCTCACCACCACACACACACACACACACTATATAAATATATATATATATATATATATATATTATATACATACATATACACACACACACACACACATGCACACACACACACACACAAGTTAACGACGTTCCGAGGTGTCCGGGTGGCGTGGTGGTCTATTCTGTTGCCTACCAACATGGGGATCGCCAGTTTGAATCTCCGTGTTACCTCCGGCTTGGTCGGGTGTCCCTACAGACACAACTGGCTGTGTCTGTGGGTGGGAAGCCGGATGTGGGTGTGTGTCCTGGTCGCTGCACTAGTGCCTCCTCTGGTCAGTCGGGGTGCCTGTTCAGGGGGGGAGGGGGATCTGGTGGGAATAGCGTGATCCTCCCATGCGCTACGTCCCCCTGGTGAAACTCCTCACTGTCAGGTGAAAAGAAGCAGCTGGTGACTCCACATGTATGGGAGGAGGCATGTGGTAGTCTGCAGCCCTCCCCGGATCAGCAGAGGGGTTGGGGCGGTGACCGGGACGGATCGGAAGAGAGGGGTAATTGGCCAGATACAATTGGGGAGAAAAGGGGGGGGGGCGCAAAAAAAAGTTAATGAAGATCCTTTTCTACCTCATTTCCTTTTCGAACCCTCAACCGCCCTTGTTCTGATCAGTTCTGAGTCCTTTGTTTCCAGTAATGTGTCAGTAATGAACCTGAATATTACTTCCAGTCAGTGTGTCAGTACTAAAGCTGAATATTACTTCCAGTCAGTGTGTCAGTACTAAAGCTGAATATTACTTCCAGTCAGTGTGTCAGTACTAAAGCTGAATATTACTTCCAGTCAGTGTGTCAGTACTAAACCTGAATATTACTTCCAGTCAGTGTGTCAGTACTAAAGCTGAATATTACTTCCAGTAATGTGTCAGTAATAAACCTGAATATCACTTCCAGTCAGTGTGTCAGTACTAAACCTGAATATTACTTCCAGTAATGTGTCAGTAATAAACCTGAATATTACTTCCAGTCAGTGTGTCAGTACTAAACCTGAATATTACTTCCAGTCAGTGTGTCAGTACTAAACCTGAATATTACTTCCAGTCAGTGTGTCAGTACTAAACCTGAATATTACTACCAGTCAGTGTGTCAGTACTAAACCTGAATATTACTTCCAGTAATGTGTCAGTACTAAAGCTGAATATTACTTCCAGTAATGTGTCAGTACTACACCTGAATATTACAACGCTTCAGTCAACAAATTTGACCTTACACAACCCGAGTGTCAGAGCGAGAAAACCGGCATGGCGGCCAGCGTCATATAAACATCAGATCAACTGAGGGCTGCTCCGGGCCCAAACAGGCTTCTGGGAAGTTGCATGATAGGCATCTCCGTACTGGGGTGCAGAGAAGGGGTCTCTGGGGAACCTTGGCTTGCAGAGACCTACAACATATCGGCAGCTTGTTGGCTGTGTCACGGTTGGCTGGGCGTGGTGGATGGTGAGATAGGTGGATCGTCTTGGCACACCATCCCGCAGGGTGTTATCATCTACAGTTGGTTGACCATGTCATATGACTAGTTGCAGAGCCTTGTTGATAAGCATCATCATTTCCTTCTTTTGTTCATTGTCTTTGTTTATATCTCTGTGGTAACCTCCCTGAACCAAACAGAACAGAAAGAGCGGGTTTACGCACATTCCTGACGCCGTTTGCCAGGTTTTTCCACTGGTCAACTCAGCGACCGTACCGCGCCGCCTCCATCGCACTCTGGTCCCCGGTTACAGCTGGGTTTGTGGTGTTTTTCGGTTACGTTTGGGTTTGTGGTGTTTCCCGGTTAAGGTTGGGTTTGTGGTGTTTTTCGGTTACGTTTGGGTTTGTGGTGTTTTTCGGTTATGGTTGTGTTAGTGGTGTTTCCCGGTTACGGTTGTGTTAGTGGTGTTTCCCGGTTAAGGTTGGGTTTGTGGTGTTTTTCGGTTACGTTGGGTTTGTGGTGTTTTCTGGGTACAGTTGTGTTTGTAGTGTTTTCTGGTTACGGTTGTGTTTGTGGTGTTTAGGAAGGGTTTGAAGGGTTGGTACTCACGTGAATAACAAGATGCCAGTGTTGGCCATGGCATAAGACAGACCCAGGATCCCGCTGCCCATGATGGCGTTACTCAGGTTAAACACCGACATGCCGAAGGAAGTGTGACCCGGGTGCTGAGAGAGGGGGGGATGGAGAGAGAGCGAGAGATGGAGAGGGATATGGAGAGAGACCGAGAGATGGAGAGAGAGAGAGAGATGGAGAGATATGGAGAGAGGGAGCCATATGGAGAGAGTGTGAGAGATATGGAGAGAGAGAGAGCGAGAGAGATGACGAGATATGGAGAGAGGGAGAGATATGGAGAGAGTGTGAGAGATATGGAGAGAGAGAGAGCGAGAGAGATGACGAGATGGAGAGATATGGAGAGAGGGAGAGATATGGAGAGAGTGTGAGAGATATGGAGAGAGTGTGAGAGATATGGAGAGAGACCGAGAGATGGAGATGGAGAGATATGGAGAGAGGGAGCCATATGGAGAGAGTGTGAGAGATATGGAGAGAGAGAGAGCGAGAGAGATGACGAGATATGGAGAGAGGGAGAGATATGGAGAGTGTGTGAGAGATATGGAGAGAGTGTGTGAGAGATATGGAGAGAGAGGCAGAGATATGGAGAGAGAGAGAGAGAGAGAGAGAGAGAGAGAGAGAGAGAGAGAGAGAGAGAGAGAGAGAGAGAGAGGGAGAGATATGGAGAGAGTGTGTGAGAGATATGGAGAGAGAGGCAGAGATATGGAGAGAGAGAGAGAGAGAGGGAGAGATATGGAGAGTGTGAGAGAGAGATGGAGAGAGAGTTTATGAGAGATATGGAGAGAGCGAGATATGGACAGAGCGATAGTGAGAGAGAGAGTGTATGAGAGATTTGGAGAGAGAGTGTATGAGAGATTTGGAGAGAGAGTGTATGAGAGATTTGGAGAGAGAGTGTGTGAGACAGAGTGAGAGAGATGGAGGGAGAGTAAATGAAAGAAGATTACTGTCAGCAGAGCAGTTCACATTTCCAAATTCAATACATGTCTGTTGACCTGAGTTGATCAGTAATGACCTCTTCGAAAACAGGACCATTAACTACAAAACAGCTAACCCAGTCTGTAGCTAGTCAGTGGCAAGGTGCCAACAGACAGACAGACAGACAGATAACCAGACAGACAGACATACATAATGTTGAAAATCATGATTCATTCCCTGTGGAGAGCCACAGACAGCATGTTGTAAGATGACATGATGGCGGTGAATAAAAGCAAGGCGGGCGGCTCTGCTAACAGCCAGAGAAGCAACACCGAGGACATGCAGTTTGCACATGGACGGGAACGTACATATTCTTCATGGTACTCTTCGTATTTCTTCTTCTTCATCATCCCGTTGGACAGGAACTTCTGACTTTCAGCATCATCTGCGTCGTCCGTGAACTGACTGTAAAATAAATTAAAAAACACGTTTATCAGATTTACACCGACAGTGTAGAACACTCGTTTGTATTTTAAATGGTCACTAGTGAGTTCCTCACCATCGACTGGTAAATATTCCTGGAAAAGCAACTTCCTTAGAAATCTCTCCTGCCCCCGATACTACTACTATATATAGTACTACTATATATAGCACAACAAGACCAGTTACCCGTTGCTGGAACTTAACTTGTGACATTAAAGTCACGGAACGCTCTCAGACTGCTGTGCCACAATCCCACATTGATATTATAAACCGTTTATCTGACAGTACAGATTTATTCATTTATATATTATCTATCTTGTATATTTATGTGTATTAGCATCTAGAGCAGGCGAGTATTTTACTCAGGGACACTGTGACAAATATGGTGGCACACTCTCCAGTCGGGGGGGGGGGGTCCCCTTACGTCATCTAAGCAGCCAGCAGGTCAACCTGCCAACCCGATCTAGACAGAGAGGTGCAGGACTGCTGACCTGTTAATGGTGGCCTTCTCCGCGTCGATGGGCTCCGTGTAGCCGCCATCGAAGCTGTCGCCGCTGTCGTCGTCGCCCTCGGTCGAGACCTTCTTCAGCTCCATGCGGTCCATGGCTCCCGGCATCCTGACACCTCACACGGCAGAGCGAAAAGAAGGAAGGGGAGGGTGGGTGTCCAACGGCGTTCAAAGTTCACGAGGTGGCGAGCGGCGTCTCTCTAGAGCTCTGTGAGCCTGATCTACCTGTAGGGAGAAAGCGGAGGCGTGAGAGGAATGCTCACCCGGAGGGTTCAGCTGCTGCAGTTTGTGGGGCGCCAATATTAAAACCACCTGTTACCCGTGAACAGACGCCGAGTCACCGCCCTGAAGGTGAAAACGGCATCCTGCCGAGGTGCCTTTGAGAAAGACACCAAACCTACGACCTCATCATCAGTCGCTCTTGCTCATCAAATGATCCCATCGCCGCCGTTTAGAGCATTTTCTATATCGGTGGTTCTCAACCTTTCGGGGTCACAGGATGAGTTGTGGGACGTGAAAGACAGCATTTCTGATCTAAAACACAGGGTCACGCCTCTGCTTCGTGTAACGAACAGTTCTCTGTGATGAAGTGACGCTTTTCATCCCCAGTTTCCTAAAAAAGCGCGAACGATGGGAAATAAAAATCCTTATCTGGCACCCCAGTGAACCGTTTCATGCCTGTATGTCGGTGTCAGCCCGTCGGCAGTGGGAATAACTGTTTATAGGAAGGCTGTGGGCCAGTATAGCAGGGAAACACTTAAAGATGATGAAGATGAACTACGACGGAGAAGGATGAGACTAACTTCTGACAGAGGGACGGACGGACGGTGCAAGAACAGAACTCGGTACAAAAAGTAAAAACAAACCAGAAAAATACCCCGGCGATCATAAAACTTCCATCGCACGTTGTGCAAAACTACATGTCCAATATATTCACCAACCAGGTTATAAAGTCTTCCTCTCAAACCTTGAAAATGATGTTTAACTGAAACTGCACAATTGTACTCTGACCTTGAAAACTTAAGTGTCACTTTTTTCCTCCCCTTTTTTTCTCCCCAATTGTATCCGGCCAATTACCCCACTCTTCCGAGCCGTCCCGGTCTCTGCTCCACCCCCTCTGCTGATCCGGGGAGGGCTGCAGACTACCACATGCCTCCTCCCATACATGTGGAGTCACCAGCTGCTTCTTTTCACCTGACAGTGAGGAGTTTCACCAGGGGGCGTAGCGCGTGGGAGGATCTCGCTATTTCCCCCAAGTCCCCCCCCGAACAGATGCCCCAACTGACCAGAGGAGGCGCTAGTGCAGTAACCAGGACACATACCCACATCCTGCTTCCCACCCGCAGACACGGCCAGTTGTGTCTGTAGGGACATTCGACCAAGCCGGAGGTAACACGGGGATTCGAACTGGCGATCCCCGTGTTGGTAGGCAGTGGAACAGAACGCCACGCTACCTGGAGTGTGTGGAATAAGGTGCTTGTTTCATAGATGTACCTGAGAGAATATGCTACACGGTTCCTTGTTTTAAAACACGATGTGAGTCCAAGACTTCACGTCAACACTTTAAATTCACACCGTGTTCGGAGTTTCTAAAGGCTGAACGAAAAACCTCCGGACTGCCACCGGCGTTATTCAAAAGCCCCAAGATAAGTCCACGATCTTGTCTTCGTCGGCCATGACAGAACCCGTTGGCCTTCCCAGATGAAGGGTTTTCAGGAAAATGAGTCGTTGTACAAAGTTCGACCCCGTCCTCCTTCCTGGACTTAAGAGGCTGTACATAAATCGTCTTACGTACAGAAGAGAAGGTCGGCCGTAATTCAAAGAGTTTCAAAACTCCTCCACCAATTTCTTACATTTTTCTATTACACTGAATTTGGGTTGTACGTAGCATCGAGATCTGTTTATTCTTGGTACACGACATTAGGATGGGTTTTTTTTTCTTCTCTTTCTCTCGTGTTTTTGATGCGTTTCCTCTTATTGTTCACAGTAGTTGAGTTTGTAGTCAGCTGATCGAAGAGAGAAGGGCGACGGCTGCCTAAGCGTAAACCAGTGGTGATTCCGTAAGTGGCGGGACAGTTGAGACTCATATTTTCCAAACACTGCATCTAAGTTGCTGTCAATCCCCAAAACACGCTGTGCCAGAAATTGCTCCACCCCAAGGATCAGGTCCCCCGGCACAAACAGAGCAATACCCTGTATGCTGTTCAGTGCCGGGAGGAATGCCGTGACTTGTACGTCGGGGAAACTGCACAGATGCTGGCCAAGAGGATGGCACAACACAGGACAGCTAAGGGCCCTGACACACCAGGCCGACGGTCGGCCATCGGCCAATGTCGGGCCGTCAGTGAGCGTCGGTGACCCTAGTTTTTGCGGTGTGTCCCGCATCATCAGCGCTAGCCAGACCCGTTGGCAGCTGTTTGGCCAATTCAGCATGTTGAATGGGCGGAGCCCATTGGTGAGAGAGATCACTCCGACTGGCTTAGCGAATCGGTGCAGAAGGAACATGCTAGTTGGCCGTCGGCTGTAGTCTTTGCGGGGTGTTCAAGCGCTACTTTTTGACCCAGACGGCAGGCGACGTGAGGCGACGCAACAGTTGGCCTGCCTGGGCCCTAACACATCAGGCCAAGGCCAGGACTACACAGTCTACATCCACCTACAGGCCAGTGGCCACTCTTTCAGGGATGAGGATGTGCACATCTTTGATAGGTAGGAACGCTGGTTTGAACGGGAGTGAAAGAGGCCATCTATGTGAGGAGGGAACGACCATCCCTGAACCGAGGACCGGGGCGGGGGGGGGGGGGCTAAGAGTACATCTGTCACCATCTTACAATGCTGTGATTGCAATAGTACACATGGCCTTTGTAACTCTAGTGAATACTCACGCCTATCTGCATATGAAACTGGTCGTTGGTTTGGGTCGTTGTGCCACTGTGTCGTTTATCAGGGTGGGGCACCTGCAGTCAGCGGAGACTGAAGAGGTCACTTAGACGATGATGAAACGTTTCTCTAAATAAATGTTGTGTCCGGCTGAACTGATTCACCTTTCTGTGATTTTCTATGAAGGTACACCCTCTGAACAAACACGCATATCTCAAAATCTTTGCATCGTACAGCTTAGGTTTTGACATCCCGAGTGTCACAAGAAGTCAGCGAACATTTTGATGTGTCCTGTGTCCAGATAGAGTGAGAACTGAGGATGTTATGGCAATTTCAAAAATGGCAAAATTTGGAAGATTCAGTGTGGCGTTTGAGAGCGCCCCCTATAAGGTCATGTGGTGTTAGTCTATGGGACGCGCACCCTCGAACAAACACTCTTATTTCAAAACAATAAACTTCAGGTCTGATACTTTTTCTTCGTCAGTGGCTCGACAAATTTTCCTACACTTTGATGTATTTTTCGTATACATCCGTGTAAAACTGCACAAGTAGCGGTGAGTTAGAAATCCTTGTGGCAAAAACGCAGCTCTGTCCGCCGCACTGTAAAGTTCCATTGGAAACCGCTTGGGGGAAATTCGGGCACTAAAATGGGAATACCGGGAAGAACCGCCCGACGAATCCTTCGACAAAGTACCAGCAACCCGAGTGGGACCGAACCGCTCGATTTGACACAAGAATGAGTTTTTACGGCAAACACATCATAAATAGGAAAAATGCATTTTTTGCTTATTACAGTGCCCCCCAGTGGTCAAATAAAAAAATGTTCCCCACAAACTCAGGAAGGGGTCCTGAGTCCATATACCAAGTTGGGTGTCAACACGTGAAAGTGTTGCCGAAATAGGTCCTCACATTTTGCTTGGTGGCTTCGCCGCCGTTTCCGATTGGCTGTAACAGACAAACCGTTTCGACAACCAGAAATCCACATGATGACTTTTGTGAGGCTCGGTCTCAAGACCACCCGTAGCAAATCTGGTGAAAATTGGGATAAAATGTGTGGCCTGTGAAAATGTTTGACTTTTTCATAAAATCCAATATGGTGGAAAATCCAATATGGCGGAAACCGACATCACAGTTCTGGGGGCTGCCATAGACACCCTGTCCAGAGGAAGAGCAGAAAGATGAGGAAGAATAATAATAATTTAAGAAAAGGTAGAAACATTTAGGTTGCCTATGCAGCTTTACAGCTTGTCCCCCAATGGTATAGCGAGCGGTCAAAGAGAACAAGCTGTGCCCCCTGTTGTCTTTGTGTACTCGGACAAACAAACTATTTTTATCGTTCAAAGCAGCTGCCTGAGTGTGTCACATGGTTAACCTTGCCTCCCCTACCGGCTCGCGTTCAAACACCACCACCTTTATTATAAGGTACCACAATGTTCACCGACCCGGCTCTTTCACCTACACCTCCACCCCTGACGCTCCTCGTAAAACTACTCCTCCACCCCGATGCTCTTCATAAAACTACAACTCCATCCCTGATGCTCTTCACAAAACACCACTCCACACCTGATGCTCTTCATAAAACTACACCTCCACACCTGGTGCTCCTCATAAAACTACACCACCACTTTTATTATAAGGTATTACAATGTTCACCGACCCGGCTCTTTCACCAACACCTCCACACCTGATGCTCTTCATAAAACTTCACCTCCACCCTGGTGCTCTTCATAAAACTACACCTCCACCCCTGATGCTCTTCACAAAACTACACCTCCACCCCTGATGCTCTTCACAAAACTACACCTCCACCCCTGGTGCTCTTAATAAAACTACACCTCCACACCTGGTGCTCTTCATAAAACTACACCTCCACCCCTGATGCTCTTCACAAAACTACACCTCCACCCCTGGTGTTCTTCACAAAACTACACCTCCACCCCTGGTGCTCTTCATAAAACTGCACCTCCACCCCTGGTGTTCTTCATAAAACTACACCTCCACCCCTGATGCTCTTCATAAAACTAGACCTCCACCCCTGGTGCTCTTCATAAAACTAGACCTCCACCCCTGGTGCTCTTCATAAAAATACAAGAACAAAACTCACTTCTATGCACCCTATGCACTGCATCTGTGCACTACCTGTTGACACCTGTGTCCTATCGGACTCGAACCTGGTTTTTTTGGCCCTCACTTGCGTTGTCGCTTTGTCGATCCTTGCTTGTGTTGTCTGAACTCTTCTGCTAAACGAAAGTGTAACACTGATTACCGCGTTTGTCAATCATCTCAGTTTTGTGTCTCTTCCTTCAGCGGTTTTCACGCCGTCGATCAGGACGTCCACGATCACTTGTTTGGAGACGGAAAAAAAGATCATTTATTTTCTGTTTTAGAGATCAAATGTGTCTTTGTCTGAATCAAAAGAAGATACATTTTATCATACTTTGAGTCAATGCAAACAACACAATGACTGTATTCCCAAACTCCCCACAGAGATGTTTAATGGTGACGTGCCCCGTCTGTTTCACTGCTCATCGACTGGTCATCGACTGATCATCGACTGATCATCGACTGATCATCGACTGAAGACTGAACAGTGGAGTACTGCATGAACTACACAGCGGACCGTTCATTATCCTGCTCTTTGACGGGTAATGACGATTTACGTCACACAACATTTGCTTAGTGGCGGGCAGGTGGGGGCAGAACCTGTCTCCGCAGACCGATCATGGGGTTAAAAACTGTGTGAAGCCCCGTGAATGTGGACGCACGACAGAAGATGGAAAACCGAACCGGGAAGAGACACGAAGACTTCAGACCGGCCGGCCGACTCGTCCGTCAACGGACCGCCTCGCCCTCATTCAAGACGGTTTACACAACTTCCAGCACTGGCAGGAGAAGCCAGACACGCTGCGGAGAGGGGCGGGGGTTTTATTTGTGTTTTTCAAGGCATTCATGAATCGATTATGTCCATTATGCGAGGCCGCGGGGTCGGCTAAGAGGCGGAGAGCCGGGCACGTAGCGCTGCAGCTAGAAATGAGTTTAACAGCCAGTTACCCCGGGTCCCGTTCATTACCCATACAAAGAGCTCTTTGAGCAGAACGGATAAAAAAAACAAAAAAACCCAAAAAACAGAAATGTCGAGTCAGGGTGACTCCCCGGGACGTTTTCCAGCTCCCTTCACAAATGATGAGAACATAAAAAACACGTTCATAAACCACCGCAGACCGGACCTGGAAACAGGTTGTGGTGTGCAGGTCACATGACACGGTGTTGCTGCACAGTCACAACACCGAACGACACACCTGGCACGCTGCGGAAACAGTGCTGGAAGTTATCATCACGATGGCCGCAGAGGTTGCACACGACAGATGTGCAACCTCAGGTATCTGCTTACACGTGCACAAGTACCGTGTTTAAGAATCCAAACTCACATTGAACTGTCTGGTGCAACGTCAAACCAAAACCAGTTTTTTGTTTTTTTTCCAAATAATACTCCCTTCAAATACTTCAAACCTCGTTTTGTGAGAAATTTCGAGTCGCGGATTCTCATTATCATTAATTTAGATCCTTGTTTCCCAATCCGGTCCTCAAATACCCCGTGTCCCGCTGGCTCTCATTGTACTCCTGCATAGGTAGACCAGCTTGTAATTACTCAGACAATCAGTACTTCATTATGTCAGACTTGGCATGCCAGCCATGATTAAGAACCACAGTATGACTGCTCGAGCGGGTACGAACGGGACTCCCGATGCAGGATCACAATGAAAACCTGCAGGACACAGAAGCCTTGACGACTGGGTTGGGAAACTCTGGTTCAGACAAAACTGCGTATCACCATACGACGATATCTGAATCTTATCCTGATACAAAACCACTGAAAGACATTGAACATTAGTATTGACTTATGGCCCAGCCGTACTGGGCCATAAGTCAATACTATATCAATATCATGATATGAGACTAGATATCATCTGGGGTTTGGGATCTCATAATATTGTGATATGACATAAATACTGTCTCTTTTCCTGGATTTGAAGGCTGCATTATGTAAAAAGATGCAGTTCTCTGAACTTTAATTGGGCTATTATACATGTTATATTGTTCTCTACCGGTTAGGACATCGTACCCACATTACTAACGAGTGTTTATCAAAACCGTCATTGTGTAAATACTTTGTGAGCGCAACAATAGTCGTCTCTACAATACTGTCAACATATCGATATCGAGGTATTTGGTCAAAAAATATCGTGATATTTGATTCTGCCCGTATCGCCCGGCCCTGCAACGCAGTCCTCGCTGGAAAGAGAGCCTCACAACCTTACGACGAAGTGGTTTGTGTACAGTCAACATCCCCGCTGCCTATCTGATCTCGCTGACCCCTCCGCCTTTTGCAACCGGCTGTGGAGAAACCCTGCTGCTGCACTTTGAGACCGGCGGCCTTGAGGATGGGACGCAAACAACGTCAAAGATATCACGGCTCTCCGTCAGAGGCACATTTAGAGGATTCTCTATGGCCGGCTGGCTGGCCGAGACCTGCCGGGACACCCGCAGGTCCTAAACTAACAGCAGCGAGGCTGAACTCTCCAAACCCATTCGACAGCGGTTACATGGGTAGAGTTAAAGTACAAGTTTGGACACGGAAAAAAATGTGTCCCATGCATGTTGCCAGAAGGGAACATTTTAATATGATCTGTAAAATGTAAGACACACTCATCTACATATAAGTACTTTCTTGTGCAAGACACCAAACAGGGCTCGGTACCAATTCAGTCTCGTATAATGGCTTGGAATAAACAATATATCGTTTCAGAATCGACACTGAAATACACACATATGTGGGTGTCAGGGGGCAAAGGGTGCAACGTAAGCCATGCAGAGGCCTACGTAGGCATACTAGGTCCACCAGCCACGTTAGGCATACATACTCAACAGAACACGAAATCCTCTGCAAGGACGACACTTGCAGAAAAATATCCTCGCTCATCTGAAATCATATAGTTCAGTCTGATTTAAGGACTTCTTGAACAACTGACTTATCCCCCCCCCCCCAATGAAAAATCAGCCCAGTCATTTCTGGAGTGATAAATTCTTTGCAAATGGAGCTCTGAAAGTTTAACGCTGCATATATTGCAACTCCGACACATATCGTGGATAAACATCACAAAGTTGATGTCTTGTCCCTTATCGTTGGGTGCCGACAGTGACTTGAGCGAGACGAGGCTGTTGTGTTCACCAGCTGCAGTGGGTTCGAATTTAGTTTGGATAATTCAGTTTGTTTCAGCTGTTGACACGTGGAGTTTTCCTTGTGATTTAATCTCAGAGCAGACTGTTTTACAAGACGGCATTACTGTTAAATCACCCGTTTGAGACAAGTCCACCGTATAGAGGGAGACAGAGAGAGAGTGAGAGAGAGATGGAGAGAGACAGACAGATGGCGAGAGAGAGAGACGGACAGAGAGAGGGAGAGACAGAGTGAGAGAGACAGTGAGAGAGAGAGAGAAACAGAGAGAGGGACAGACAGACAGAGAGAGGGAGGGAGGGAGAGACAGACAGACAGAGCGAGAGAGACACAGAGAGAGAGGGAGAGATGGGAAGAGAGAGGGAGAGACGGAGCAAGGGAGAGAGACAGAGAGAGAGAGAGAGAGAGAGAGACAGACAGAATGAGCGATGGAGAGACAGGGAGGGAGGGGGTTATACCCATTTCCACTGTCGAGAGGATTAACTTGTCCGACCAGCTTAATGTTCTCCAACTTCACTTTTGTTTAATGAGACAGGTAGTCAACTCTTCATAATGAGACAGGTAGTCAACGCTTCATAATGAGACAGATAGTTAGTGAGACAGGCAGTCAACCCTTCATAATGAGACAGGTAGTTAGTGAGACAGGTAGTCAACTCTTCATAATGAGACAGGTAGTTAGTGAGACAGGTAGTCAACTCTTCATAATGAGACAGGTAGTTAGTGAGACAGGTAGTCAACTCTTCCTGAGACAAGTAGTCAACCCTTCATAATGAGACAGATAGTTAGTGAGACAGGCAGTCAACCTTCATAATGAGACAGGTAGTTAGTGAGACAGGTAGTCAACTCTTCATAATGAGACAGGTAGTTAGTGAGACAGGTAGTCAACTCTTCATAATGAGACAGGTAGTTAGTGAGACAGGTAGTCAACCCTTCATAATGAGACAGGCAGTTAGTGAGACAGGTAGTCAACGTCTCATAATGAGACAGGTAGTTAGTGAGACAGGTAGTCAACTCTTCATAATGAGACAGGTAGTTAGTGAGACAGGTAGTCAACCCTTCATAATGAGACAGGTAGTTAGTGAGACAGGTAGTCAACTCTTCATGAGAAAAGTAGTCAACCCTTCATAATGAGACAGGTAGTTAGTGAGACAGGTAGTCAACTCTTCATAATGAGACAGGTAGTTAGTGAGACAGGTAGTCAACCCTTCACAATGAGACAGGTAGTTAGTGAGACAGGTAGTCAACTCTTCATAATGAGACAGGTAGTCAACTCTTCATAATGAGACAGGTAGTTAGTGAGACAGGTAGTCAACCCTTCACAATGAGACAGGTAGTTAGTGAGACAGGTAGTCAATGCTTCATAATGAGACAGGTAGTTAGTGAGACAGGTAGTCAATGCTTCATAATGAGACAGGTAGTTAGTGAGACAGGTAGTCAACCCTTCACAATGAGACAGGTAGTTAGTGAGACAGGTAGTCAACTCTTCATAATGAGACAGGTAGTTAGTGAGACAGGTAGTCAACTCTTCATAATGAGACAGGTAGTCAACTCTTCATAATGAGACAGGTAGTTAGTGACAGGTAGTCAATGCTTCATAATGAGACAGGTAGTTAGTGAGACAGGTAGTCAACCCTTCATAATGAGACAGGTAGTTAGTGAGACAGGTAGTCAACTCTTCATAATGAGACAGGTAGTTAGTGAGACAGGTAGTCAACGCTTCATAATGAGACAGGTAGTTAGTGAGACAGGTAGTCAACTCTTCATAATGAGACAGGTAGTTAGTGAGACAGGTAGTCAACTCTTCACAATGAGACAGGTAGTTAGTGAGACAGGTAGTCAACTCTTCATCAAGACGGTGCACAGCCGACGCCTTCAAACACACTTTCACACCTTCATCTGCACACAGACAGCAAGCGGCCGGCCGGGCGGCTCCGCATGTGCCATGTGTACGTCCACTGACTTTGTTAAGTAAATCTGTCCCACCCTTCTCGTGTGTCCTCTGACACCTGACACCTTCCTGCAACAATACCACCGGCCGGTTTTATAAAACCAACTGAGGTGCTGTGTTGGAAATGTCATTTGTGGCTGTATTCTCGGCAACGGACGACTTTTGTCAACCACGTCTCGCCGGTATTCGACAAAAACGCCACTTCGGGGGTCACGTGGTGATGTGGAGCAGCTCGCCTCGCAGAATGAAAACCAGAACTAAACGCCACCATGCAAAACAAGCTGGGCATGCTATGAAGAACAAGAAGAAGAAGTGAATCTAAACCACTTGCAGAGACATTTCAGTTTCTACAATACCGCCAAGCGTGGTTATGCCACCGCCGAAGGTGTCAACGCCACAGCCACGCCGCCGGGCGCTGCGGGCGTGCGCGTCCCGTCAGTAGTGCACATGCACACTTTTATGTGCAGCAATAACAAGTTATCACAGTGAATTATACATCTACACACACAATCTACATCCTGCAGGTCAAACCCTTGCGGTCTGGGCGCGTGTTGGCGGCGTGTCGCTTCGACACAAACAACACAAATCATCTTCAACCCCCCCCCCCCCCAAAAAAAAAGGTCTTGCATCAGCCTGTTACTTCAGAGGAAAATTCTTTCAACATGCAAGAGCGACTCAAACATAAGCCGCTGCAACCACATTACAAACCAGGGCTCACACCGGAACCGACAAGTCGACAGACGTCCAAGAAAACACACAAAAATCCCCCACAAATCTTGCGCATCGTTGCCATTCGTTGTTATCAGACAGCTGATTTGCAGAATGGTTTTAACAGGGCAGCGTGCCGCGGTGCAGGCGGCCCCCTTTACCGGCGCCGCCGCAGACACCCGGGTCTGTCAAGCTTGTTTTGTGGGTGAAACTGTTGAAACAACAACCCCGGAGCAACACACCGAGAAGGAATACTCACTCACGCAGCTCTGCAGAGGCTGGGCGGCTGGCTGTCCTGGCTGACTTTTATGAAGAGGCCTTTCTCTTTTGGTTTGGCAGGAAGGTACGAGAGAGAGAGAGAGTGCATGTGAGAGAGACAGAGGAGGGAGAGAGACAGAGACAGAGAGGGAGACGGGAGAGAGACGGGAGCTGAGCTTTTGTAAATCAGGTGAGAATGAAGGCTTTTAAAGGAGAGGAGGGAGGGCCCGCCTCCACCAATGAGGTTAGGCCCCTTTCTCTGAGCTCAATCGCCCACAACCCCGCCAGGGTAAACACAGAACACACCCAGAGAGAGAGACAGAGAGACAGAGAGAGACAGAGAGACAGAGAGAGAGACAGAGAGACAGAGAGAGACAGAGAGAGACAGAGAGAGACAGAGACAGAGAGACAGAGAGAGAGACAGAGAGAGACAGAGAGAGACAGAGAGAGACAGAGAGAGAGCAAGGGGGAGAGACAGAGAGAGACAGAGAGAGACAGAGAGACAGAGCAAGGGGGAGAGACAGGGAGACAGAGAGAGAGCAAGGGGGAGAGACAGAGAGAGAGACAGAGAGACAGAGAGAGAGCAAGGGGGAGAGACAGGGAGAGACAGAGAGAGACAGAGAGACAGAGCAAGGGGGAGAGACAGGGAGACAGAGAGAGAGCAAGGGGGAGAGACAGAGAGAGAGACAGAGAGACAGAGAGAGAGCAAGGGGGAGAGACAGAGAGAGAGAGAGAGAGACAGAGCAAGGGGGAGAGACAGGGAGACAGAGAGAGCAAGGGGGAGAGACAGAGAGCGAGAGAGAATGATTTTGTGTGTATAAAAGTGAGAGTGTGTATGCGTCTGTGTGAGAGAGGAGATTGTGTGTGTGTCGTGTGTGAGTAAATGTGTGTGTGAGAGAGATGGGGGGGGAGTGAGAGACTGAGCGAGAGAGAGGGAGAGAGACAGCGAGAGACAGAGACAGAGAGCAAGGGGGAGAGAGAGAGTGGGAGAGAGCGAGAGCAAGAGAATGATTTTGTGTGTAAAAAGTGACAGTGTGTATGCGTGTGTGAGAGAGAGGAGATTTTGTGTGTGCTCACATGCGTGTGAGAAAATGTGAGCGAGAGAGGGGGAGAGACAGAGAGGGGGGGAGACAGAGAGGGGGGGAGACAGATAGAGAGGGGGAGAGACAGAGAGGGGGGGAGAGACAGAGAGGGGGGGAGAGAAAGATTTTGTGTGTGTATAAAAGAGAGAGTGTCCACGTGTGTGAGGGAGGAGATTGTGTGTGTGCTCACATGCATACACGCATGTGTGTGAGTAAATGTGAGCAAGGGGGGGCAGAGAGAGAGCGAGACAGAGAGGGGGTGAGAGACAGACAGAGAGAGATAAAGTGAAAGAGAGCGAGAGAGGGAGAGGGACACAGAGAGACAGAGCGAGAGAGAGGGGGAGAGAGAAAGAGAGGGGGACAGAGAGACAGAGCGAGAGAGAGGGGGACAGAGAGACAGAGCGAGAGAGAGGGGGAGAGAGATAGAGGGGGACAGAGAGACAGAGCGAGAGAGAGAGGGGGAGAGAAAGAGAGGGGGACAGAGAGACAGAGCGAGAGAGAGGGGGACAGAGAGACAGAGCGAGAGAGAGGGGGAGAGAGATAGAGGGGGACAGAGAGACAGAGCGAGAGAGAGAGGGGGAGAGAGAAAGAGAGGGACACAGAGAGACAGAGCGAGAGAGAGGGGGAGAGAGAAAGAGGGGGACAGAGAGACAGAGCGAGGGAGAGAGAAAGAGAGGGGGACAGAGAGAGAGAGAGAGGGGGAGAGAGAAAGAGGGGGACAGAGAGACAGAGCGAGAGAGAGAGGGGGAGAGAGAAAGAGGGGGACAGAGAGACAGAGCGAGAGAGAGAGGGGGAGAGAGAAAGAGAGGGACACAGAGAGACAGAGCGAGAGAGAGAGGGGGAGAGAGAGACAGAGCGAGAGAGAGAGGGGGAGAGAGAAAGAGAGGGACACAGAGAGACAGAGCGAGAGAGAGAGGGGGAGAGAGAAAGAGAGGGGGACAGAGAGACAGAGCGAGAGAGAGAGGGGGAGAGAGAAAGAGAGGGACACAGAGAGACAGAGCGAGAGAGAGAGGGAGAGGGAAAGAGGGGGACAGAGAGACAGAGCGAGGGAGAGAGAAAGAGAGGGGGACAGAGAGACAGAGCGAGAGAGAGAGGTGGAGAGAGAAAGAGAGGGGGACAGAGAGACAGAGCGAGAGAGAGAGAGGGAGGGAGAAAGAGAGGGGGACAGAGAGACAGAGCGAGAGAGAGAGGTGGAGAGAGAAAGAGAGGGACACAGAGAGACAGAGCGAGAGAGAGAGAGGGAGGGAGAAAGAGAGGGGGACACAGACAGAGAGAAAGAGAGAGAGCTGGTAAACTGTCAAAAAGGGAGGGGGGGAGGAAAGTTGGGAGAATGAACGAAAGTGAAGAAGACCAGGGGAAGGACAGCACGAGACACTCGGTGACGGAGGGAAAGGGAGGGACTGTGAAGTCAAACCAAAACAAGACAAAACAAAAAGCTCCCCAATTAAAAACAACAACAGGGCAAAACTCTGGCAGAAGCAGAGAGAAGGAGGGAGGAAAAGAAAAAGAGTGAAGGGAGGAACGGCCAGTCGGAGGAGAAGAGACATCAGGATGGACAACAGAATGAGCCCGGGACACCGAGCCTGTCCCGGGGTCTCACCTGGAGTGACAAACGGCGGCGGCTCAGCGGGATTTCCACCAGACCAGAGGAGCGAATAATCCCAGCGGAAAAGACGACAGACCTGGCGACAGACCCGGTGACAGAGCTGGCGACAGACCCGGCGACAGACCTGACGACAGACCTGACGACAGACCTGGCGACAGACCTGACGACAGACCCGGCGACAGACCTGGCGACAGACCTGACGACAGACCCGGCGACAGACCTGGCGACAGACCTGACAAACCTGACGACAGACCTGACGACAGACCTGACAACAGACCTGGCGACAGACCTGACAAACCTGACGACAGACCTGGCGACAGACCCGGTGACAGAGCTGGCGACAGACCCGGCGACAGACCTGACGACAGACCTGGCGACAGACCTGGCGACAGACCTGACGACAGACCCGGCGACAGACCTGGCGACAGACCTGACAAACCTGACGACAGACCTGACGACAGACCTGACGACAGACCTGACGACAGACCCGGCGACAGACCTGGCGACAGACCTGACAAACCTGACGACAGACCTGACGACAGACCTGACAACAGACCTGACAAACCTGACGACAGACCTGGCGACAGACCCGGTGACAGAGCTGGCGACAGACCCGGCGACAGACCTGACGACAGACCTGGCGACAGACCTGACGACAGACCTGACGACAGACCTGACGACAGACCCGGCGACAGACCTGACGACAGACCCGGCGACAGACCTGGCGACAGACCTGACAAACCTGACGACAGACCTGACGACAGACCTGACAACAGACCTGGCGACAGACCTGACAAACCTGACGACAGACCTGGCGACAGACCCGGTGACAGAGCTGGCGACAGACCCGGCGACAGACCTGACGACAGACCTGGCGACAGACCCGGCGACAGACCTGACGACAGACCCGGCGACAGACCTGGCGACAGACCTGACAAACCTGACGACAGACCTGACGACAGACCTGACAACAGACCTGGCGACAGACCTGACAAACCTGACGACAGACCTGACAACAGACCTGGCGACAGACCTGACAAACCTGACGACAGACCTGACGACAGACCTGACAACAGACCTGGCGACAGACCTGACAAACCTGACGACAGACCTGACGACAGACCTGACAACAGACCTGGCGACAGACCTGACAAACCTGATGACAGACCTGGCGACAGACCTGACAAACCTGACGACAGACCTGACGACAGACCTGACAACAGACCTGGCGACAGACCCGGCGACAGACCTGACAACAGACCTGGCGACAGACCTGACAACAGACCTGGCGACAGACCTGACAAACCTGATGACAGACTTGGCGACAGACCTGGCGACAGACCCGGCGACAGACCCGGCGACAGACCTGACAAACCTGACGATAGACCTGACGACAGACCTGACAACAGACCTGGTGACAGACCTGACGACAGACCTGGCGACAGACCTGACGACAGACCTGAAGGACAGACCTGAGGACAGACCCGGCGACAGACCTGGCGACAGACCTGACGACAGACCTGACAACAGACCTGGTGACAGACCCGACGACAGACCTGACGACAGACCTGACAACAGACCTGACAACAGACCCGGCGACAGACCTGACAAACCTGACGACAGACCCGACGACAGACCTGACAACAGACCCGACGACAGACCTGACGACAGACCTGACAACAGACCTGGCGACAGACCTGACAAACCTGACGACAGACCTGGCGACAGACCCGGTGACAGAGCTGGCGACAGACCCGGCGACAGACCTGACGACAGACCTGGCGACAGACCTGACGACAGACCTGACGACAGACCTGACGACAGACCCGGCGACAGACCTGACGACAGACCCGGCGACAGACCTGGCGACAGACCTGACAAACCTGACGACAGACCTGACGACAGACCTGACAACAGACCTGGCGACAGACCTGACAAACCTGACGACAGACCTGGCGACAGACCCGGTGACAGAGCTGGCGACAGACCCGGCGACAGACCTGACGACAGACCTGGCGACAGACCTGGCGACAGACCTGACGACAGACCCGGCGACAGACCTGGCGACAGACCTGACAAACCTGACGACAGACCTGACGACAGACCTGACAACAGACCTGGCGACAGACCTGACAAACCTGACGACAGACCTGACGACAGACCTGACAACAGACCTGGCGACAGACCTGACGACAGACCTGACAAACCTGACGACAGACCTGACGACAGACCTGACAACAGACCTGGCGACAGACCTGACAAACCTGACGACAGACCTGACGACAGACCTGACAACAGACCTGGCGACAGACCTGACAAACCTGATGACAGACCTGGCGACAGACCTGACAAACCTGACGACAGACCTGACGACAGACCTGACAACAGACCTGGCGACAGACCCGGCGACAGACCTGACAACAGACCTGGCGACAGACCTGACAACAGACCTGGCGACAGACCTGACAAACCTGATGACAGACTTGGCGACAGACCTGGCGACAGACCCGGCGACAGACCCGGCGACAGACCTGACAAACCTGACGATAGACCTGACGACAGACCTGACAACAGACCTGGTGACAGACCTGACGACAGACCTGGCGACAGACCTGACGACAGACCTGAAGGACAGACCTGAGGACAGACCCGGCGACAGACCTGGCGACAGACCTGACGACAGACCTGACAACAGACCTGGTGACAGACCCGACGACAGACCTGACGACAGACCTGACAACAGACCTGACAACAGACCCGGCGACAGACCTGACAAACCTGACGACAGACCCGACGACAGACCTGACAACAGACCCGACGACAGACCTGACGACAGACCTGACAACAGACCCGGCGACAGACCTGACAAACCTGACGATAGACCCGACGACAGACCTGACAACAGACCTGGTGACAGACCCGACGACAGACCTGACGACAGACCTGACAACAGACCTGACAACAGACCTGACAACAGACCCGGCGACAAACCTGACGACAGACCCGACGACAGACCTGACAACAGACCTGGTGACAGACCCGACGACAGACCTGACGACAGACCTGACAACAGACCCGGCGACAGACCTGACAAACCTGACGATAGACCCGACGACAGACCTGACAACAGACCTGGTGACAGACCCGACGACAGACCTGGTGACAGACCCGACGACAGACCTGACGACAGACCTGGCGACAGACCTGACGACAGACCTGAAGGACAGACCTGAGGACAGACCCGGCGACAGACCTGGCGACAGACCCGGCGACAGACCTGACTGCAACAGTGGATTTAAGCTCTTCATAAACTGGTTTAAAATGATAAACTGGTTTAAAATGACGCCTCACACTGGTTTCCTGGTGTAATGTATGATGTACCACCGAGTGTGGATTTGTTGACCACTTCATATTATTGGCAACAGATTATCTGTATGTCACATCCTGCTTATCTACACGCTCCAAACAAACCCCGGAGAAGAAGAAGACGACGACGACGACGGAGAAGAAGAAGAGGGAGAAGAAGAACGTTGGTTTGTGAGATTAGCTGGAATCGTTTTATGGGGACTTCCGTGTTGTCATGGTTACTGTGGAGCGTGTGTAAGACGTGACATGATAAACATAATTTGACACATTGTTACGTAGAGACAGCTGGGCAGCGAATCAATATGATCCTTGATTGTATTTGAACTTATCGAGATGAAATTTGGCCTGATTGTGACGCGCAACTTTGTTGTCTAAATTCATGATAATGACAATCTACCACCTCTAACGTCTCACAAAACGAGGTGTGACACATTTGAGGGATTATAATTTGAAAACATAGTTTTGGTTTGACATTATACTTTACATACCAAAAATTATACTTTAAATACCAAACATTATATTTACATACCAAACATTATACTTTATATACCAAACACTTCAATGTGAAGAACCTCAGCTGGACACTTAAACATGGTATTTTTGCGTATGAAAGTACATATCATGATATAGTATATATATATATATATAATCTCCTGCGATTATTGTGATAATATTTTTCTTTTCTCCCTTTTAATCCCTCAGTTGTATCCGGCCCGTTACCCCACTCTTCCGAGCCGTCCCGGTCTCTGCTCCGCCCCCTCTGCTGACCCGGGGAGGGCTGCAGACTACCACATGCCTCCTCCCATACATGTGGAGTCACCAGCTGCTTCTTTTCACCTGACAGGGGGACGCCAGGGGGACGTAGCACGTGGGAGGATCACGCTGTTCCCCCCAATTCACACTCCCCCCCGAACAGGCGCCCCAACTGACCAGAGGAGGCGCTAGTGCAGTGAGCAGGACACATACCCACATCCGGCTTCCCTCTCGCAGACATGGCCAATTGTGTCTGTAGGGACGCCCGACCAAGCCGGAGGTAACACGGGGATTCGAACTGGCGATCCCTATCTTGGTAGGCAACGGAATAGACCGCTACGCCACCCGGACGCCCCTGATAATATTTTTTACATCACCAAACACTACATAGATGCTGTTATCCAAGTGTTACATGTAAGAAATGTGTTGGGAACTTGGGCTCAAAGTGCAAGGTAATGGGGCGTCCGGGTAGTGTGGTGGTCTATTCAGTTTCCTGCCAGCATGGGGATCGCCAGTTCGAATCCTTGTGTTGACTCCGGCTCGGTCGGGCGTGCCCACAGACACAACTGGCCGTGTCTGCGGGTGGGAAGCCGGATGTGGGTATGTGTCCCGGTCGCTGCACTAGCGCCTCCTCTGGTCGGTACGTTGGGGTGCCTGTTCGGGGGGGGGGGCTGGGGGAATAGTGTGATCCTCCCACCCGCTACGTCCTCCTGGTGAAACTCCTCACTGTCAGGTGAAAAGAAGCGGCTGGTGACTCCACATGTATGGGAGGAGGCATGTGGTAGTCTGCAGCCCTCCCCGGATCAGCAGAGGGGGTGGAGCAGAGACCGGGACGGCTCGGAAGAGTGGGGTCATCGGACAGGTACAATTGGGGAGAAAAAGAGGGGGGGGGGGAATCACCTCCACCCCAAAAAATGGAAGGTAATGGGTGTGTGCAACTTAACACTGCTCATCAAATATAAAACTTTATCATCTGACTTGTGTTTACATTGAGGTGTTCATGTTCTTATCAGTCACAATGTAGCAAATCAAAACAAAACAAAACAAAACAAATCAAATCCTCAGTCGGCTGAACTGAACTGAACTCTGTCCCGGTAATGTGTCACCGCCACAGTCTGTTTCCATGGAAACTGATCACGACCCATGGGGCGAGTAGTGGCCGATTCCTTGCCCAGCAAGACACCGCCACAATCACCAGAACAGGTACCGGCGCTGGTAAAAATAACTACTTCCTGGAGAGGAGACCATGTGACACGTCACGTGATCCCAAGCGGCCATTCAGCCGGAACGCCCACACAGAAATGGGAGGTAAAGAAATAACACACGTGGCTCGTTACGAGTTTCAAACCACATGGCCGTGCCGATGACCGGTGTGTGCACTGATCAGGCATCTCTCTCTCTCTCTCTCTCTCTCTCTCTCTCTCTCTCTCTCTCTCTCTCTCTCTCTCTCTCTCTCTCTCTCTCTCTCTCTCTCTCTCTCTCTCTCTCTCTCTCTCTCACACACACACACACACACACTCGCTCCACGGCTGGGGAGGCCGTGTCTGGACTGACCAATCAAATGACAGCATTTGGGATGTCGCCACGCTCAAGGTCATGCTTGCCCTGAGGATGCGTTTTTATCTCATTCAGCTTTGCAATTCTTTATAAGCCAAGCCAACACACACACACACACACACACACACACACACACACACACACACATTGTTGTGTGTGCACTGCCAGTTGAGAGGATCAATCAACTGAAGGGACAAGCGTGAAAGCAGAAGAAGAGGTGCACAGCTCAGAGCCGACAGCCCCAGAGAGTCTATTCAGGTCTATTCGGGTTTATTCAGGTCTATTCGGGTCTATTCAGGTCTATTCGGGTCTATTCGGGTCTATTCGGATCTATTCAGGTCTATTCAGGACCATCTCGTCACGCTCGTTTTCGAGGTGCAGAGGGATTAAAAACTACAATCAATCGATCAATGAAAAAGTGCGCAGGGTCCGGTATCAAACAGCCGAGCCTGGGACGAGTAGAAATGACCCCCCCCCCCTCCCCCAAGATCTGAAGAGATTAAAAACATCCACCTAACCCACACACGCACACACACAGACACACACATCCACTCAACCCAAACACACACACATCCACTCAACCCAAACACACACACATCCTCCTCACACATACACACACACACACACATCCACATCCACCCAAACACACACACACACACACACACACACACACACACACACACACACACACACACATCCACTCAACCCAAACACACACACAATTATCCACTCGACCCAAACACACACACACACACACACACACATCCACTCAACCCAAACACACACACATCCACTCAACCCCCCCCCCCCACACACACACACCCATCGACTCAACCCACACTCACACACACACACACACTCAACCCACACACACACACATCCACTCAACCCTCACACACACACACACACATCCACTCAACCCACACACACACACACACACACACACATCCACTCAACTCTCACACACACAAACACACACTCAACCCTCACACACACATCCAAACTGTGCAAACAATTCTGGCTTTTCTGCGCAGCAGCCAACAGAGCAGCGCTGCACACACACAGTAACTTTGAATTGTTACCCGAGCTCTGGATGTGACACATCATCCATCAGAATAATGGCCACCGATACAACACGCAGGTGGAAACTGTCGCCGCCACAGCCAATGACAACTTCCTGTTTCTCCACAATACAACGCATCATGAAAACACAACGACAAAGCACAAGTCGACAACGATAAAACTAATTTCAGTTCTACACAAATCAATAACATACCACAACCACAATTACATCATTACAACTCAGCACACCTCAACACACCTCAACACAACACAACAAAACTCAACCTATTCAGCAACTCAACACCACACAGCTTAACAAGATCATGGCTACAGGGGGAATTCCTTCAATGGAGTTACATTCTGTTGTGTGTGTGTGTGTGTGTGTATGTGGGGGGGGGTTCGATGGCCAGGAATATCCTTATCAAACACTGTTAGTGGGGGATAATTTCTGGGCTGGATTTGTGGTTGTGTTATGATGTTGTATGCTGTCTCATGGTCTGAATCAGGGGGAATTCCTTCAATGGAGTTACCTTCTGGAATGTGTGTGTGTGTGTGTGTGTGTGTGTGTGTGTGTGTGTGTGTGTGTGTGTGTGTGTGTGTGTGTGTGTGTATTGGGGTTGTGCTGAATAAGAGCCTGGCGTCTTTTAGCCAATCACCTGAGACTAAGAAGATCTTCCCTGAGTTAACATGGTGACATTCTAAACTGGACCGGGTGGGGGGAGGGGGGTCTCGGGAAGGGGGGGGGGCGCAGTTAAATCAGAAAGTTTCATGGGGGGGGGGTTGTTGGGTGTTAGTCGCCCACTTTAAATCTGTAAACTCCAATTAAAAAAACAGAAAGACAAAAACTTATTGGCCAAAGACAGACTGTGTCACTAAATTCACAAGAGTTGAAACGACGAGTAACAACCACACCACAACAATATCTAAACAATATCACAACAATACTCTGATTTGTGTCTGAAACTAAAAAAACAAAAACAATCATAATAGTCATATTAAAAACTAAAAAAAACAACAAAAATTATAATAGTCGTGCTAAAAGCTAAAAAAACAAAACCCCCCAAATAAACCACAAAAATTATAATAGTAATGCTAAAAACTAAAAAAAAACACCCCCCCCAAAAAACAACGATAAGTCAGGTTAAAAAACAAAAAAACCAACAAAATATCCCCCAAAAAACAAAAATGATAGTAATCATGCTAAAAACTAAAAAAGAACAAAAAAACAAACAAACAGAACCCCCCCAAAAACAAAATAAAGAACCAGCAACAAAAATGATAATAGTCACGCTAAAAACTAAAACAAAAAAAGAAACCCCAAAAAACAAAAATTATAATGGCCACGCTAAAAACTAAGAAAAAACAACCCCCCCAAAAACAACGATAAGTTATGTTAAAAAACAACAACAAAAAAGCCCCCAAAACCAAAAATAATAATCATGCTAAAAACAAAAAAGGGAACAAAAAATAAAAACAATAGTCATGCTAAAAACAAAAAAGAATAAAAACAAAGATTATAGTAATGCTAAAAACTAAAAAAACAAAAACAAAGACAATAGTCATGCTAAAAACTAAAAAAACAAAAACAAAGACAATAGTCATGCTAAAAACTAAAAAAAAACAAAGACAATAGTCATGCCAAAAACTAAAAACAACAAAAAACAAAAACAATGATAACAGTCATGCTAAAAACAAAAAACAACAAAAACAATGATAATAGTCATGCTAAAAACAAAAAACAACAAAAAACAAAAACAATGATGATAGTCATGCTAAAAACTAAAAACAACAAAAAACAAAAACAATGATAACAGTCATGCTAAAAACTAAAAACAAAACCAATGATAAGTCATGCTAAAAACAAAAAACAACAAAAGACAAAAACAATGACAATAGTCATTCTAAAAACAAAAAAACAACAAAAACCAAAACCAATGATAATATTCATGCTAAAAACTAAAAACAAAATAATGATAAGTCATGCTAAAAACTAAAAACAATGATAATAGTCATGCTAAAAACTAAAAACAATGATAAGTCATGCTAAAAACTAAAAACAACAAAAAACAAAACCAATGATAATAGTCATGCTAAAAACTAAAAAAACCAAAACAATGATAAAAGTCATGCTAAAAACTAAAAACAACAAAAACAATGATAATAGTCATGCTAAAAACTAAAAACAATGATAACAGTCATGCTAAAAACTAAAAACAATGATAATAGTCATGCTAAAAACTAAAAACAATGATAATAGTCATGCTAAAAACTAAAAACAATGATAATAGTCATGCTAAAAACTAAAAACAAAAAACAAAAACAATGATAATAGTCATGCTAAAAACTAAAAACAATAATAGTCATGCTAAAAACTAAAAACAACAAAAAACAAAAACAATGATAATAGTCATGCTAAAAACTAAAAACAATGATAATAGTCATGCTAAAAACTAAAAACAATGATAATAGTCATGCTAAAAACTAAAAACAACAAAAAACAAAAACAATGATGATAGTCATGCTAAAAACAAAAAACAACAAAAACAATGATGATAGTCGTGCTAAAAACTAAAAACAATGATGATAGTCGTGCTAAAAACTAAAAACTAAAAACAATGATGATAGTCATGCTAAAAACTAAAAACAACAAAAAACAAAACCAATGATAATAGTCATGCTAAAAACTAAAAACAACAAAAAAACAAAAACAATGACAATAGTCATGCTAAAAACTAAAAACAACAAAAAACAAAAACAATGATGATAGTCGTGCTAAAAACTAAAAACTAAAAACAATGATGATAGTCACGCTAAAAACTAAAAACAACAACAAAAGATAATAGTCATGCTACACGTCAGTCCGTCCGTGATTCAATTAGTTTCTTTTGACGCACTTGGAAGTTTCCCACAAACGGACTCTTGCAGTAATTAGGAGCCGGTACACGTTGTGGGTACACGTTGTGCGTGTACTGTCACTGCTCGGCACGGCGGCACGCGGCCAGAACGACTTGGACGTGTTAAGAAGCTCAGCTGAAGCCCCGTGCAGTCTTTTGATTTGCTGCTGTGTTCTAATCAGGCCCCCCGAGTGTGATGAAGGAGCTCAGTGTGTTTACACGGGACTCTGACCGGTCTGCTGTTAACACCAGGAGACAGTCGGCTGGCGCGGATACACAACCCAGGACCCGGGGTAGTTCTGCACGACCTGGAAAACATCACCGTCACCATGGTCACTGGGAACTGTACACCACGTCCATATCTATCGCCACATCCTGACACACAACCGCCCTGACACACAACCACCCAGAGACAGACGATGACCCTTAACTACTGACACACAACCACCGAGAGACAGACGATGACCCTTAACTACTGACACACAACCACCGAGAGACAGACGATGACCCTTAACTACTGACACACAACCACCGAGAGACAGACGATGACCCTTAACTACTGACACACAACCACCGAGAGACAGACAGCAGACGATGACCCTTAACTACTGACACACAACCACCGAGAGGCAGACAGCAGGCGATGACCCTTAACTACTGACACACAACCACCGAGAGACAGACAGCATCGATGACGTTAAACTACTGACACACAACCGCCCTGACACACAACCACCGAGAGACAGACAGCAGACGATGACCCTTAACTACTGACACACAACCACCGAGAGACAGACAGCAGACGATGACCCTTAACTACTGACACACAACCACCGAGAGACAGACAGCAGACGATGACCCTTAACTACTGACACACAACCACCGAGAGACAGACAGCAGGCGATGACCCTTAACTACTGACACACAAACACCGAGAGACAGACAGCAGACGATGACCCTTAACTACTGACACACAACCACCGAGAGACAGACAGCAGACGATGACCCTTAACTACTGACACACAACCACCGAGAGACAGACGATGACCCTTAACTACTGACACACAAACACCGAGAGACAGACAGCAGACGATGACCCTTAACTACTGACACACAACCACTGAGACAGACGATGACCCTTAACTACTGACACACAACCACCGAGAGACAGACAGCAATCGATGACGTTAAACTACTGACACACAACCACCGAGAGACAGACGATGACGTTAAACTACTGACACACAACCACCGAGAGACAGACGATGACGTTAACCTACTGACACACAACCACCGAGAGACAGACAGCAGACGATGACCCTTAACTACTGACACACAACCACCGAGAGACAGACAGCAATCGATGACGTTAAACTACTGACACACAACCACCGAGAGACAGACAGCAGACGTTAAACTACTGACACACAACCACCGAGAGACAGACGATGACGTTAAACTACTGTAACACAACCACCGAGAGACAGACGATGACGTTAAACTACTGACACACAACCACCGAAAGACAGACGATGACGTTAAACTACTGACACACAACCACCGAGAGACAGACGATGACGTTAAACTACTGACACACAACCACCGAAAGACAGACGATGACGTTAAACTACTGACACACAACCACCGAGAGACAGACGATGACGTTAAACTACTGACACACAACCACCGAGAGACAGACGATGACGTTAAACTACTGACACACAACCACCGAAAGACAGACGATGACGTTAAACTACTGACACACAACCACCGAGAGACAGACGATGACGTTAAACTACTGACACACAACCACCGAGAGACAGACGATGACGTTAAACTACTGACACACAACCACCGAGAGACAGACGATGACGTTAAACTACTGACACACAACCACCGAGAGACAGACGATGACGTTAAACTACTGACACACAACCACCGAGAGACAGACGATGACGTTAAACTACCGACACACAACCACTGAAAGACAGACGATGACGTTAAACTACTGACACACAACCACTGAAAGACAGACGATGACGTTAAACTACTGACACACAACCACTGAAAGACAGACGATGACATTGAACTACTGACACACAACCACCGAGAGACAGACGATGACGTTAAACTACTGACACACAACCACCGAGAGACAGACGATGACGTTAAACTACTGACACACAACCACCGAGAGACAGACGATGACGTTAACCTACTGACACACAACCACCGAGAGACAGACAGCAGACGATGACCCTTAACTACTGACACACAACCACCGAGAGACAGACAGCAATCGATGACATTAAACTACTGACACACAACCACCGAGAGACAGACAGCAGACGTTAAACTACTGACACACAACCACCGAGAGACAGACGATGACGTTAAACTACTGTAACACAACCACCGAGAGACAGACGATGACGTTAAACTACTGACACACAACCACCGAAAGACAGACGATGACGTTAAACTACTGACACACAACCACCGAGAGACAGACGATGACGTTAAACTACTGACACACAACCACCGAGAGACAGACGATGACGTTAAACTACTGACACACAACCACCGAAAGACAGACGATGACGTTAAACTACTGACACACAACCACCGAGAGACAGACGATGACGTTAAACTACTGACACACAACCACCGAGAGACAGACGATGACGTTAAACTACTGACACACAACCACTGAAAGACAGACGATGACGTTAAACTACTGACACACAACCACTGAAAGACAGACGATGACGTTAAACTACTGACACACAACCACTGAAAGACAGACGATGACATTGAACTACTGACACACAACCACCGAGAGACAGACGATGACGTTAAACTACTGACACACAACCACCGAGAGACAGACGATGACGTTAAACTACTGACACACAACCACCGAGAGACAGACGATGACGTTAAACTACTGACACACAACCACAGAGAGACAGACGATGACGTTAACCTACTGACACACAACCACCGAGAGACAGACGATGACGTTAAACTACTGACACACAACCACCGAGAGACAGACGATGAAGTTAAACTACTGACACACAACCACCGAGAGACAGACGATGACGTTAAACTACTGACACACAACCACCGAGAGACAGACGATGACGTTAAACTACTGACACACAACCACTGAGAGACAGACGATGACGTTAAACTACTGACACACAACCACAGAAAGACAGACGATGACGTTAAACTACTGACACACAACCACCGAGAGACAGACGATGACGTTAAACTACTGACACACAACCACCGAGAGACAGACGATGACGTTTAACTACTGACACACAACCACCGAGAGACAGACGATGACGTTAAACTACTGACACACAACCACTGAGAGACAGACGATGACGTTAAACTACTGACACACAACCACCGAGAGACAGACGATGACGTTAAACTACTGACACACAACCACCGAGAGACAGACGATGACGTTAAACTACTGACACACAACCACCGAAAGACAGACGATGACGTTAAACTACTGACACACAACCACCGAGAGACAGACGATGACGTTTAACTACTGACACACAACCACTGAGAGACAGACGATGACGTTAAACTACTGACACACAACCACCGAGAGACAGACGATGACGTTAAACTACTGACACACAACCACCGAGAGACAGACGATGACGTTTAACTACTGACACACAACCACTGAGAGACAGACGATGACGTTAAACTACTGACACACAACCACTGAGACAGACGATGACGTTAAACTACTGACACACAACCACCGAGAGACAGACGATGACGTTAAACTACTGACACACAACCACTGAAAGACAGACGATGACGTTAAACTACTGACACACAACCACTGAAAGACAGACGATGACGTTAAACTACTGACACACAACCACTGAGAGACAGACGATGACGTTAAACTGGTGTTCAGCTCCTCATTTATAACGAGTCAGTGTTGTGTGCGTTTCTGCAGAGAAAGTGAGAAGAGACACTTCAACAGAACCTTTGATCAAAACACACCGGTGCCTTAACCTCAGCTGACACGTGCTCTGTCCGTCCTGATGGAAGCCATTTTGTTTTGAGGTCTCCTTCGCGTGGCCTTATTTAAGGATCACGCTATTCCCCCACAGACGCCCGACCGACCAGAGGAGGCGCTAGTGCAGCGACCAGGACACACACCCACATCCGGCTTCCCACCCGCAGACACGGCCAGTTGTGTCTGTAGGGACGCCCGACCAAGCCGGGGGTAAACACGGGATTCGAACCAGCGATCCGCGTGTTGGTAGGCATCGGAATAGACCGCCACGCCACCTGGGCGCCCATTTTTGTTTTTCTCTCATCACTACCTTCCTTTGAGCTGCGCTTTCATTTCATGTAAAGTACCCTGCATTTTATAGTAGGACATGTGATGTATCAATAATGCTTGACTGATCGATCGATCGATTGATTGACTGATTATTATTATAAAAAAAAAAAAGACAAATTGTTTGATTCCACATCGCGAAGTCTCAGTATTGTAGCGGATACGGGGGGCAGTCCGGGAACCGCCGCCGCAGCCGGGACGCGAAACCCTATCTCCCGCTCGGCATTGCCCCCCCCCCCCCCGAATTCGCTACAGTATTTACACAGAGGGTGGTGACGCGTCCCACGTTACGCCGGGACACGAGAGGTGCAGACCCCCACCCAACCGCTCTACCTTCAGCCCAACGCCCGCCATCACCTCCCCATCTGCAGGGTCGCTGCCCGGACCGACCCCCCGAAACACGTCGGCGTCAGACGGCGAGCCCCGGGAGGCGGTGAGAACCGCCACGACTCCGTCATCCCGCCGCCGCCAGACAATCCAGCTTCGGTCAGTTGGCCGGGCAAACAGGCCGCGTCTCGGGTCTTATTAGCATTTAACTAGTCTTCTTTGTGGTGAGCGCAGGGCAGGCCGGCTGTTACGCCAGAGTGGGGCTCTTTTCTGGGGCAGGAAGGGAAAAAAACCCAAAGGAGTCCGACATGAACTTGTAAACAGGGGCCCCCGGATCAGGCAGTTTAGTGACCCTTTTCCAGCTAAAACAACACAAAGGGGGCGGGGTCTGTCTGACACGAGCAGGCACAATATCAGACACCACGACGGCTGACACACCAGCAGGTTTTAGAGCGGGCGGCTCGGCGTTTTGGACCGGTACCGGTACACCAGGAACACATCTGATAGCTCTGATAGTTAGGTGACTTGAAGGACACACGAGGAGCGCAGCTCCTGACTCCTGCAGCTCCTGACTCCTGCAGCTCCTGACTCCTGCACCTCCTGACTCCTGCACCTCCTGACTCCTGCAGCTCTTGACTCCTGCAGCTCTTGACTCCTGCAGCTCCTGACTACTGCAGCTCCTTACTCCTGCACCTCCTGACTCCTGCAGCTCTTGACTCCTGCAGCTCCTGACTCCTGCACCTCCTGACTCCTGCAGCTCCTGACTTGTGCAGCTGATGGGAGCACGAGCGGCGTGAAAACTGACGAGAAGGAGTGTTCTGCCATCTCCAACAGTAACACATACATCTCCGTGTTTCATTCAACACACACACACACACACACACACACACACACACACACACACACACACAAACTGCCAGAGACTAACCCCCCCTCCCCCCCAAAAGGAGACGCTATGTGACCCCGGGGCCCCCGAGCCTCTGACGCATCTCGCTCTTTACACCCTCTCCTCCCACATGGGGCCCCTGAAGGAGAGTTCCCCCCTTCATTTTCCATTCACACACACACACACACACACACAAGCATGTAAGCAAATACATATAAGCAAACACACATGTATGTGCATGTACACACTCACAAATATGCACACACACTCACACACACTGGGCGCCTCAGCCGTTTTACGGCCTATTCCTGCTTTGCATCGCCAAAGATCCCCAACATCTTGGTCCTAAAGCCCGGCAGGAATTCTGGGTATCTAAAATAAGCATGTACCTCTCAGCCCCGTGTGACATGCTCGGAATACCACACACAGACAGGCGGCCGGCATCCCATTAGCCAGATAACGCCACATACCAGGCCCCTCGTAACACAGAAGGAAGCCTTTCTTCAGACTAACCAGTCACCGGGGTTCAGACTTGCGGTTCATATTGGTAGAACCAGAGCCACGTTTTCAGTCAGAATCGTTGTGTTTGTTTTTTTGTTTTTTGCAGTTCAGGTTTGACCTGCTGAGATTTGGACTTGACGTGCTCACCGAGACAAACTTGAGGAAAAATACTACAAGTTAAGAGGTAATTTAAAGAATACTAATAGAGGTACCTTAAGATCAGGTCGGTCTCGTGTGTAGATAAGGATGAACAATTAATGCACACAACAATGTCGATGAATTCTGTGTACACAAAATACAGTGAGACGGGTCCGCGTTAGCCAAACAGAAGCGGTTTAATAACTTTCCAGAAATACGCAGAATACTTTCTACGTGCCAGGGAGGAAGTATTATCCAAGTACAAATCATATAAAGCCTACGACACAACTACACTTAAAGCTCTCTTGGCTATGATATAAATACACTTATGATGCCAGTTACTAACTGAATTTATTATATTTCATATGTTAATTGCTGACTTTCTTGTGAGCCAGTGTGGATTAAAGCACCTACCGTATTTCCCAGACTATAAGCAGCTGTTTTTTCCCCCCTCTTCTACTCGTCTGGCTGGACCTGCCACTTGTACTCCAAAGTGACTTATACAATGTAATTTTGTCAGACGAACACGCTGCATTTCAACTAAGACCACTAGATGGCACTGTTTAATCTTGTGAGTTACTTGAAAATACCGTACTACCCATTAGTCAGGCGGCTTAGCAAAATGATGGGGACACGGCGGACAAAAGCACTAAATTTTTTCCACGTGCTCTCCATCACCATAGCTTTCAATTTTTGATGGGAGCCACTTCATCAAGATGGCGGATGGCGGCCATCTCGGATTTCAAGATGGCCACCAAGTAAAATCTATAAGACAAGTCCACAGCACTTCCCATCTTCCACTGTTACACAGGCTGTGACACAACCGCAGCATTCTGTGGTAAGGGGAAGAAGTCAGCATGGGTGGCTTGGAATTCCTACCCCGAGGTCACGCAGGCCTTCAACTACATGGCAGCGAATCCGCACACTCCCGTGACCAAAGATGCCCAACACTTTCGACACAGTTGTCCTTTACGACAAGACGAGTGATCTGGAATCTGTCAGTGAAGCAGGGAGAGAGTTGTTCTGCCAGAAGAACAAAACGATGGAACACAGTCCACCAACGCAAGATCCACTGCTGCAGCACGTGAAGCGAGCTGCTTACCAGTCTGGGATCTGGGCGACATCTGAACTGGCCCACCAGCCGGCACCCAGTCCAGAAGGATGGGGACGGACACTGGATGGAGACAGCCAGGTCTGGCTTCCTGTGTGGAGCACTCTACCGATGGCGTCAACAGCCTGCACTGAACTAGTCAAGTGCAGTTGTCACAGCACAAGCGGTTGTGGTGCAAGGTGCTCATGCAAGAAGGCACACCGGAATTGCACAGATCTTTGCAGTTGTAAATGTGACATAATTTGAATATACTTTATCTTAGAATATTATATATTATCTTAGTGAAGATAATAAAGTTCAATTCAATTCATGCATGTTGTCAGTTGTTTTATATGACCTATATTAATGTATGTCTGACCGTTTAGGAACTGAGTTGAAAATTATTTAATACATTGTCAGAATGAACATATTTATTTGATCTTGGCACAAATAATCATCTAGTGATATTCTCAATAGCTTTGATGCATTCATTGACCCCGAAAATGTATATTTTGACACCAAGACTGACCTTCTAAGTGGCTTGGAAGCTGAGATATTGGCACTTAAAGATTTTACATGGCGGCCATCCGCCATCTTGATGAAGTGGCTCCCATCAAAAATTGAAAGCTATGGTGATGGAGAGCATGTGGAAAAAATTTGGCGCTTTTGTCCGGCGTGTCCCCATCCTTCTCAAATCTGGTCCCAAGCCGCCTGACTACGTGGCAATCGGCTCTGTGCACAACTGTAGTCCGCTGACTTCCGGTTTCTACTGCAGCGGTCAGATCGGTTTCCTGTTTGTTGGCGCGTGCTACTGACAACGGCATATTTTTTCCCGATCCCTGCGAGATTTACTATGGATACATGTCCACGACTTGCACACAACTGTCCACACACCTTCACCCGCACCTCCAAGCACACGGTGGAACGTTTCAAGTTGTGCAGATCAAGTTACGTCCACAATTCCATCCGTCCGTCCGTCCGTCCGCTCATCCTCATAATGGTGGACGTAACTCGATACGTTCAGCTTGAAACGTTCCACCGCTTGCTGGGAGGTGCAGGTGAAGGTGGGTGTGGACAGTTGTGTGCAAGTCGTTGACCATCCACGCATGGTAAACCTCGCAGGCATCGCGAAAAACAGCACGCGCCACCACACAGGAAACTGCCATGACGGCTGCAGTAGGAACCGGAAGTCAGCGGACTACAGTTGTGCACAGACAGAAGGGTCAGAATGTGGCGGCCACGTTTCTTCCCGTTTGAAAACTGGCGGGCAAAACTCACGACCGCTCAACGGACACTTCGTCTGTCCATTCGGCAGCGTGTCTGTCACAACGTCACTTATTAGAAAAGGGGAAAGAAAACATGTATTAACACGACAGGACGTGATTTACACGGTGTCCGCCCCTAGCGGACAGTTTGTGTGTCCCCAGTGCGTCCTCTGATGCACTTATCGGATTTGGTGTGATGTGTGTTAGCAGTCCACTTTCCCAGGTTTTTTTGGGGGGGGGGGCCCTTTTCTCCGCAATTGTACTTGGCCAATCACCCCACTCTTCCACCCCCTCTGCCGATCCGGGGAGGGCTGCGGACTACCACATGCCTCCTCCCATACATGTGGAGTCTCCAGCCGCTTCTTTTCACCGGACAGTGAGGAGTTTCACCGGGGGGACGTAGCACGTGGGAGGATCACGCTATTCCCCCCAGTCCCCCCGAACAGGCGCCCCGACCGACCAGAAGAGGCGCAAGTGCAGCGATCAGGACCCATACCCACATTCAGCTTCCCACCCACAGACACGGCCAATTGTGCCTGACCAAGCCGGAGGCAACACGGGGATTCGAACCCGCGATCCCTGTGTTGGTAGGCAACGCAACAGACCGCTGTGTTAGCTGGACGCCACGCTTTCCCGTTTTTTAACAAAAATCTGCACCAGACTCGACAGTACGTGCTGTATGTGTGCTGGAAATGCAAACTCATGATGGCCACAGACATTTGATGGCCCGCCGGGACGTCATGTCATATTACTGTATGTCCAACCCTGTCCATGAGCTCACAACACACACACACACATCCATATGTCACACTACAGTCATACATTCTACATGTTTCCATTGAGGCGCTGGCAAACAGTCCTACCTCCAGAATCTGGATGTCAGAGACTCACAGGGTCAAGTTGGGGTTGATTTGGGGGGGACGTCTTCGTCCACCAAGCAAACCCAGCTGCCATTTACAATGAACGGTCAATGATGTCTCAATGCACATACATGAGGATATCAGATTATCTTATTTTAGATTCCTACCCCCCCCCACTTTTCTCCCCAGTTGTATCCGGCCAATTACCCCACTCTTCGTGCCGTCCCGGTCTCTGCTCCACCCCCTCTGCTGATCCGGGGAGGGCTTCAGACTACCACGAGCCTCCTCCCATACATGTGGAGTCACCAGCCGCTTCTTTTCACCCGATAGTGAGGAGTTTCACCAGGGGGACGTAGCGCGTGGGAGGATCACACTATTCCCCCCCCCCCCCAAACAGGCGCCCCGACCAACCAGAGGAGGCGCTACTGCAGCGACCAGGACACACACCCACATCCTGCTTCCTACCCGCTGACACGGCCAATTGTGTGTGACCAAGCCGGAGGTAACACGGGGATTCGAACCGCCGATCCCCGTGTTGGCAGGCAACGGAATAGACCGCCACCCCTGGCAGATTATTTTGCTGGTTTTGAAGGGTCTTACTTGAACGTGACAAACATTTTGTGTTAGTTTGCAGTGAAGTCTGACTTATGTTCAGCCCTGCGACTCCCTCGTGTCCTGGACACGCTGACGGCGCTCGGACCCACCGCGCCGCACAGTGACCGGAGCTGCTATGGAAGTGTCTCGTACCTGATAAACGGTAAGCTAATCTGCAAACGACATGACGTGAGCGAGTGAGACGCCTGCACACAGTCAGGCAGACACAGGAGACGTGAAAACCCTCTAAACCGGACTCGGGAGCCAAGCCGAGCTGACCCGAGACAACTTAAACAGCTGGAAAACCCAACTTCGTCCTTGCCAACACAGATTCGATTTCGAGGTCTCGGTAGGCGTGCTTCACCTCACCTGCACACTTTAAAAAGAAAAAAGGAAAAGACGAGGTTGTAAATGTATAAGCGCTCTGTTTGCACACATAAACCCCAGGCCAGAGACAGGACTTTGTTCCCCTTGTTATGAAACAGGAATATGGATGGAAACCTGATGGGAAACCAGTCGGGTCCAAGCAGATCTTCTGAAAAGGCCCAACCAGGATTTAAATAAAACATCGCCTCACATCACGGTCAGGATATTGATGCTGGTATCAGATATTGGCTCATGGGAATAAAATGGAGTATCAGTATCGAAGATTTTACTCGGGACTACAATCCGGGGCATCCGGGTAGCGTACTGGTCTATTCCGTTGCCTTGCAGCACGGGGATCACCGGTTCGAATCCCCAGTGGGAAGCCGGATGTGGGTGTGGGTCCTGGTCACTGCACTAGCACCTCCTCTGCTCAGTCAGGGCATAGCGTGATCCTCCCATGTGCTACGTCCCCCTGGTGAAACTCCTCACTGTCAGGTGAAAAGAAGCGGCTGGCGACTCCACATGTATGGGAGGAGGCATGTGGTAGTCTGCAGCCCTCCCCGGATCAGCAGAGGGGGTGGAGCAGAGACCGGGACAGCTCGGACAAGTGGGGTAATTGGCCAAGTACAACTGGGGAGATGAGGGGAGGGGGGGACCCCCCTAAAAAAAGAACAAAAATCTGATGAGTAACGTCACAAATTAAAGGAAAATGGTTTGATTTGCTGCATTTTTTGGCACATGGAAGTCTGTATGTCATTAATGGTGAAAAAAAATTATTCTATCTCAATCGTTTTGCCAAAGGACCCCAAACGAACAGTCTAAATCTCTACTGTTCAGTAAAAGCCCCGGATCAGGCCAGTACTCAGTGCTCGACGGATCTTAAAAGCCGTGTACTTGGAATCGGTACCGGCGGTGGGGAAGTGATGCAGGCATGTCTCTGGTATATCCAACAACAGAAACCAGAATCCGGTGTATTTCTGACCCCGGCCCCGTGACATAACGTGACCGTCACACTGAGCCGGCCTGAGTACACAACCTGCTGGCCGCTCTGTTCCAAGCCTTGTTTGTTGATCCTCCCTCGTGAGCGTCTTATCAGTCGGTATCGATTATTGATCCGCCAACAGCTCGTATGGGGCAACCACAGCCGCCCCAGACCCCTCTGGTTACGGCAGCCGGAGTCCGGGTCTTGGCGTCATAAAATGGGCAGATGTGACAGCGGAGGTCAACCACACTTCATTTACATCTGTGTGGCGGGTCAACAACCAAGAAAGTAGTCCCAACAATAAACAAACGAACAAATGAATAAATAAAAATCGGCTGCATCAAACTTTGCCTTCTAGTTGACCGTTTCTTCACACTACTAAAAGGTCCACTCTTTTGAGCAAACTGCCGTTTCGAACTACTGTGCGGTGTGTTCACCGGTTTCGTTTTCAAGGTGATTTTATGAAAACAATGAAAAAAAAAACAAAACAACTTTTGGCGGCAGGAGCGGTTCGAAGAGGTCCTTCCCCGTCCGCACGTTCTGGGACAACCTGCTCATTTCAGACCGTCGGGGGGGGGGGGGGGGGGGGTTTGATCGGATGTTTGTTTGGCTTTCTCTGGTTTACGCCGGTTTTAATTCTCGCCAGGTCAAACACAGACCACGATAACCTCGCCGGCAAACATGTTGTTCAGACCGCTGCACGTTTGCAACTTTGGCAAAAATAGCGTTGAGAGACGGAGCCTGTAACCAGCTGATACGTGACCAGAAGAAGAAGACACTTTATTGTCCGCTGTTCATACGAGGACATTCATTCTCTGCATTTAAGCCTCCCTCTTCACACACGCACTGCAAACAATGGGCCGCCGTGCACACGAGGGGCAGTGGGCCGCCGCAGTGCGGCGCCCGGGGCCTTTGTCATCGCCGTGCTCAGGGGCACAGACAGGAAGGAGTATCAACCCTAACATGCATGTCTTTGGTGGTGGGAGGAAGCCAGAGCGCCCGGAGGAAACTCACGCAGACACAGGGAGAACGTGCAAACTCCACACAGAAAGGATCCGGGACGGTCTGGGGTTCGAACCCACGACCTTCTTGCTGTGAGGCAACAGTGCTAACCACTGGGCCACCATGCTGCCCCCCCCCCCCGCCACTAAGGGACATGTAAATTAAAAAAGACTTTCACAGCATAGCCGGATGTCGGTATGTGTCCTGGTCGCTGCACTAGCGCCTCCTCTGGTCAGTCGGGGCGCCTGTTTGGGGGGGGGAGGGGGAACTGGGGGGGATAGCGTGATCCTCCCACGCGCTATGTCCCCCTGGTGAAACTCCTCACTGTCAGGTGAAAAGAAGCGGCTGGCGACTCCACCTGTATGGGAGGAGGCATGTGGTAGTCTGCAACCCTCCCCGGATCAGCAGAGGGGGTGGAGCAGCGACCGGGACGGCTCGGAAGAGTGGAGTAATTGGCCGGATACAATTGGGGAGAAAAGGGGGGGGGGAATCCCCCCCCCAAAAAACAAGTCCAGCAATGATGCAGTCAGAAAGATTTATACCATGTAGGTTGAGTTCCCCTTCACTATGGCCGGGCAGTAATTCAATATTAGCATTGACTGTCTTTCAATAGTATCACATTGGGATGAAACTCAAATGCGGTCATGTCATGATACACAATTTTGTTGTCTACATAAACGACAACGAGAATCTGCAGCCTAACATTTCTCACAAAAAGAGCTGTGAAATATTTGAGGGGTATTATCTGAGAACTAGTTTTGGTTTGATATTATACTTTACACTAGAAGAACCCCGCTACAATGTAGCGGTTTGGTTCTCCACCCGTCTAAATCTCCCTGCTCTTCATCCTGCCAGCTAACCGCCTTCCCCCTGCCCCTAAACTCCCCCCCCACTCCAACTCCCTCCCCCCAAATGCTCAGAATCATCTGAAATGCCGAGAAAAGTGGCTTTTAGCCATTTTTAGAAAATGCATATTTTTGCATAATTATGCATAATTATTATAATTATATTTTAAATTTCTGCTATTTTTCTGGTCCTCTCTGGAAAAATACCTACCACCTCCCAAAAAAAATAGGATCATAAGTGCATTTTTGCAAAAATGCATATATATTTTGCATAATACCAAAACATTTCTAAGTTCCAGAAAATTTTTTTATAGAGGTGAAAAAAATCAAAGATGCTCAGAATCATCTGAAATGCCGAGAAAAGTGGTTTTTAGCCATTTTTAGGAAAATGCATATTTTGCATATTTATGCATAATTATGCATAATTTTAATGTTCTGGGATTTTTCCCTTACTCTCTGAGACAATACCTACCACCTCCAAAAAGAATTAGGATCATAAGTGCTTTAGTTTTCGGTCCCGCTATCTACACTAAAACCACATACACACACATTACGAAAATATATGAGTAGATGACCAAACACAGTCTAATGTGCTGAACCTGAGCGGGCTCCTTAAACATGATATTTGTACTGCAGTAAGCAGGTATCATGATATGTACCAGTGTTGTGTAAGGTCCTCTGTGATTACTGCGATACCATTTTCCATATTGCCGACACCAACCTGTGTCCCCCATCTACTTCCCTGTCAAGACTAAAATAAGAGACCAGTAGTTCAGCTCAACAGTTGTAAAAAGGCCTTAGATCCATGACCAAAACCCAAAACCAGGCCAGCAGCAAACACTCTTCCTCCTCCCCCCCAACAGATTTAAATGAAATCCGGTTCCAGCTGGATAAAAAAGGGAAAGTGGTTGAAGTCTTGGGATGCACGAGCAGGATTTCTGTCCTGCACATTTCCAACAGACAGGCTCAGACGCGGTTCACAAGCTGGCCGTGGGACCCGAGGCGTGTTTCTGCTGCGGGTCTCCATTCATATCTAAATGGGTCAGGGGAGTCTGCTGTGCTACGGACCGTTTGGAAGTCATGTGTGCTTCCAGTCGTGGTATCGCGGTCATTCAAATTAAGAACAAAAACAAAAGTAAACCGTCGGGGAACGTTTCGGAGGTGGCTTCCAGCGGTTGTCATGGACACGAGAGTTGGAAAAGTCAAGTCTCTTATGTCATTTTCCTTGT